>NC_057726.1:72323910-72366398 GCF_004010195.1 Chiloscyllium plagiosum
TCTATACTAAACTGTCCTCACATACAGGTTCAATATCCCTTTATTCCCTTCCTATCTGCGTATTTCTCCAGGTGCTTCTTGAATGCTACTATTGCGTCTGCTTCCATCTCCTCTGGCAGTCACCACCCTTTGCGTGAAAAACCTATTTCGCACATTTCTTTAAACTTTCCCTCCTGCACCTTGAAACGTACTAATCCACGCCTCTATCCTGGGAAAAGGCCACATACCTTTTCCTCTTTCCATACCATTCACAATCTTATCAATACCTTTCAGGTCACCCCTCAATGTCCTGTGGTCCAGTGAAAACCAACCCAGTCTGTCCGACCTTTCTTCATCGCTAAAGTCCACCAGACCCGGTAACATTCTGATAAACGTTTTCTGAACCCTCTCCAAAGCAGTCACAGCCTTCTGGTAGTTTGGTGACCAGAACTGTGCGCAATATTCCAAGTGTGGCCCAACTAAAGTTCTATAAAGCTATAGCGCAACTTGTCTACCCTTATACTCAATGTCTTTCCTTCTTGAACGAGGGGTTACATGTGCAATTTCTAGTCCCCTGGGATCCTCCCTGACTCCAGTGATAACAGAGAGATCACTACTAAAAGCTCCACTATCTCTTCAACTAATGTTGTAATTGTAACCACCATTTCCTGTGGCTGCTTGTACCATATATGTACCACATTCTGTGTGAATAAGTTGCCTCTCAGGTCCCTTTTAAATCTTTCCCCTCACACCTTAAACCTACACCTTCTAGTTTTGGACTCCCCTACCCTGGGGAATCGACCTTGGCTATTCACCTTATCTATGCTCTGCATGAGTTTATAAATAATTATTAGGGGCCCCTTAGCCTCCTACGATCCAGGGATAATAAGCCCTTGCCTACCCAGTCTCTTCTGATAACTCGAACCCTTCAGTCTCAGTAACATCCATGTAAATCTTCTTTGGGCAAATCCCTCTGCTCACCTGCCTGTACTTTTGATGGGACATGTATCCCTTCCATCCATGATCCCCTTGCAACCATGTCCCAGTGACGCATATAACATCATACCCACCAATTTCAATCTGAGATACAAGCTCATTTCTCTTTCTAGTTTAATGACATCTTCCCTATAGCAGAGTGACCAGAATTGTACACAGTACTCTAAATGTACTCCGGGTTTGAGGCAGAACATAGAAATGGCAGGTAGGAATATCACTATGGCAATAATTACAAGGGATTTCAATATGCAGGTGGACTGGAAGAATTAGGTTGGCAGCGGATCTCAAGAAAAGGAATTTGTGAATTGTCTTCAGGATGGTGTTTTTGGAGCAGTTTGTAGTAGAGCCCACTAGGACACAGGCAATTCTGGATTTGGTGATGTGTGGTGAAGCAGACTCGATTAGGGAGCTTAAGGTGAAGGAATCCCTTGGTGCCAGTGACGGTAAAATGATAGAATTCACCCTGCAGTTTGAGATGGAGAAGATTGAATCAGATATTACAGTTGAGTAAAAATAACTGCAAAGACATGAGGGAGAGCAGGCCGGAGTTGGAAGAAGAGCCTAGCAGGGAAGATGGTGGAGCTGCAAGGCAGGAGTTTCTGGGATTAATTCAGGAAGCACAGCAGAAATTCATCCCGAGGAAGAAGAATGGGCTGAGAAGTGGCAGCTGGAGGTTAATTCAGATAAATGCGAGGTGCTGCATTTTGGGAAAGCAAATCAAAGGAGGACTTACACACTTAATGGTAAGGTCCTAGGGAGTGTGACTGAACAAAGAGACCTTGGTTCATAGCTCCTTGAAAGTGGAGTTGCAGGTAGATACGATAATGAGGAAGGTGCTTGAAATGCTTTCTTTTGTTGGTCAAGAGTATTGAGTACAGGAGTCGTGTTGCAACTGTCCAGGGCATTGGTTAGGCCACTTTTGGAATATTGTGTGCAATTCTGGTCTCCTTCCTATCAGAAGGATGTTGTGAAACTTGAAAGGGTTCAGAAAAGATTTACAGGGATGTTGCCAGGGTTTGAGGATTTGAGCTATGGGGAGAGGCTGAACAGGCTGGGGCTGTTTTCCCTGGAGCGTCGGAGGCTGAGAGTTGACCATTTTGGGGTTTATAAAATCATGAGGGGCATGGATAGGATAAATAGACAAAGTCTTTTCCCTGGGTTGGTGGAGTCCAGAACTAGAGGGCATAGGTTTAGGGTGAGAGGGGAAAGATATAAAAGAGACCTAAGGAGCAACGTTTTCACACAGAGGGTGGTACATGTATGGAATGAGCTGCCAGAGGAAGTAGTGGAGGCTGGTACAATTGCAACATTTAAAAGGTATCTGGATTGGTATATGAAGAGGGAGGGTTTGGAGGGATATAGGCCGGGTGCTGGCAGGTGGGACTAGATTGGGTTGGGATATCTGGTCAGCATGGACGGGTTGGACCGAAGGGTCTGTTTCCGTGCTGTACATCTCCATGACTCTCTAACTCTAACAGACATCTGCAACCAAGGGCTAATGCCCGAAACGTCGATTCTCCTGTTCCCTAGATGCTGCCTGACCTGCTGCGCTTTTCCAGCAACACATTTCCATATCTGCAACCATGACTGACAAGGGACAGCATCAATGCAAAAGGAAAAGCATATAATGTGGTGAAGATTAGTGGGAAGGCAAGGGATTTGGAAGCCTTTAAAAGCTAGCAAAGGACATCTAGAAAAGCAATGAGCAGGGAGAAGATGAAAAATTGAGTGTAAGCCAGCTAGTGAGGAGGCAGGGAAGCTGCAGAACCTCAGGCTAGGAGCGTGGGCAAAGAAATGGTGGATGGAACTCACTCTGGGAAAGTGTGAGAGTATACACTTTGGCAGGAAGAACAGAGACATAAACTGTTTTCTAAATGGGGAAAGGCTTCAGAAATCTGGAGCACAAAGAGTCTTGGTATTCCTAGCTCAGGATTCTCTTAAGGTTAACATGTAGGTTCAGTTGGTAGCTTGGAAGGTTAGCATTCATTTCGAGAAGGCTAGAAAACAAAAGCGTGCGTGTATCGCTGAGGAGGTACAAGGCTCTGTTTGGACCTTGTGAGTAGTTTTAGGCCCTGTATCTAAGAAAAGATGCGCTGGTTGTGGGCGGCACGGTGGCACAGTGGTTAGCACTGCTGCCTCACAGCGCCAGAGACCCGGGTTCAATTCCCGCCTCAGGCGACTGACTGTGTGGAGTTTGCACGTTCTCCCCGTGTCTGCGTGGGTTTCCTCCGGGTGCTCCGGTTTCCTCCCACAGTCTAAAAGATGTTCCGTTCAGGTGAATTGGCCATGCTAAATTGCCCCTAGTGTTAGGTAAGGGGTAAATGTAGGGGTATGGGTGGGTTGCGCTTCGGCGGGGCGGTGTGGACTTGTTGGGCCAAAGGGCCTGTTTCCACACTGTAAGTAATCTTATCTAATGGTGTTGGGCATGGAAGGCCAGGGGGTGGGTGAGAGGGGCAGAGATGGTTTGCAAGAATGGTTCTGGGGATGAAGGGCTTGTCATTTGGGGAGTGGTTAGAAATCTGTGACTGTACTTGATGGATGAGGGTGTATCTCATTGAAAGTTACAGCATACTCAGAGAACAAAAACTGTAATTACTGGAAAAGCTCAGCAGCATATGTGGAGAGAAAGCAGCAGTAACGTTTTGAGTCCAGTGACCCTGTTTTAGTTGTTGATTTACAGCTTCCACGGTTCTTTGGCTTTTCTTTAGAGCCTAACAAATGTGGTGGGTAAGTTACTTGAGAAGATTCTGAGATAAGACAGCCATGCATTTGGAAAGACAGGGTTTGATGAGGAGTAGTCAGTATGACTTTGTGCGTGGGAGATCATGCCTCAAATGTTTGTTAGAGTTCTTTGATGAAGTGATCAGGAAGGTTGACAAGGGTTAGATGTAGTCTATATGGATTTCAGTAAGGCCTTTGATAAGGTTCCACATGGTAGGCTGCTCTGGAAGGTTAGATCACACGGAATCTGCGGGGTGGGGGGGGGGGAAGCTGGTAATTTGGTTCCACAATTGTCTTGATGCTAGGAAGCAGAGGGTATTGGTGGAAGGAGGCTTGTCAGACTGGAGACCTGTGACTTGTGGAGTGCCTCAGGAGGAGGTGCTGAGCCCATGACCTTTTGTTTTCTATATCAATTCTGTGGATGAGAATGTACAAGGCATGATTAGTAAGTTTGCTGATGACACTAAAATAGGTGATATCATGGGCAGTGAGGAATGTTCTCAGAAATTGCAGCAGGACCTTGATCAGCTGGGGAAGGGGGCCAAGAAATGGCAACTGGAGTTTAATGTAGATGAGTGTGAGGTGTTGTACTTTGGAAAGTCAAATTAAGGTAGAACTTTCATGGTGAATGGTAGGGCATTAAGGAGTATAGTGGAACAGAGGGATCTTGGAGTTGAGGTGCACGGTTCTCTGAGAGTGGAGTCCCAGGTAGACAGGGCAGTGAAGGAGGCTTTTGGCACACTGGCCCTCATCAGTCAGGGCACTGAGTATAGAAGTTGAGAAGTTATGTTGCAGTTTTACAAGACATTTGTGAGGCTGCACTTGGAGTATTGTGTTCAGTTTTGCTCACCTTGCTATAGGAAGGATGTCATTAAACTGGAAAGAGTGCAGAACAAATTTATAAGGATGTTGCCAGGACTCAAGGGTCTGAGTAATAGGGAGAGGTGGACAAGCTCGGACTTTTTTCTTTAGAGCATAGGAGACTGAGGGGGGCCCTTATAGAGGTGTATAAGATCATGAGAGGGTGGAAATGCTCAGTCTTTTACCCAGGGTTGGGGAATTGGGGACTGGAGGGCATCAGTTTAAGATTAGAGGGGAAAGAATAAAAGGGAACCTGAGGGGCAACTTTTTTATGCAGAGGGTAGTACGCATATGGAATGAGCTGCCAGAGGATGTGGCTGAGACGGTACATTAACAACATTTCAAAGGCATTTGGATGAATACTTGGATAGGAAAGGACTAGAAGAATATGGGCCAAGTGCAGGGAAATAGGGTTAGAGTGGATGGATGGGATTGGCTGGCACGGACCAATTTGGGTCAAAGGGCCTGTGTCCGTGCTGTCGGACTCTATGACTCTATGACACTGAGAGGCCTGGATATAGTGGAACTGTTTCTACACCCCTGATATACTTAGGTAAGGTATGATTTGTCTGGTTATCATGTAATACAATACATTTCATTGTAAGTCAGTACATGTGACAATAATAAATCAAATCAAATTGTACCCTCTATTTTATAATCTCTTCCAATGTTCTTCTGATCAAAGTGCACCATCTCTTTTCCTCTGCATTGAACCTTATCTTCCACTTTGAGAAGATTGTCAGTGTCTTGGTAATTCACACTCTCCCTTCCTTCAATCGGTTCGTTTGTTTGCTCCTTCTTTGTACCTCAGTTCCATCCATGTGCAGTCATAAGGTTCTCTGCTGAGCTGAACCCAACTCTCCTCACAGCTGGGACTGTTCATTTAGCCAATATTGTAATCACAGCTCTGTCAGCCAGCTCCTTCTCCACCCACTCTGTCCCATCCGAAATCCTGAAGCAAGAATTCAGGAGCTAATTTCAGCTGCCTTTCAGAATCTCTATATTATTAGATTGCCAAGTGTCTCTCAATATTCCCAGCTCATCAACCTGACTCACTTAACCTTCGGATTGGACAGTCCCTTCAAACTGAGGATGACTCTGTTCTGTTCTGGAGATTGGGGCCCTGAAGTCAGAGCAGACTTTGAGAAGGATTATTATATTGATCTTCTCTGTGGTAGACAGTCAGGAGGCCCTTTTGTAGTTACCAAATTAGTCTATCAAGACATGGAGGAAGAGATGGGAGAATCCAACTGGGCAGAGAGGGATAACAGGACACTTTGGTGATTGAGTTGAGGAGGGCAGTTTCTTGTAGATAGACACGTGCACACTCACAGTTTGGGTCAAATGGCCTGCTCCCATGGACTCAATGTGATGTAACTACAATGTAAATAAATACAAATAATATCTAATTTATATAAATGCAAATGAGCAGACTCTCCTCTGACTGTCCCTCCCAATTCTCGGCCAATCGGCTGACAGTATTTTACCCTCTGAATAGATCGTGACCAATGGAAGGTGATGGTGAAAACTGGTTGGAAATTCAAAGCAGTTTCTTTTGTGCAGAAAACTGAAAGTTCAAAAATGAAGATGCTCAGAGACTGGAAAACCAGAGAGAAACTTTCTTCAGAAACAACATTTATTTTATTGTCACAGTTTCAATGCATAAAGATCAAAAGCTCAGAATTCAGTGAGGTAATGAGGGAAAGGAAGGGGAAATATCACAACCATTCCGAGATTACCAATGGAATGAGAATGGCTTTTCAGGGAGTCCAAGAGAGAGTCCCAAACCCCAGATAAATCCCCACCTTAATTGTCTAACCTACAAACACTCCCACCCCCCTCCTCATAGATAGACCCACATACCACCCTCGGAGACTCTCCCACCCCACCCATATTGCCTGACTTACCCCCAGCCCAGCCCAGCCACAGAGTCGTGCACCTCCCCAATACACAGACCTACACATGACCCCCAGAGACTGACACATCCCCACCAGGGATGGTAGCATGGTGGCTCAGTCTGTTCAATTTTTAAAAAAATATTTTAATATTTAATATTTTTCAGGCAGTCTGTTTACATGCACTACTGCCTCACAGTGCCAGGGACCTGGGTTCAATTCCAGCCTCGGGTGACTGTCTGTGTGGAGTTTGCACATTCTCCCAGTGTGTGCGTGGGTTTCCCCCAAATGCTCCAGTTTCCTCCCATGGTCCAAAGATGTGCAGGCTAGGTGGATTGGCCATGCTAAATTGTCCTTACTGTCCAGGGATGTGAAAATTAGGTGGATTAGCTGTGGGAAATGCAATGTTACAGGGATAGGATAGGGGGCTGAGTCTGGGTGGGATGTTCTTCAGAGAGTCAGTATGAACTTTAGATTAGATTACAGATTAGATTACAGTGTGGAAACAGGCCCTTCGGCCCAACAAGTCCACACCGACCCGCCGAAGCGCAACCCACCCATACCCCTACATTTGCCCCTTATCTAACACTACGGGCAATTTAGCAAGGCCAATTCACCTGACCTGCACATCTTTGGATTGTGGGAGGAAACCGGAGCACCCGGAGGAAACCCACGCAGACACGGGGAGAACGTGCAAACTCCACACAGTCAGTCGCCTGAGGCAGGAATTGAACCCGGGTCTCTGGCGCTGCGAGGCAGCAGTGCTAACCACTGTGCCACCGTGCCGCCCACAAACTTGTTGGGCTGAATGGCCTGTTTCCACACTGTAGGGACTCTTTACTGGCCCAACTCAAATTCCCTGGACACTGATCCACGCCAGCCTCCAGAGACCCATCTATAATCCCCACCCCCAATGTTTGACTCACAACCACATTCCCAGAGTCAGACTTATATCCTGCCATAAGACATCTACCTACTCCCAGTGTATGTCCACATCCCCAGCATAAAACACTGACCCCTACTGCCACCTCCAGTGACTGACCCACACACCCGCCCCTGTGCTGAGATCCACACTCTGGGATGATCCTGGGATCAGCCAGACAGTTGCTGGAATCTTGTCCAGTGTCAGACTGACTATTCCCTCTATCTGTCCCACTGGTGTCCAGTCATATTTCCCCTGTTCCATTAGCAATCTTCACTAGTTTGATGATTGGGCCACACACAGGGAAAGTGAGTTAGTTACCATTCACAGTCTTTCATGTTAATGAGCACAGCAACAGGAATATTGCAAGTGATCAGGGAATCAGGTTGTGGATCCACCTTCTCCATTCTGCCTGTCCCCCAGTGTAACACCAGTCAGTCCAACACTCCATGTGTTTCCAGTGGATTGAAAGATTGTGCTTTCAAAGGGTTCTTCTCTTCCAATCCCCAGTTTCTTCTCCAGAAATGCCACTGCATCTTGAACCCATTTCTCACTCGCTCTCGTACAAATTCTCATCTTCCTCCTATTTGTGAAGCTGAAAGAGTGAGATGAGATTATGATTATCAGAGAATCACAGGCACCAGCTCCAACCCTTTCATTTCCTCAGACTGTGATAAAAACACCTTGAAACACTCACATGATGGAGGGGGTGGAGCAGCCAACTGTCCTGGTGAAGTTTACGAGCCGTTTATGAGGAATGCGAGTGGTCTTAAAGTTCTCACAGCAATCGATAATCACAGAGCCAGCTGCAATGTGGAGGAGGAGACAGTGAAACCTTGAACACATTCACGGCACATTCTCACACAGTCACCGTATCCTACACGTCTTCATCTCGAAACACTTTGAGTGCAAACAGACCATTCAGCCCATCTGCTCCCTGCTGCAGTTTCTAATTCAGGACCATTTAATTGGATCATTCTGAGTTCTGCTCTCTATCACAAGTGGAAACATCTTCTCCATATCAAACCCCCTGGACACCTGCAAACCCTCCATCAAGTTTCTTATCAGACTTCCATGTACTTGAGGAAAGTCTCCCAACCATTTCCACACAAGGAGGTAGAAATTGACAAGGATTGGACAGACAGAGCAGGAGAGATTAACCCATTGATTCATTCTAGCAAACAGCTGGTACCAGCTGGATGGGCTGAGTGGTCTCTCTCTCTCTCTCTTTATTATGTTTCCATTTGGAATCATTGGCCCACATTGAATGGAATGAAAAGGAATCATTGCATTGCATAAGTAACACAAATAGTCCATAGAAAGCAGCAGGGGCTCTGGAACCTCATTCTCAGGTTCTGAGCAAAGATTGGGAAGAAGGAAGCCTCTCTCTTACCTGGAGCTGCAGCCACACCATCCTGGATCAAGCAGATTGCCAGTGCTCCTACCACAACGGCAGCTACACACAGTGCTGTCCTCATCCTGGCCCGGCTCACCTTGGGAGTGTTCAGTGTTGAAGAGGGAGTGTGGCTGATGAGGGAGCTGTCACCTCCTGCTTTATATCCTGGAGTAACTGCACCCAGTCAGCAATATGGACACCCCCTGAAACTTCCCCAGTGCCCCAGCAATGACAGCTCTCCCTGGAATTGGTCCTCCATGGCTGTTCTCCCTGAAATGGGAAGTTCATGTTGTTCTGTGAATGGGATTCTTGGAGACAGGAGCACGAGCAGCTGGATCCTCTGAGGTCAGTGTTTCTCAGCAAACTGTCATCTCGATTCCCTCAGCCCAACCCCAACTTCCCTCTCCGGGTGAGAGAGAGACAATGAGAGCAATCGAGCTTCCTGATTGACTGAATCCCCCTCGGGGAGGCAGCTCAGAGCAGGAAGTGAGATTAACATCAACATAACTCACTGCAGGAGGAAAAGGCAGAGACAGCTGCATTTACATAGCTTTCAATGACCAAGGCCCCAAACACAACTTGCAGATGAAGGTGTGTTCTGTTGTAGTTTAAGTCTTAACCACTATATTCACTGCTCACAGTGCGGTCTCCTTTACTACGGTGAGACCTAACATAAACTCTCCACTCTGTCTGTATGAGTGACCCTGATCTCCCAGTTCTTTACCATTTCAATAAATTATCTTAAACTCAGTTTAATGTTGCAATGTTCTGGAGAATCTCTCCACAAACTAAAGGAACAACCTAATTTTCCAATTAGGCGCTTTACTGCAAGTTTCCTGTTAAATAGGATTATTGCATGTTAATGACCTCATTAAGACCTCTGCAGACTGTTGCCAAACAGAAAGATTTAGGGATGCAGGTACATAGTTCCTTGAAAGTGGTGTCCCAGGTAGACAAGGTGGTGAAGAAGGCATTTGGTATGCTTGTCTTCACATACTTCAGAGCATTGAGTACATGAGTCAGGACGTCAAGTTACAACTGCACATGGCGTTGGTGAAGCACTTTTGGAGTACTGTGTACAATTCGAGTCACACTGCTGTGGGAAGAGTCGAAATGGGTGGCACTGGAAAAGCACAGCAGGTCAGGCAGCAGGAGAATCAACATTTCAGGCATAAGCCCTTCATCAGGAGAGATAAAAAAGAGAGGGGCTGGGGGCAAGGTAGGTAGGAAGGCACTGGGTGGATGCAGTTAGGGGTAATTGTGATAATCGTTGAGGAGGGTGGAGCGGATAGATGGGAAGGAAGATGGACAGGTAGGACAGGTAGGACAGGTCAAGAGGGCAGTGCCAAGATTTGGAGGGGGGATTTGGAAACTGGTGATGTCGATGTTGATGCCATGTGGATGAAGGGTCCCAAGGCGGAATATGAAGCATCCTTCTTCTAGTTGGTGGGTGAATATGATTTGGCTGTGAAGGAGGCCCAGGACTTGCATGTCCTTGAAGGAGTAGGAGGTGGTGTGGGAGACAGAGTTGAAATGGTCGGCCACAGGGTGTTGAGGTTGTTTAGTGCATGTGTCCCAGAGATATTCTCTGAAGCGCTCCACAAGTTGGCACCCTGTCTCCCTGATGCAGAGGAGACCATATCAAGAGCAACAAATGCAGTAGACGAGGTGGGTGGATATACAGGAACATCTCTACCGGATGTGAAAAGATACTTTGGGGCCTTGGCCAGAGGTGTAGGGGGACGTGTGGGTGCAGGTTTTATACCTCCTCTGGTGGCAAGGGAAGGTGCCGGATGTAGAAGGTGGTTTGGTATGGGCGGAGGGGGGAAGGTGGACCTAACAAGAGAGTCGTGGAGGGAATGGTCTCTGTGGAACGCAAATAAGGGTGGGAAGGGAAATATTTCCCTGGTGGTGTAGTCTGTCTGTAGTTGGGGTAAATGGCGGAGGATAATGTGCTGTATCCAGAGATTACGGATATTGTGGCTATTACAGAGACATGGGTAGAACAGGGACAGGATTGGCTATTGCAGGTTCCAGGGTTTAAATGTTTTAGTAGGGTCAGAGGTGGGGGTAAAGAGGGGGAGGTGTGGCATTGCTTGTCAAAGATCGTATTACAGCTGTGGAAAGGATGATGGATGAAGACTCGCCATCTGAGGTAGTTTGGGTTGAGGTTAGGAATAGGAAAGGTGAGGTCACCCTGTTAGGAGTTTTGACATCTGTCTGGGAAGCAACATTTCCAAGGTTATGCTGAGGTGCCTGAATTCTTTAATTCATGTTCTCACAGGTACTGCAGCTGCCATTTTAAACTTGTAAGGCAAATTATTATTGCAAAATGGAGACCTACAAAATGGAAGTTTTTAACCATTGATTCCCAATACTTTATCAGCAGGGAAATAGGTTAGTGAAGAAGGCATTTGATATGCTTCCTGTTATTGGTCAGTGCATCAAGTATAGGAGGTCATATATCAGCTGTGCAGTACATTGGTTAGGGCACTTTTGGAATAATTCTCAATTCCCTGCTGGAGGAAAAGATGTTGTGAAACTTGAAAGGGTTGAGAAGAGACTTACAAGGATGTTGCCAGGGTTGGAGAGTTTGAACTATAGGGAGAGGCTGAATAGCCTGAGGTTATTTACCCCGAAGGGTGAAAGACTGAGGGGTGACCTTTTTCAAGTTTATAAAATCATGAGGGGCATGGATAGAGTGAATAATCAAGGTATTTCTCCAGGGTAGGGGAGTCCAAAACTAAAGGTCATAGGTATAAGGTGAGAGAGGCAAGATTTAAAAGGAACCTAAGGGACAACTTTTTCATGCAGAGGGTCATACATGGAAGGAATGAGCTGCCAGAGGAGTTGGTGGAAGCTGGTACAATTACAATATTTAAGAGACATCTGAATGGATATACGAATGGGAAGGGTTCAATGGGATATGGGGCAAGTGCTGGCAAATGGGAGTAATTTAGATTAATTTAGAATACCTCATAGGCAATGATGAATTGGACCAAATTGTCTGTTTCCATGCTGTACATCTCTATGACTCTGTGATCTTTTACTCAATAGTTTGTTCTTGTTTTTCCCAACTATCATTTGATCCAGATAGTTAAAAAGCACATAACACCAAGTTATAGTCCAACAGGTTTATTTGGAAGCAGTAGCTTTTGAGGCACTGCCTCTTCATCAGGTGTTTGTGGAACAGGATTGTAAAGCATAGTCCAAGTGCCATGTACAACTCTGTCTTGTAATGATACAATATATTGGCTTCAATTGCTTTCTGAGGTAGGGAATTGCCCAAGATCACTATTCTCTGGGTGAAGAGATTTCTCCTAATCTCAATGCTAAATGATTTACCTCATATCCTTAGGTTGTGCCTCCTGGTTCGGCACACTTGGTTCTGATCATCCGTCCTGCATCTACCCTGTAGAGTCCTGTTAGAATCATTCTTCTGAACTCCAGTGAATATAACCCCAACTTATTCAACATCCCCCCATATGTCAGTCCTGCCTTCTCAGGAATCAGTCTGGCAAACCTTTGCAGCATTCCGTGATTAGGAAGAACATCCTTTCTGAAATAAGCAGACACAAACTGAACACAATGTTCCAGACATAGTCTAAGCAAGGTCCTGTACATTTGCAGCAAGCTATCCCTGATCCTATACTCAAATCCTCTCACGATGAAGGTCAATTGGCCATTTGCCTTCTTGACTGTCTGTTCCATCTACATGCTTATCTTTAGTGACTGGTGTATAAGGACACCCAGGTCTGGTTACATATTCCCCCTGTTAATTTAATGCCATTCAGATAATAATTTGCCTTCCTGTTTTTGCTGTCAAAATGTTTACCCTCATATTCAGCCACATTATTCTTCATCTGCCATGCATATGCCCAGTTGTCCAAATTACACGGAGGATCTTTGCATGCTCTCACAGTTCAGCTTTCCAATCAACATTGCCTTGTCTGCAAACTTGAAGGTATTAAACTAAATCATTAAGATATATTGTGAATAGATTACTTACTTACTTACAGTGTGGAAACAGGCCCTTCGGCCCAACAAGTCCACACCGACCCTCTGAAGAGCAACCCACCCAGACCCCTACATTTACCCCTTCACCTAACACTACGGGCAATTTAGCATGGCCAATTCACCTAACCTGCACATCTTTGGACTGTGGGAGGAAACCAGAGCATCCGGAAGAAACCCACACAGACACAGGGAGAATGTGCAAACTCCACACAGACAATTGCCCGAAGGGGGAATTGAACCCAGTTCTCTGGCACAGTGAGGCAGCAGTGCTAACTACTGTGCCACCATGCCACCCATAATAGCTAAGGTCCAAACCCGGATCCCTGCAGTGCCCCACTGGGCCTCTCAGAAAATGCTCATTTATTCCTACCCCTTGCTTCCCTATCTGCCAGCCAGTTCTCTATCCACGTTAGTACACTACCCTCAAGTCCATGTGCTTTAAGTATCTAAATGGTGAGGAAGGCATATGGCGTACTGGCTTTTATTGGTAGAGGAATTGAGTTCTGGAGTACTGAGGTCATGTTGCAGTTGTATAAGACTCTGGTGCGGCCGCATCTCGAGTATTGGGTGCAGTTTTGGTCGCCATATTATAGGAAGGATGTGGAGGCACTGGAACTGGTGCAGAAGATGTTTACCAGGATGTTGCCTGGTATGGTAGAAAGATTGTATGAGGAAAGGCTGAGGCACTTGTGGTTGTTTTCATTGGAGAAAAGAAGGTTTAGGGGTGACTTGTTAGAGGTGTATAAGATGATTAGGGGTTTAGATAGGGTCGACAGTGAGAATCTTTTTTCCACGTATGGAGTCAGCTATTATGAGGGGGCATAGCTTTAAATTAAGGGGGAGTTGGTATAGGACAGATGTTAGGGGTAGGTTCTTTACTCAGCGTGTCGTGAGTTCATGGAATGCCCTGCCAGTAGCAGTGGTGGACTCTCCCTCATTATGGGCATTTAAACGGGCATTGGATAGGCATATGGAGGATAGTGGGCTAGTGTATGTTAGGTGGGCTTGGATCGGCGCAACATTGACAGCCAAAGGGCCTGTACTGCGCTGTATTCTTCTATGTTCTATTAGTGGGGTGGAAGGTGAGGACCAGGGGGAGTTCTATCCTTGTTGGGTTGGCAGTGATGGAGGTGCGGGAAGTGGAAGTGCTGAAGAGCACTGTTGATCACGTGGGAGGGGAAATTACGGTCCCTGAAATAGGAGGCCATCTGGGTTGTCCTGGAGTGGAATTTTTCCTCCTGGGAGCAGATATAGTGGAAGCAAAGCAACTGGGAGCAAGGTGTTTTTCCAGGGAAGCTGTTATCAACTGGAAAGGGTGCAACAAAGATTTCCAGGATGTAACTGAGGGTTTGAGTCATAAGGAAAGGCTGGATAGGCTAGGACTTCTTTCTCTGGAGCATCAGAGGCTGAGGGGTGATTTTATAGAGGTTTGTAAAATCATAAGGGGCATGGATAAGGTGAATAGCCAAGGATTTCTCCCCAGTGTAGGGGAGTCCAAAGCTAGAGGGTGTAGGTTTAAGGTCAGCGAGGCAAGATTTAAAAGGGACCTGAGGGGCAACATTTTCACACAGATGGTCTACGGAAAAAACTGCCAGATGAAGTGGTAGAGGCGAGTCCAGTTATAAAATTGAAAAAAAACATTTGGACAGGTACATGGATAGCTGAGGTTTAGAGGGATATGGGTCAAATGCAGTTTGGGGCGTAGGACTTATTCAGTTTAAGAAATGTGGATGAGTTGGACTGATCTGTTTCTATGCTACGTCTATGACTGGGTGACTCACTAAGTGAACAGCTCACCTCATTAATATATAGCGTCCCATCCTGCTTCCCGTTATGAGCAGTCCCAACGTCGAGAATTCTTGCCATGGATTCCAGGTGGGTGCCCTGTTGACATCAGCTCACTGCTGGCTAGTCAGCACCAAACAGCTCTGGGCATGATCCACAGGCACCAGCCCTAAGCAGATCTCATCCAACAACATTGGTACCTGACATCTGCCAACCTCTCGCGAAAAACAGGGCTCCTTTATCCACATGTAGGCTGCTTCGGAAGCTCACAGCTTGATTGCAGGGGCACCAGCATTGAGAGGCTGCAGCAGGAGCTCCCTGTGTAGGGGCATCTACTAGCTCACAGACTAGACCAGGCTGCACCTCAGGGCTGCTCACTTATTCTCTGAGCACTCACTCACTCACTCTCCCTGCACTCTGGCAGCATCCCTGCTTGTCAACGGGGATCTGTCCGGGGAGTGGGAAACAGCTTGGTGAACAGCACACTGGCAACGTCGGCTTAACACTGAAAGCATGCGGCAAACTCACTGCACATTTATTCAAGTGGCCCTCTTACAAAGTGGGTGGACACTAGTCTTTAGCCTATATGGGAAGGAGGTCTACTGCCAGTCAGATGGTCCTGGTACCATCGGTCACAATTGTTTGGCCACGGTCAGTCGTCCATGCGGAGCTGGTCAGGGGATGTGTCTGACGACAGTGAGGGCATTGTGCAGCAGTCAGCCATGTAGATCCAGCAGCAGTCACTGGGAATTGTATCCCATCAGCCAATGAGCTGCAAACATAGCCATCGGAGAGGCGTCTGCTCCTTCATGTCAAGGGGCTGCTTGAAGTCAGCCAGAATCTCGAGCCAGAGTGCAAGGGGGAGCTGTAGGGGCAAGAAGACTCCTTGTCAAAAGTCAATACTGGGCAAAGGAGAAACAGAGGCATCTGTCGGGTTGGGTCAAGGATGATGAGGGGGGTATTGGGGGGTGGTACACTATGGGTGATTTGATTTGATTTATTGTTGCCACACATACCTGAAAAGTACAGTGGAAAATTTTGTTTTGCGTGCAGTACAGGCAGATCATACCAAACAAGGTTTATTAGGACAGTGGAACCGAGTAAAGAATACAACGTTACGTCCGCAGAGAAGGTGTACAAAGAAGAAAATCAACATTAAATTTAACATTTGAGAGGTCCATTAAAAAGTCAAATAATTATAGGGAAGATGTTTTTGAATCTGTTGGTGCGTGTGTTTTGATACATGTGGTGCGTTATTAGCAGTGACCAGCTCTGTCACCTCCATTGGTGGAGTCTGGAGGGCGATGGTGGGCATCATGAAGGTGTAATGTCAGAGTTCAGAGTGCAGGAAGGGCAGCTGGAGGTCAGGTTAAACTGGTGGGACTTTGCATGGGGGCATGGATAGAAATGGGCCGTTAGTCTTGTGCAGTCAAAGGGTACATGGGGGCCCCGGGGAGCAGGGGTGGATGCTGATGTCCCATCACTTTCTATTTTCTACATGTGAAATACAAATGGACAATGGCTATTTGATGAGCAACAGCATAGGCCCCCTGTTTGCTGGACATTGAGACATTGAAGGAGCAAATACAAGTGTTTGAAACACAACTAAGTCTAATTTCCAGGCTGTCCACAGTTTGCAAATGGGTTCATTCTCGAATCCAAGTCGGAACCCATTACAAGACAATATAAGGTCATAAGTTTTCATAATGGATCTTTAAGATTATACTCCTGCATGGTATTGCAGTCATAGGTACAAGTGCTCATAAGCTGATGTTCATGAATCGGGGACCCGCTGTACAATCATTATATCATCAATTTGTAATGCAGAGTGAAGGTGTTTAAGGATCAGATGCAGGTCAAAGATGATACTGGTCCTTAGAAATTGAATGTAAGCATCTCAGTGAAGGTAATGCCAATGATTGAAGACCCCATAGTAAGACCATACGAAATAGGAACAGAAATCCAGCCCTTCCATCCTGCACCATCATTCAACAGAATCATGGCTGGTCCAACATTCCTCATGTCTTCCTTGCTGCATTTCTCTGTAACCTAAGATTCCCATATTGATCAAAAACCAGAAACACTGTTATAACCCTATCAGTTCTAATTTCTCCTTCTATAACTAACTTCTAACATTAATGTTTAAAGAACTTTATCAGAAAAGACTGGGGATCTGTATAAGGCTCATGATTGAGTCAGTGAGATGGTCCTCCAGCATATTCTGGACCCTGAGTGCCACAGCACCCTGGCATGCTATACTCGGCAAAAAAGGAGCAGACTTCCAGTCAATGTGCTGAATTCTGAGGAACTGAGGAATGGGAGTAGTCCTCCAAAGAGGAGATGGTAATGCCATTGACATGAGGAGGAGGCTTTTCTTGTCAATGAGAATGTTCAGATGTGCTGGGCACTCCAGGGCAGACAGGAGCTGATTGACACCCAGTTCCAGTCGATGACAGCTGGCTATGGAAGATCATCATGGAATGTACAATATTCATTGGTCCTGGCATCAGTGTTTGGATTGCAGCGTGGGGGTGAACTGCAGCTTCTTTTGATTTTGTTTGTGTTCCCTTTTGTTGTCTAAATAAAAGCTCATGTTTGAACTGTCTGTTTGCTTGTCTGTATATGATGTTCCCTTATCAATGACATGATGAGGGTCTTCAGTGGGCACTAGGAACAGAAAAGTAGTGATGTAGAGAGGGTGCATAGACAGAAGGTAGCTAAGTGTAGCTAAACTGTAAGGCCTGCTGGTTGTACAGTGAAAGGCTGGGAGAATGGGGTTGTGTGTATGAGGGAGTGTAATCCATACGCTGTGGGAAGTGTGGCTTTGTGGCTTCAGTGCCAGTACACCAGATTGCTAACACTTGCCCAGGTGAACAATTGCCTTTTAAAGATGGTGCAGGTAGAAGACACACTGAAAGAAACAAACACAAAGAACTGAGGATGTTAGAGATCAGAAACAAAGCCAGAAGTCACTTGAAGGTTTGGCAACATCTGTGGAGCCAAAGCAGAGTTGGGTCCAATTCTTTGGAATTGACTGTAGCTGGGAAAAGATTGTTGTATATGTTGAAGATGGGGTGGGGGCGAGTGGGGAGGAGTAAACAATAAGGGGAGAAGGAACTCAGAGAGAGAACAACAGTTGTGTAGACAAAGGATTAGTTAAAGGATTGGGAGAATCAGTAGCTGCTAAAGGAGACCAATGGGATGGTTGTGGTAGGAGCCCATGTGAAAAGGCCTGGTATTGAGGAGTTGATGGTGACACTGGGTAGACTGGTTCACTGCTTTGCGGAGCACTTACGGAGCCCCTGAGTTTCCTGTTGCCTGTGACTTCAACGCACCACAGTGTTCCCTGGCCAACATCTCTGTTTCAGGTTTGCTGTAATGCTCCAGCAAAGCTCAGCATAAGCTGGAAGAACAGTGTTTTATTTTCAGGTTGGGGACCCTGCAGCCTTCTGGACTTGATATCAAGCTCAATAATTTTAGGGTCTGAGCACCTTTTCCCATGCACTTACCCCAAACCCTCATATACCAGGCCACATGAGCTCCTATCACAAATGACCCTTTGTCAGCTACTAACAGCCCCCATAGCAACTACCGATTCTCCCATTCCTTTGTCCAACTGTTTCTTTTTCTATGGGCTTCTTTTCCATCTACTGTTTACTCATCCCCCCACCCCTTGTGTAGAATATATATCAACCTTCTCTGAGCTATGTTCAGTTCTGAAGGAAGGTCACTGGACCCGAAACATTAACTCTGCTTTCTCTCCACATATGCTGCCAGACCTGCTGAGGTTTTCCAGCGATTTCTGTTTTTGAACAAGATATGCTGGTCTTTTGGCGGATGTCAAGTGAATGGTGAATTCTTTTGGGATAGGCGGTTGGAAGAATGAGGTTAAACTCAGGTGAGGGGATCCTCAAGAGGGCTGGGGGAGTGAGTGTATGAGGTGAGTTTGGTAGAACAGGCTGAGACCACACTAGGCCTTGCAGAGAGAAAGCCTCCATTAAATCGGACAAAACTGACTTGTCGCCAAAAAAAGAAGCCCGAAGCTTCAGGTCCATGTGACAGTAACTACGCTCAGAAAATAAGATCAAAAAACTTGTGAAATATGAGGCAATGTTTCATTCTGGATTGCACTGTTCCAATCAAACCATGGGCTGTGACCATTACACTAACCGATCTCCTGTTATCTATGGAGACAGGAGAGTGTAGGGACAGAAGACCTGGCCTGTACTGCCCCAGTCACTGACCTGAGGCCAGTTTAAACAGCTTACTGTCTCTCTGTGGGAGAGTGGACAGACCAGACTGAGATCTGTACTATTTACTCACTGCTCACAACCAGCTGCTTCAACCACTTGAAGACAGTTTTGTGTACAAACTGTTCGGAAACAGAGAGAGAGAGAGAGAGAGTTCCTATGATTTCAGAGCTAATGGAAATCTCCCTACATTTATAATTAACGTCCCTCTCACTCACTGAGTAACAGGAACAGCCCTTCAGAGAATCAGCCCTAGAGAAATACAGCAATGTACTAGAAAGAGGAAAGGGAATCAGTTCAAACTGTGCCTGAAGATCACAAGCTGCAGCTTTCACTTCCCCACCTGAGGCAGTCAGAGTTTCTGATCCAGGAATTCCGAGAGTTCAGGAGCAGAGCAGCTCCAGGAAATAATCCCCAGATTTAGCACAGCTCAGACGTTCTGAGCTCACAGATCCAGCCAGAATGGAGAGGGGACACAAAATGGAGTAATTCAACTTCATCACCTTGAACTCAGGAGAGGCGACGGTCTCTAATTGTATGATCACTGGACTGGTATTCCAGAGACCCAGGCGATGTTCTAGAAGCCCAAGCAAGAATGGAATTTGAATTTGATAAAGTTAAGATTCTAATGATGACTGTGATACCATTGTCAATCATATTAAAAAGACCCATCTGGGTCAGAATGACATGCATTCTCTTCACAACACAGCTCTCAAATCAGATTCTGAATGTATTACTGATCCATATCCAACCCACTATTAACACAGTCTAGTGCCTCTACCACAGTGTCAATCCACTGTCCCCTAGTCCCAGCTCCTCTGCTGGGCACTCCACTTTCCAAACCCATCTCACCTCTTAACTCCACGTCCCAGTTGTCGAAAAGTTCTGCTCATCCAAAGCCCTGCTGCCTGTATCCGAACTCTCACCAATCCCATTTCGCCATCACTCCCTTTGCTCTTGTTCTTTTTGATCCCAGGAAGGGGGCGTCCCTGGGCAATCAGCGTTTATGAGCCCTCACTAATTACCGTGAGCCCTTGGCCATTTCGCAGTCGACAGCATCACTGTGGGCTTGAGTCATGTATAGGTCAGAATGGGGAAGGATGGCAGCTTCCCTTTCCGAGAGGATATTAATGATCCAGGTGGATGTATACAATAAATTTAATGGTCACCATTGCTGTGACTAGCTTTTTATTGTCAATTAATTAATGTAATGAGCTCCTTCAGAGGAGCTGGTGGGAGCTCATAGAATTCCCACAGTGCAGAAACAGGCCATTTGGCCCATCAAGTCCACACTGACCCTCCTAAGAGCATCCCAGCTAGACCCACCCCTTCTCTGTAACCCTGCAATTCCAATGGTTAACCCACTTAGCCTACACATCCCTGAACACTCTGGGCAATTTAGCATGACCAATCCACCCAAACCTGCACATCTTTGGACTGTGTGGGAAACCAGAGCACCCGGAAGAAACCCATGCAGACACGGGGAGAATGTACAAACTCTGCACAGACGGTTGCCTGACGGTGGAATCAAACCTGGATCCCTGACACTGTGATGGAGCAGTGCTAGCCACCATGCAACCTAAAGCTTCTGCAGAAGTCAGGTCCTCCGGGTCACAGGTTTAATTCTCAGGGTCAATTCTACTAGGGTCAATTCAAAAGCCCTACTAGGCACACGTAGAAACAAAAGAAACGACTGTAACTATTGTTCCTGTTCCCTGTGCCAGTTGGTTGACGCACATTTCCATTGGCCATTAGTCTCTCACTGGGAAACTGTTAAAGTTTAGTCTAAAGGATGTAATAGTAGAGCATTTAGAAATACGTGATCACGCAGGGGGATTGAAGATGGCGGCGATCTAACAGGTCTGCTTTGCTGAGCTCTGCACCACAACTCAGGCAAAATAGTCCTTTTACCCTCCCCTTACTAGCTGCTTTGGTAAAAGTTGGTAGTTTTAAGTTCCTAGAATCTTTATATATTCTTTTTAGTGAGTAGGGAAGATGACTAAAGGGAAAGGGCCATGTGGATTGCAATGTGTAGGGCATGCCCCTGCAGCAACAGACACACCCACAGCCCCAGGATTCACCTCCATGGAAGCCCCTTTGGACTTAGCTGCTCAGCAGAGTCTGGCTTCAGAGTTCGTCAAATTCCAAGAAAAGATTGAGTCAGTGATGGTGGAGTCCCCGACCAGGCTGGAACCGATCTCGGTCATGCTGCAAAAGCATGAGCAGGAGAAACAGCGTCTCGGTCAGTGGGAGGAGGAGCTTGAGCGATGGACCGCAGCATTGGAGACTGTGGCCTTGGCAGATGGATCCAGGCACTGGAGAAGTAGATACACGCCTCGAGAATCAAGGTCGGGGGATGGATACCCATGTGATTGGGCTGCCGGAGCGAGAAGAAGGGGATCAGTCAGTCAACTTATTTGAGCAATGGCTGCCGCAGTTCTTGGGATGGGAAGCCGAGGCAGGCTGGCTGCAGATCGAGCGAGCTCACCAGGTTGTGGTGTGCCTGGGTCGGACCGGTACCCCAATCCGGAGCGAGTGTGATTCCAGTTTTATAGAGGCAAGCAGAAGTTTCCAGAACAATGGGGAAGGATCCACAGGCCCTGAAGTACAAGGGATCGAAGATTATGTTTTTTCAGGACTTTTCTGCAGCTGTGATCTAGAAGTAAAGGCGAGGTTGAGGAATTTGGATATTCAGTACTCTGTAAGGTATCCACCAGTGCTACGTTTCAGCCATGGAAGGGTTGTGCTTGTTTTTGATTCGTCAGAAAAGGCAAAGGACTTTTTGGACACTTTAAAATAGACTGGCTGGTACAAGCAATATGGACAATAATGGTTCCTTTTGTTTCCTGTTGTTTGTTCTGTTCGTCTGGTTTTGTCCCTTTACTGTTTGTTTTTTCTTCCCTTCTTACTTTTTTAGGGTTTGGGAAGCATAGTCAGAGTTTCTTTTGTTTTTGATTAGATTAGATTCCCTACAGTATAGAAACGGGCCCTTCGGCCCAACCAGTCCACACTGACCCTCAGAAGAGTAACCCACCCAGACCCATTTCCCTCTAACTAATGCACCGAACACTACGGGCAATTTAGCATGGCCAATTCACCCCATACCTGCTGTGGGGTGTAACTGGAGCACCCGGAGGAAACCCATGCAGACACGGGGAGAATGTGCAAACTCCACACAGAAATTGAACCTGGGACCCTGGTGCTGTGAGGCAGCAGTGCCGCCCCTCAGCATGGTTGCCCTTTCTCAGGATCCTGTGAACACGGCTCACCAAGAACTGCAGGCCAGCCCGGGACGACCGAGACTTCACCTTGGCGCGAGTTTTCCCACTGCCCTTTCCTCTTCCAGTCATCGTCACAAGCACTTTCACAGAGAATGCTGTAGTTTGATGAATTTTGGTTTAATTTTTACCAGTAATAACGGTGGTCGATGTATGGGTGGGATGGGTGTAATACCAACTTGTAATTTCTTAGTTTGAATGATTTATGTATTCTTTACTTTTGGTTTGTCTGGGTCTGGGCCGTGGCTTCAGCGAAAAGGAGACATGGAGGTGTTTGTGAGTAAGTGTGAGTGCCCCCTATGGGCAAGGGGTAAGTCTCCTATTCTCTGTTTTTTGTATTGGTTTATTGTAGGTGTAGTTTTTGGATGTTTTGTTTTGGTAGTTTCTGTAGTGGTGTTTTTTAGACTCTATGAGTCCTTCATTGTTTCTGCTCGGTGCGTTGTGAGTAGGGTTCTTCCTCTTGGGGGATCACAGGCTGTTTCAGATGGCTATGGCTAGTTGTTTGTTTAAATGGTGCACCTGGAATATTAAGGGGAGTCACTCACTCACAGATTAAGAGAAAGAAAGTATTTTCGAGCCTTAGAAGTGTTCTTGGATATCAATTCAGGTATGGCCAATATGCTGTCAGTGCTTTGGGATACTGCCAAGGCCTATGCAAGGGGTATAATTATCTCTTCTTCAACAAGTTGGAAATGACAGAGGGGAGAACAGCAGCATACGCTTGAGGGCTGGCTGAAGGCAGCTGAGACTGTGTACTTTGACAGTCCATCTGTGATTAGGTTACAGCAGATCACAGCTCTTCAGGCTGCTCTGAACTCCGTGCTTACTCAGACAGCGAAGAAAGGGATCTCTTTCGTGAAACAAAAGTTATTTGAGTTTGGTGAAAAGCCAGGTGATTACCTGGTATATCTGGCTAGGAAGAAGAGCACCCCCCAGTCTATTACATCTATTAGAGAGGGTACTGGTACTTTTACTTATGATTCCAAAAAGGTCAACTTATTACAAAAATAGGAATTGCTGGAGAAGCTCAGCAGGCCTGGCAGTATCTATGGAGAGAAATCAGAAAGTCCCACTGGCGTCAGGCTCACCCGTCTACAGTTCGCTGACTTTTCTTGACAGCCTTTCTTTAATAATGGCACCATGTCAATAAACCTCCAGTCTTCTGGAACCTCACCCGTTGCTTTTGATGATACAAATATCTCAGCAAGGGGCCCAGAACTCATTTCCCTAGCTTCCTACAAAGTTCCAGGGTACATTGGATCAGGTCCCGGGGATTTATCCACTTTTATGCATCTTAAGACATCCAGCACCTCCTCTTCTGTAATATTTCATTTTTCAAGATATCACAATTTATTTTCTCAAGATCTCTCGTTTCCATGTTCTTCTCCAGAGTAAATGCTGCCACAAAATACTTGTTTAATACCTCACCTATCCCCTGTGCATAGATGGCTTTGTTGATCATTAAGAGGCCCCACTCTCTCCCTCGTTGCTTTTTTGCTCTTAACGTATTTGTGGAATCTTTTTGGATTCTCCTGACCTCACTTGCCAAAGCTGTCTCATGTCACCTTCTTTCCCTCTTGTTTTCCATCTTAAGTATAATCTCTATCCTATACGTATCAGGTGCAGTGATTGTCGGATTAGTAAATACATTACATAAAGAGGGAATATACTTATTCCTGGGTAATGAGTTTTATGTTTCAGCATTCACTAGAGAGAGGGACTTTGTTCATAGTGAGAACACCATGGACCAGGTGAATAGGCTTGAACAGATTGATATTAAGAAAGCGGATGTTCTGATAATTCTGGGAAGCATCAAGATAGATGAGTGCCCAGGGCTTGACTGGATATATCCAAGGTTACCACGGGAAGTGAGGAATGAGATTGCTATGCCTGTGGTGATGATCTTTGCATCCACACTCTCCACGGGAATAGTACCAGATGATTGGAGGGAGGTGAATGTTGTTCCTCTGTTCAAGAAAGGGAATAGGTAAATCTCTGGGAATTACAGACCTGCCAGTCTAACATCTGTGGTAAGCAAGGCACTGGAAAGGAATCTGAGAGATAGGATTTATGACAATGTGGAAAAACATCGTTTGATTAAAGATTGTCAGCATGGCTTTGTGAGGGGCAGGCCATGCCTCACCAGCCTGATTAAGTTCTTTGAGGATGTGATGAGACAAGTTGAAGGTCCTCAACCCACAAGCACTTCCATCTCGAAGGACAGGGCAGCAGATACATGTGAGCACCACCACCTCAAGTTCCCTTCTGAGCCAGTCACTGGTTATATATCACTTGGAAATATATCACCGTTCTTTCACTGTCGCTGGGTCAAAATCATGGAATTCTCGCCCTAAGAGCATTGTGGGTCAACTCACAGCATGTGGCAGACAGCTCACCACCACCTTAAGGGCAACTCGGGACAGGCAATAAATGCTGGCCACCCACATTCATGAGTGCCATTGTGGGTCGACTCACAGCAGGTGAACTGCAGTGGTTCAGATTGGGAGCTCATCACCACCTTCTCATGGGCAGCTAGGGTTGGGCCATAAATGCTGACCAGTCAGAGGCACTCACATCCCACAAATGATTAAAAAAAGATGGTTGCGCACTCCCTGCCTTCACTTATTTTGAGCACCTTGAAAATATCTTACTTCCCTTATGCTAACTGTGCTTCCTTTACCCTAGTTTGCTTACTTAGTTTCCTTTATAATATTGGCCGTAACTTTGACTGTGTAGCCAAATTCTGAATGAATGCCATCTCCAAGTCTGATGATGATACAACCGTGGTGGGATGGATATCAAACTATGATGAGTCAGGATATAGGAAGGAGCTAAAGGGCTTGGTGATATGGTGCAATGATAACAACCTCTCTCTCTTTCAGTGTCAGCAACCTAAAGAACTGATCATTGATTTCAGAAAGAAAGGAGGAGAACACGCCCTCATTGATATCAATGGAGCGGAGGTTCAGAGGGTGGAGAGCATCAAGTTGACAATAACTGACAAACTCACCCCTTAGATGCAATGGTCAAGATGGCATAACAACGCCTCTTCCTCCTTTGGTGGCTCAGGAATTTGGCATGTCCATAAAGACTCTCACCAACCTTTATAAAAGATACTGTCTGGGTAAGGCAAATGCTCTGACCATTTCTGTAAGAAACTACAGAAGGTTGTGTGCACCGCCCTGACCATCACAGAAGCCAACCTCCCATTTTTGGACTCCATTTACACCTCTCATTGCCATGGAAAGGCTGCCACTCTCAACAAAGACCCATCCCACCCTGATAATGCTCTCCTATGACCTCGTCAGTCAAGCAGAAGATATCGAAGATTGAACATGTGCACCAGCAGATTCAAGGAAAGCTTCTTCCCAGCCATTATTAGACTGATTAATGTCTAAATTTGAATCTCTAAATTCAAATAATGTTGATCTTGCTAAAGTTGATCTTGCCTTGCGTATGTTCTATGTGGTGTAACCTATAAGCCTCACTCTGTCCAAGTTTTTTCACCCCATGATCTGTATGTCCTTACTGCCTGTACTGCCTGTACTGCTCACAAACAAAGTTTTTCGCTGTACGTAGGTACATGTCACAATAAATCATTTAAAATCAAATTGGAATTCGCATGTTTTAGAGTGATTAATTTGGTGCAAACTCAATGGGCTGAAAGGCCTTTTCTGTGCTATATGAATCTATAAAATATGAGGTGATGAATTTTGTCAAAAACAACAGAGCAAGGCAAATTGGGAAGACTTCAGAGTTACTCAGTAAAAGATAATTGTTTTTGAACAGAATTCAAGTCCACAATTTCATGTAAGAGCTAAATTTGAGTTAGCCACTGTTCATAAAATTCAAACCCACTGATTAGTAACTCCCTACATTTATATAATTCAAATCCATTAACTCCCTACATTTATACAACCAATGCATATCATAGAATCCCTACAGTGTGGAAACAGGCCATTTGGCCCAATGGATCCAAACTGACCATCCCCCTACCCTATCACTGCATTTCCCATGGCTAATACACATAACCTACACATCCTTGAACACTGGCCAATCCACCTAACATGCACATCTTTGGACTATGGGAGGAAACTAGAGCACCTGGCAGAAAACCACAAAGACACAGGGACAATGTGCAAAGTCCACACAGACAGTTGCCTAATGTTGGAATTGAACTTGTGTCCCTGGCACTGTGAGACAGCAGTGCTAACCACTGAGCCACCATGCCACCCTTAATTCACATCCAGTTAACTCTTCATTAATATATCTGTCACCTGTTTCCTTGTCTGTTATGTCCTAGGCATTCCTTCAGACCATGTTAGGTAATAATTGTGGATGTGGTACCAATCCACCGCTTTGTTCTGGATGGTGTCAAGCTTCTTGAGTGTTGTTCGAGCTGCACCCATCCAAGCAGGTCGAGAGTATTTCATTGCATTCCTGACTTGTGTCTTGTCGATGATGGACAAGCTTTGGAGAGTCAGGAGGTAAGTTACTCACCATAGTATTCCTAGCCTCTGAGCTGCTGTTGTAGCAACTGCACTTATGGGGTGAGTTCAGTCGAGTTTCTGATCCATGCTAGCCATAGTGGGGTATTCAGTGATAGTAATAAATACCCAAGGGTGATGGTTAGATTCTGCCTTATTGAAGTTCCTCATTGTCTGGCATTCTGTGGCATTAATGTCACTTTCCACTTGTATATTGTCCAGATCTTGCTACATTTGAACATGGACTGCTTCAGCACCTGAGGAGTTGTGAACAGTGCTGAACACTGCCCAATCATTGGCAAGCATGCTCACTTCTGACCTTATGACAAAGGCAAGGTCATTGATGAAGCATGTGAAGCATTGATGAAGATGGTTGGGCCTAGGATACTATCCGGAGGAACTCCTGTAGAGATATCCTGCAGCTGAGATGACAAACCTCCAACAACAGCAAACACCTTCCTATGTGCCACATATGGCTCCAACCACCAGAGAGTTTGCCCACTGATTCTCATTGATTCAGATTTGCTAGGGGATCCTTGATGCTGCACTCAGTGGAATGCAGCCTTGATGTTAAGGGCAGTCACTCTCACCTCACCTCGCCAATTCAGCCCTTCTATCCATGTCTGAACCAAAGTTATAATGAGGTCAGGAGCTGAGTGGCCCTGGAGGAAGCCAAACTCAGCACATTGCTTGGACGATCCCAGTGTTGTTACTGTACTGAAACAGATTGACCAGAGGCTTGGGTAGTTCTCAAGTATAGGCCTTCAGTAATGTTGGCAGGGTACTATGTAGTTTCCAGTGTCTTCAGACATTTCTTGATATAAGTGGATTGAATTGAATTTAATCTGTGACATTTTTATTCATTTGCAGAACATAGGCATTGTTGGCAGTGCCATCTTTTATTGCCCATCCATGGTTGCCCTGGAGATGGTGAAGATGAGTTGTCTTCTTGAACCTCAGCAGGCTCTGGGTTGTGATGCTCCAGCCACTGTCCCGAGGCCACATTATAGAGCTCACTAACTCTCTGAGGGAGAATGGACTCACTGCTCAAAACAAGCTGATTCAACCTCTTGAAGACAGTTTGTGTATATGATCTGCTCAGAACCACAGAGGGAGAGAGAGAGTTGCTGTGATTTTAGAGCTAATGGAAATCTCCCTACATTTATGTTTAATGTCCATCTCACTCACTGAGCTACAAGAACAAACCTCAGGGAAGCAGTCGCACAGAAATACAGCTATGAAGCAGAAAGAGGAAAAGGAATCCAACAGTGGGGAGTCTGACAGTGGGGAGTCTGACAGTGGGGAGTCCGACAGTGGGGAGTCTGACAGTGGGGAGTCTGACAGTGGGGAGTCTGACAGTGGGGAGTCCGACAGTGGGGAGTCTGACAGTGGGGAGTCCGACAGTGGGGAGTCTGACAGTGGGGAGTCCGACAGTGGGGAGTCTGACAGTGGGGAGTCCGACAGTGGGGAGTCTGACAGTGGGGAGTCCGACAGTGGGGAGTCTGACAGTGGGGAGTCCGACAGTGGGGAGTCTGACAGTGGGGAGTCCGACAGTGGGGAGTCTGACAGTGGGGAGTCCGACAGTGGGGAGTCTGACAGTGGGGAGTCCGACAGTGGGGAGTCTGACAGTGGGGAGTCCGACAGTGGGGAGTCTGACAGTGGGGAGTCCGACAGTGGGGAGTCTGACAGTGGGGAGTCCGACAGTGGGGAGTCTGACAGTGGGGAGTCCGACAGTGGGGAGTCTGACAGTGGGGAGTCCGACAGTGGGGAGTCTGACAGTGGGGAGTCCGACAGTGGGGAGTCTGACAGTGGGGAGTCCGACAGTGGGGAGTCTGACAGTGGGGAGTCCGACAGTGGGGAGTCTGACAGTGGGGAGTCCGACAGTGGGGAGTCTGACAGTGGGGAGTCCGACAGTGGGGAGTCTGACAGTGGGGAGTCCGACAGTGGGGAGTCTGACAGTGGGGAGTCCGACAGTGGGGAGTCTGACAGTGGGGAGTCCGACAGTGGGGAGTCTGACAGTGGGGAGTCCGACAGTGGGGAGTCTGACAGTGGGGAGTCCGACAGTGGGGAGTCTGACAGTGGGGAGTCCGACAGTGGGGAGTCTGACAGTGGGGAGTCCGACAGTGGGGAGTCTGACAGTGGGGAGTCCGACAGTGGGGAGTCTGACAGTGGGGAGTCCGACAGTGGGGAGTCTGACAGTGGGGAGTCTGACAGTGGGGAGTCTGACAGTGGGGAATCTGACAGTGGGGAGTCTGACAGTGGGGAGTCTGACAGTGGGGAGTCTGACAGTGGGGAGTCTGACATTGGGGACCTCGGGGGGAGGTGAAGATGGATATTTTCAGCACTCAGCTGAAAAATGCCACAAATGCTTCTGACTTGGAGCTGCTCTGCTTTTGAACTCTTGGAATTGCTGAAACTCTGACTGCCTCAGGTGGGGAAGTGAAAGCTGCAGCTTGAGATTTTCAGGCACAGTTTGTAGTGATTCCCTTTCCTCTTTAGCTTCATTGCTATATTTCTGTGTGACTGCTTCTCTGAAGGGTTGTTCTTGTAACTCAGTGAGTGAGAGGGACATTAAACATAGATGTAGGGAGATTGCCATTAGCACTGAAATCACAGCAACTCTCTCTCTCTCTCCCTTTGTGATTCTGAGCAGTTCATATACACAAACTATCTTTAAGAGGTTGAATCAACTGGTTTTGAGCAGTGAGTTTGTTGTCCCTCAGAGAGTTAGTGAGCTCTATAATGTGGTCTCGGGACAGTGGCTGGAGCAGCACAGGACAAATCTCCTGTCCCTATACTCTCCTGACTCTGTAGACATGTTCAGCTGGAGGACATGCCTGCATATTGAGCTCCCACAGTTCAATATCCTGCCAGCTCTTACTGTCTTGGAGCCCAGGTCACCCTGACTAGTGGTCTGGAGGAGAGATAGAACATAGAATATAGAATAGTGCAACACAGGACCAGGCCTTTCAGCCCACCACACCTGGGTCGTCCATGATGCCATTCTAAACCTAATCCTATCTAACTGCATCTGGTTCATATCCCTCTATTCCCTGCTTGTCATGTGCCTTGCTAAATATTGCCTGTTAAATATCTGCTTTTACCCTGGCAGTGCATTCCAGGCACCTATCACCCTCTGTGTGAAAAACGTACTTTGCATATCTGTCTTTAATCTTACCCTCTAACCTTAAATCCTATGCCCCACAGCATTTGACATTTGGAAATTGAAAGTCATAGAGTGTGGACTGTCTCCTTTGGTTCTCGCTGAACTCCCTGAGCCACTCAGCTCTTTAGTCAGGAAGATCAGAAGTGGGGATGTTCGCTGATGATTATACAATGTTCAGCACCATTCACAACTCCTCAGATACTGAAATAGCCCGTGTTCAAATGCAACAAGATTGGGATACTTTCCAGGCTTGGGCTGACATATGGCAATGACATTCATACCACATAAATGCCAGACAATCACCATAAGAGACAATCTAAGTGCTGCCCTTTGACATTCAATGGTGTTACCATCACTGAATCCCCCGCAATTAACATCCTCAGAGTTAATGTTAACCAGAAACTCAACTAGACTAGCCATATAAATACAGCAGTTACAAGACCAGGTACAGAGGCTCAGAATTCTGCAGCAAGTAGCTCACCATCTGACCAGCATTGTCTTCCACTTTCTTTCCAGCTACACATTCCTTTGAGTCCAGTGTGAGGCAGCGACTTCCAGGACTGGCAATCAATGCTGCAATTAGTGTGCCAATCACTGTTCACAGAACCTCAGAGTGGCTGCACATGCAACTTTGAGGGAATGTTCCTCCTGACTCCCTGAAGATTGTTCACCATCTACAGGAGTCTGACTATCTACAAGATGCAGTACAGAAATTCAGCAAAGATCCTTAGATGGCGTCTTCCAAACCAATGGCCACTTCCATTCAGGAGAACAAGAGCAGATATGTGGGAACATCACCACCTGCACGTTCCCTCCAAGCCACTCGCCATCCTGACTTGGAAATATATTAATGTTCTTTCACTGTCGCTAGGTTAAAATCCTGGAATTTCCTTTCTTAGGCATTGTGGATCAACCTACAGCACACAGACAGCAGAGGTTCAAGAAGGCAGCTCCTCCCCATTTATTAAGGGCATCTAGGGACAGGCAAAAAGTACTGAGACAGAGAAACTCTGTCTATATCTCCCCTGGATGAAAAATAGCCTTTGGGTGGATGATGAAGAAGAGCAAGGCAGCTCTTCCTGATTTCCTGGACAACATTTATCCCTCAATCCACATCATTAAAACTGATTCAGAGTATCCTACTGTACAGGAGAAGCCCTTCAGCCCATCAATCTGTGCTGCCAAAACTATGCTAACTTGGCAAACGTGAGGACTGCAGATTCTGGAGATCAGAGTCTAGATTAGAGTGATTTGGAGATGCTGGTGTTGGACTGGAGTGTACAAAGTTAAAAATCACACAACACCAGGTTATAGTCCAACAGTTTTAATTGGAAGCACACTAGCTTTCGGAGTGACGCTCTGACTATCACCTGATGAAGGGGCGTCGCTCCGAAAGCTAGTGTGCTTCCAATTAAACCTGTTGGACTATAACCTGGTGTTGTGTGATTTTTAGATTAGAATGGTGTTGGAAAAGCACAGCAGGTCAGGCAGCATTCGAGGAGCAGGAAAATCGACATTTCGGACAGGAGCAACTATACTAACATCTATATTAATCCCACTTTCCCCACATTAGGCCCATTGCCTGAATGCTATGAAATGTAAGTGTTCATCCAAGTACTTTTTAAAGATTGTGAGTTTCCCACTTCCACTATCCTCCCAGGTAGGGCATTGCAGTCCCTTACCTTCCACTCTGTGAAAAATGTTTCCTCATATCCCTTCCATCTTAAAATCATTCCCCCTTATCATTGACCCTTCGATGAAGAGGAACAGTTATAGAGTCATAGACTCATAGAGATGTACAGCATGCAAACAAACCCTTCCATCCAACCCATCCATGCTGACCAGATATCCCAACCCAATCTAGTCCCACCTGCCAGCACCCGGCCCATATCCCTCCAAACCCTTCCTATTCATATACCCATCCAAATGCCTCTTAAATGTCGCAATTGTACCAGCTGCCACCACTTCCGCTGGCAGCTCATTCCGCTGGCACACATACCACCCTCTGTGTGAAAAAGTTACCCCATAGGCCTCTTTTATATCTTTCCCCTCTCACCTTAAACCTATGCCCTCTAGTTCTGGACTCCCTGACCCCAGGGAAAAGACTTTGTCTATTTACCCTATCCATACCCTTCATAATTTTGTCAACCACTATAAGGTCACCCCTCAGCCTCCGACGCTCCAGGGAAAACAGCCCCAGCCTGTTCAGCCTCTCCCTATAGCTCAAATCCTCCAACCCTGGCAACATCCTTGTAAGTCTTTTCTCAATCCTTTCAAGTTTCACAACATCTTTCCGATAGGAAGGAGACCAGAATTGCACGCAATATTCCAACAGTGGCCTAACCAATGTCCTGTACAGCCGCAACATGACCTCCCAACTCCTGTACTCAATACTCTGACCAATAAAAGGAAGCATACCAGACACCACCTTCACTATCCTACCTATCTGCGACTCCACTTTCAAAGGTCTCTTTGTTCAGCAACACTCCCTAGTACCTTACCATTAAGTGTATAAGTCTTGCTAAGATTTGCTTTCCCAAAATGCAGCACCTTGCATTTATCTGAATCAAACTCCATCTGCAACTTCTCAGCCCATTGGCCCATCTGATCAAGATCACAATCTGAGGTAACCTTCTCCTCTGTCCACTACACCTCCAATTTTGGTGTCATCTGCAAACTTACTAACTGTACCTCTTGTGCTCGCATCCAAATTATTTATGTAAATGACAAAAAGTAGAGGGCCCAGCACTGATCCTTGTGGCACCCCACTGGTCACAGGCCTCCAGTCTGAAAAACAACCCTCCACCACCACCCTCTGTCTTCTACCTTTGAGCCAGTTCTGTATCCAAATGGCTAGTCCTCCCTGTATTCCATGAGATCTAACCTTGTTAATCAGTCTCCCATGGGGAACTTGTGGAATGCTTTAGTGAAGTCCATATAGATAAAAAGGTAAAAACAATGACTGCAGATGCTGGAAACCAGATTCTGGATCAGTGGTGCTGGAAAAGCACAGCAGTTCAGGCAGCATCCGAGGAGCAGGAAAATCGAATTTTTGGGCAAAAGCCCTTCATCAGGAATACAGGCAGAGAACCTGAAGGGTGGAGAGATAAGTGAGAGAAGGATCACATCTACCGCTCTGCCCCCATCAATCCTCTTTGTTCCTTCCTCAAAAACTCAATGAAGTTTGTGAGACATGATTTCCCAATACATATACATCCTGTCCCTCAGGATTCCCTGCAAAAACTTGCCCACCACTGATGACAGACTCACTGGTCTATAGTTCCCTGGCTTGTCCTTACCACCCTTCTTAAACAGTGGCACCACGTTAGCCAACCTCCAGTCGTCCGGCACCTCGCCTGTGACTATCGATGATACAAATTGCTTTCTATTTACCCTGTCAATGCCACTCATAATTTTACACACCTCCATCAGATCCACACTCAACTCTCACTCCTCCAAAGAAAGCTTATCCAGCCTGTCTTCATTGCTGAAATACTCCACCCAGGCAACTTCATCGTGAATCTCCTCTGCACTCCCTCCAGTGCAAACCTACAGTTTAGTGACCAGAATTGTACACAATGCTCCAGGTGTAGCCGAACCAAACTCCTATACAGCTCCAACATAACCTCCCTGCTCTTAGAATCCAAGCCTCAACTGATATAGGCACTTGCCAATGATTGAGTGTCAGGTGATGAGTACAAAGGTAAAAACAATGACTGCAGATGCTGGAAACCAGATTCTGGATCAGTGGTGCTGGAAGAGCACAGCAATTCAGGCAGCATCCGAGGACAGGCAAAATCGACGTTTCGGGCAAAAGCCCTTCATCAGGAATAAAGGCAGAGAGCCTGAAGCGTAGAGATCTCTCCACGCTTCAGGCTCTCTGCCTTTATTCCTGATGAAGGGCTTTTGCCCGAAACGTCGATTTTGCCTGTCCTCGGATGCTGCCTGAATTGCTGTGCTCTTCCAGAAGGTGATGAGTACAGTCTAGCTTGTGGGGTATTGCTGTGTACACAGTTCTTGCTGTCTCTCCTACAATATTGTCAATGACTTCTGTTGAAAATGTCCTCATTGCCTGTGAAGGATTTGAGAGGTCCTGAATTGGGAAAGGTGCTATGTAAATGCAGCTGTCTCTTGTCTCTGCCTTTTCCTCCTGCAGTGAGTTGTGTTGATGTTAATCTCACTTCCTGCTCTGAGCTGCCTCCCCGAGGGGGATTCAGTCAATCAGGAAGCTCGATTGCTCTCATTGTCTCTCTCACCCGGAGAGGGAAGTTGGGGTTGGGCTGAGGGAATCGAGATGACAGTTTGCTGAGAAACACTGACCTCAGAGGATCCAGCTGCTCGTGCTCCTGTCTCCAAGAATCCCATTCACAGAACAACATGAACTTCCCATTTCAGGGAGAACAGCCATGGAGGACCAATTCCAGGGAGAGCTGTCATTGCTGGGGCACTGGGGAAGTTTCAGGGGGTGTCCATATTGCTGACTGGGTGCAGTTACTCCAGGATATAAAGCAGGAGGTGACAGCTCCCTCATCAGCCACACTCCCTCTTCAACACTGAACACTCCCAAGGTGAGCCGGGCCAGGATGAGGACAGCACTGTGTGTAGCTGCCGTTGTGGTAGGAGCACTGGCAATCTGCTTGATCCAGGATGGTGTGGCTGCAGCTCCAGGTAAGAGAGAGGCTTCCTTCTTCCCAATCTTTGCTCAGAACCTGAGAATGAGGTTCCAGAGCCCCTGCTGCTTTCTATGGACTATTTGTGTTACTTATGCAATGCAATGATTCCTTTTCATTCCATTCAATGTGGGCCAATGATTCCAAATGGAAACATAATAAAGAGAGAGAGAGAGAGACCACTCAGCCCATCCAGCTGGTACCAGCTGTTTGCTAGAATGAATCAATGGGTTAATCTCTCCTGCTCTGTCTGTCCAATCCTTGTCAATTTCTACCTCCTTGTGTGGAAATGGTTGGGAGACTTTCCTCAAGTACATGGAAGTCTGATAAGAAACTTGATGGAGGGTTTGCAGGTGTCCAGGGGGTTTGATGATTATCGATTGCTGTGAGAACTTTAAGACCACTCGCATTCCTCATAAACGGCTCGTAAGCTTCACCAGGACAGTTGGCTGCTCCACCTCCTCCATCATGTGAGTGTTTCAAGGTGTTTTTATCACAGTCTGAGGAAATGAAAGGGTTGGAGCTGGTGCCTGTGATTCTCTGATAATCATAATCTCATCTCACTCTTTCAGCTTCACAAATAGGAGGAAGATGAGAATTTGTACGAGAGCGAGTGAGAAATGGGTTCAAGATGCAGTGGCATTTCTGGAGAAGAAACTGGGGATTGGAAGAGAAGAACCCTCTGAAAGCACAATCTTTCAATCCACTGAAAACACATGGAGTGTTGGACTGACTGGTGTTACACTGGGGGACAGGCAGAATGCTGGATCCACAAACTGATTCCCTGATCACTTGCAATATTCCTGTTGCTGTGCTCATTCACATAAAAGACTGTGAACGGTAACCAATAAATTTTCTTCATGTGTAGTCCAATCGTCACACTGAGTGTGAAGACTCTTAATGGAACAGGGGAAATTTGACTGGACACCAATGGGACAGACTGAGGGAACAGTTAGTCTGACATTGGACAAGATTCCAGCAAATGTCCAGCTGATCCCAGGATCATCCCAGAGGCTGTCGGTCTCTACACTCAGTGGGGTTTGTTCAACCATTCCCTTCCACCTGAGGGCTAGGTGGGCACAACTGCAATCCCCACTCTCACCACAGTTAGGGTTTTTTCAGGGGTGGGGGTTAGGTCAGTCCCTGGAGTTGGGATTTGGATCAGACTCTGGAGGTGGGAATGTGTGTATACAGAGAATGGGGCTAATCTCTGAGGCTGGTGGTAGGTCAGTCTTTGCTGGTTGGGGACTGTCTGTCAGACTCCCTGAGAACTACTCTAATTCCATTAGTAATCACAGAATGATTGTGATTTTTCTCTTTCCTCTCCCTCATTGCCTTACTGAATTCCCACCTCCTGCTCTTTATCCATTGAAACTGTTACAATGAAATAAAGGTTGTTTCTGAAGAAAATTTCTCTCTGGTTTTCCTGTCTCTCAGCAGCTTATTTTTTCACCTTTCAGTTTTCTGCACAGGAGAAACAGCTTTGAATTTCCTGCCATTTTTCACTGTCACCTTCCATTGGTTGTTTTACGTTCAGAGACTAAGACTGCTGAGCTGATTGGCTGAGAATTGGGGGAAGAGTCAGAATAGAGCTTGCTCATTTACATACATTTCAATATATTTCCATCAAATTTAATCCATGAATCAGATCATTTTGCCCACGCTGTGGGTATACCCTGCTTATGCCCCAGTTGAGTATATCTGGGAAACACACCTTAGGAAGAATACAGTGGCCTTGGAGGGACCACAGGTTCGGCTTACAAGAATGATAACTTGACTTCAGCCATTCATTTATGAGGAAAGGTTGTACAAATGTGGCCATTTTCTCCACAATTCAGAAGTCTTTAAGATATTAACAGAAAAAGACAAAGTAGATAACGATAAATTATTGGGGATTCTAGAACTGGGATGCGTAGTCTGAGAATTCAGGCCAGGCCATTTATGACAGCTGTTAAAAGGCACTTCCACAGAACTTTGGAACTCTCTTCCACAAATGGGGGTGGGATTCTGGTTCAGTTGTTAATGTTAAACCTGAGAAGGATACAATTTTTGATCAGCAAAGATATTAAGGTTCAAGCACCAAAGGAAGTTAGGCCACAGATCATCCTTGAGCTTATTGAATGGTGGAACAGGCTTAAAGGGCTGAAGGCATACTCCTGCTCCTATGTTTCCATATACACATTTGAATCCACAACAAACTGGCCTCTTCATCTAAGCCAGACTCCTGTTATCAATAGGATGGTCCTGTCTTCTCCTCCATGTCTTTACAGACCAATTGTGGTAACTACAGAAGGGTCGCCCAACTATCTAACACAGGGAAGGTCATTATAAAAATCGTCATTGTTACACCTCCTGGGATGACTTGCAGCAGTCTGATTCCTAAATGAAATCTGGATTAATAAATCAAATGGGTTTTTAAAAATCTTGTTAATGTGATGGTAAGTTACTGAAACGGTCAGTCAAATTGGAGAATTTCCTCAATTACAGAACAGAAGTTTATGACATAAAGATAAAGAAAAAGAGGGTATCAGGATAGAGAACCACTGTAAAACAAAAACAACTTAAATATCAAATTAAACAAAATTTCTATCTATTCCCCAACACTGTGGACTGGAAAGGCCTGGGTAATTTCACACATTGTCAGGAAGATGTCAGTGTAACTATATTGCCAGGGGAGTGACAAGCTTTGGAACACTTTTGATAACATGCAGAGTGAATCAAACTGGCTGAAAACTGGCACTTGTGATGTTGGAGGCTGCGATCGATCACCCACTCGGCACTTCAGGCTGAAGATTGTTGCAAATGCTTCAGCCTTACCTTTTGCACTGATGTACAGGGCTCTTCATTATTGAGGATCGGGTATTTGTGGAGCTTCCTCCTCCAGTGAGTTGTTTAATCGTTCACCACTATTCATGACTGGACATCATAGGCTCATAGAATCATAGAGTTCTACAGCACAGAGACCCGCCCTTTGGCCCAAACTGGTCCGTGCCGACCAAAATGTTCATCCACGCACTTAGCCCACATCCTTCTAAATCATTCCTATCCATGTATTTGTCCAAATGCATTTTAAATGTTGTTAATGTACCCGCCTCAACCACTTCCACTGGCAGCTCATTCCATATGCGTACACATTCTGTGTAAAAAAGTTGCCCCTCCAGGTTCCCTTTTATTCTTTCCCCTCTCACCTTAAACTGATGCCCTCTAATCCTCGATTCCCCAACCCTGGGAAAAAGACTGAGTGCATTCACCCTATCCATGCCTCTCATGATCTTATTAACTTATGTAAGGACCCCTCTCAGTCTCCAATACTCTAAAGAAAAAAGTCCTAGTTTGTCCAACCTCTCCCTACAACGCAGAAATTTGAGACCTGGCAACATCCTTGTAAATTTCTTCTGCACTCGTTCCAGTTTAACAACATGCTTCCTATAGCAAGGTGATCAAAATTGAACACAATACTCTAAGTGCAGCCTCACCAATGTCCTCTATAACTGCAACATAACTTCTCAGCTTCTATACTCAGTGCCCTGACTGATGAAGGCCAATTTGCCAAAAGCCTCCTTCCCTGCCCTGCCTATCTTTGACTCCACTTTCAAGGAACCCTGAATTCCAAGGGCCCTCTGTTCCACTACACTCCTTAAGGCCCCACCATTCACCATGAAATACCTAAATTGATTTGACTTACCAAAATGAAACACCTCACACTTATCTACATTACACTGCATTTTCCATTTCTTGGCCCACTTCCCCAGCTGATCAATGTCCTGCTGCAATTTCTGATAAGCTGAACCCTTTGTTTATAAAGTTAAAAATCACAAAACACCAGGTTAGAATCCAACATGATTATTTGGAAGCACTAGCTTTCGGAGCACTCCTCCGACATCAGATGGTTGTGAAGAATAAGATTGTAAGACACAGTATTTATAGCAAAAGTTTACAGTTTGCTGTAACTGAAATTATATTTGAAATATTATATATTTCAATACATCATTTCAGTTACATCGCACTGTAAACATTTGCTATAAATTCTGTGTCTCACGACCTTTTACTCTATAACCACCTGATGAAGGAGCAGTGCTCCAAAAGCTAGTGTTTCCAAATAAACCCACTACACCACTATAATCTGGTGTTGTGTGATGTTTAACTTTGTACACTGGCACCTCTAAATCACGTTTTAGATTACTTACAGTGTGGAAACAGGCCCTTCGGCCCATCCCGACCCTCCAAAGAGGAACCCACCCAGACCCATTCCCCTAACACTACGAGCAACATAGCATGGCCAATTCACCTAACCTGCACATTTTTGACTGTGGGAGGAAACACAGGGAGAATGTGCAAACTCCACACAGTCAGTCGCCTGAGGCGGGAATTGAACCCAGGTCTCTGGCGCTGTGAGGCAGCAGTGCTAACCACTGTGCCACCGTGCTGCCCATGTCATCTCTGGGCCATTTTCTTTTTCTGACCATACTCCCAGCTCAGTGGCTGCGAACAACATCATTTTGTGATCTTAGGTGACTCCCAAATGACTGTTTCCCTCCCCGGACCCCCTTTTAGAATCTTTTTTGAACATGAACATCTGACCCAACCCTGAACAAATACTCCAATACCTTCTGATGCGGAAAATTATGTTTTATTAACCTCTAGGAAGGGCTTCAGAAGTTTTCCTACAAGATGTGATGTAAAAGCAGGATGTTTTTGGTTTCATTGTAACCAAATGAGACAATGAAATCTATGATTAGGTTAGATATCACTCGTGAGGCTGTGGAATAGACTCATAGACCAAGCCATTTAACAGCCCATCATTTGAACAAATAGTTGACTACACTAATCTCATTTTCCAGCTCTCAGTGCTGGGTCATGAACACTAACCAGTTCATCATGCAGACCAGCTTTCCAACCATTGACTCCATCTGCGCTTCTTGCTGCTTCAGTAAAGAAACCATCAAAGATCTCTCACCTCAGTTACACTCGCTTCCACCCTCTTCCATCAGGTAGAAGATATAAATACTTGTATACACGTCGGAACAAATTCCCCTCTGTTATCAGACTTTTGAACAGATCTCTCAAATGTTAATGTTGATCTCTCTCTCTCTGTGCACCTTCTCTGTGGCTGTAACACTGTATTCTGCACTCTGTTCTATTACCCTGATGCACATTGTATGATACAATCTGCATGGACTGTATTGCATACAAAACAACATGTGACAATAATAAATCAAATCAAATCATATCCATGCAGGCTCAAACAATACAAGTGAATACCTCTCCGATCCTGTTGGATATCTCTCTGTCATAGAATCTTAGAGATGTACAACACAGAAACAGATCCTTCGGTCTAACTCTTTCCCCTCTCACCCTAAACCTGTGCCCTCTAGTTCTGAACTCCCCCAACCCCAGAGAAAATACCTCATCTATTTACCCTATCCATGCCCCTCATAATTTTGTAAACCTCTAAAAGGTCACCCCTCAGCCTCCGACGCTCCAGGGAAAACAACCCCAGCCTGTTCAGCCTCTCCCTATAGCTCAAATCCTCCAACCCTGGCAATATCCTTGTAAATCTTTTCTGAACCCTTTCAAGTTTCCTTCTGATAGGATGGAGACCAGAACTGCACACAATATTCCAAAAGCAGCCTAACCAATGTCCTGTACAGCTGCAACATGACCTCCCAACTCCTGTACTCGGTGTTCTGACCAATAAAGGAAAGCATACCAAATGCTTTCTTCACTATCCTATCCACCTGCAATCCACTTTCAAGGAGCTATGAACTTGCACTCCAAGGTCTCTTTGTTCAGTAACACTCTCTAGGACCTTACCATTAAGTGTATAAGTCCTGCTAAGATTTGCTTTCCCAAAATGCAGCACCTCGCATTTGTTTAAAATAAACTCAATTTGCCACTTCTCAGCCCATTAGCCCATCTGGTCCAGATCCTGTTGTACTCTGAGCTGACCTTCTTCGCTTGACTACACCTTCAATTTTGGTGTCATCTGCAAACTTACTAATTATATCTCCTATGTTCATATCCAAATCATTTATGTAAATGATGAAAAGCAGTGGACCCAGCACTGATCCTTTTGGCTCATTATTGGTCACATGCCTCCAGTCTGAAAAGCAACCCTCCACCACCACCTTTGAGCCAGTTCTGTATCCAAATGGCTAGTTCTCCAAGTATTCCATGTGATCTAACCTTGCTAACCAATCTACTATGAGGAACCTTCTCGAACGTCTTACTGAAGTCCATAAAGATAACATTCACATCACTGCCCCATCAATCCTCTTCATTACTTCTTCAAAAAACTCAATCAAGGCAGTGAGACGTCAGTCCTTGCCTTTTCAAATACATGTACATCCTGTCCCCCAGGATTCCTACCAACAACCTGCCCGCCACCGATGTCAGACTCCGATCTATAATTCCCCGGCTTGTCCTTACCACCCTCCTTAAACAGTGGCACCACGTTAGCCAACCTCCAGTCTTCCGGCACCTCACCCATGAGTATCGATGATACAAATATCTCAGCAAGGGGCCAACAGTCACTTCCCTAGCTTCCACAGAGTTTTAGGGTACACCTGATCAGATCCTGGAGATTTATCCGCTTTTATGCATTTCAAGACATCCAGCACTTTCTCCTCCGTAATATGGACATTCCCCATGTTCTATATCTTCCATGTCCTTCTCCACAGTAAACACTGATGCAAAATATTTGTTTCGTATCTCCCCCATCTCCTGTGGTTCCACACAAAGGCTGTCTTGCTGATCCTTGAGGGGCTTATTCTCTCCCTTTGTCCTTAAAGTATTTATAAAACCTTTGGGATTCTCCTTAACTCTACCTGCCAAAGCTATCTCATGTCCCCTTTTTGCCCTCCTGATTTCCCTCTCAAGTATACTCCTACTGCCATTATACTCTTCTAAGGAATCACTTGATCTATCATGTCTATACCTGACATATGGTTCCTTCTTTTTCTTGACTAAACCCTCAATGTCTTTAGTCATCCAGCATTCCCTACATCAACCAATCTTGTCTTTCACTCAAACTGAGACACACTGCTTCTGAACTCATGTTATCTGAAGGCTTCCATTTTCCAGCTGTCCCTTTACCTGCTGAACATCTGCCCCCTATCAACTTTTGAAAGTTCTTGCCTAATACCATCAAAATTCCTTCAATTTAGAACTTTAACTTTTAGATCTGGTCTATCCTTTTCCATCATTATTTTAAAACTATTTTAAAATTCCCTACCATAGCCACCTTATTATTCTTACAGATAACTGAAATCTCCTTACAAATTTGTTTCTCAATTTCCCGCTGACTATGGGGGATGTATCGTACAGTCCCAATAAGGCAATCATCCCTTTCTTTTTTCTCAGTACCACTCAAATCACTCTCCTGGACATACTCCCAGGTATATCCTCCCTCAGTACTGCTGTAATGTCATCCCTTATCAAAAACGCCACGCCCTCTCCTCTCTTGCGCCCCCACCCCAACTTTCCATCCTTCCTATAGGATTTGTATCCTGGAACATTAAGCTGTCAGTCCTGCCCACCCCTGAGCCATGTTTCTGTAATTACTATGATATCCCAGTCCCATGTTCCTAACCATGCCCTGAGTTCATCTGCCTTCCCTGTTAGGCCCCTTGCATTGAAATAAATGCAGTTTAATTTATCAGTCCTACCTTGTTCTCTGCTTAGTTCCTGCCTACCCTGACTGTTTGACTTGCTCCCATTACCAATGCTATCAGTCTCAGATGGCTCTCTTTCCTCACTATCTTTCTGTGTTCTAATCTCCAACTTTACTAGTTTAAATCCTCCTGAGCAGCTCTAGCAAATCTCCCTGCCAGTATATTAGTCCTCTTCCAATTCAGGTGCAATCCGTCCTTCATATACAGGTGTCTTCGACCCCAGAAGAGATGCTAATGATCCAAAAATGTGAAACCATCTCTCCTGCACCAGCTCCTCAGCCACGTTCACCTGCTCTTTCCTCTTATTCCTGCCCTCACTAGCTTGCACCACCAGGAGTAATCCAGATATTACTACCCTCAAGGACCTCCTCTTTAAATTCCTGCCTAACTCT
>NC_057726.1:72366898-72371084 GCF_004010195.1 Chiloscyllium plagiosum
GGGCCAGGCTCCTTTCCCCACCTCCTCCTCTTTGGACCCACACACTGCCACTGCTGACGATAACTCCTTTTTCTGTTTGCAGTTAAAGAACCTGAGCGGCATTGGCCAGCACCGATGAGCAGCATGCGGGTATCATGACAAACAACGTCTAGACCTGGCACCATGCAGACCTTGTTTGAGGAGAGGCTGCACACTGTGTATATGTCTGTCTGTCTGTGTGTGTGTGTGTGAACACAGTGTATACGTGTGAGTGGGTGTGCAATGAGTGTGTGTTCAAATAAAGAGCAATCAATGAGAAAATAACTGATCCTGTATCGTCCCACGTGACCTGCTGTCAGATACTGGAAGCAGTGTACATGAGTATAGCGGAGGAGTGCATATGGAGTCATAGAGATGTACAGCATGGAAATACACCATTCTGCTTTTTCTCTGCTGGCCACAGAAACATCTGTCTGTATCTCTGACTACAAAATCCCCTAACACAATTGATCTGTTGGAAGCCGACGTACCCCTTGTTGCATTACAGTCTCAATACCAGAAACTTGGCTGTTCGTGCTACGTTCCCCTGAGAATCCATCGCCCCCTACATTTTCCAAAACATCATACCTGTTTGAAATGGGTATATCCACAAAAGACCTCTGCCCTAGGTGCCTACCTCTCTTACCCTTCCTGGAATTAACCCATCTATGTGACTGTATCTGAGACTTTACCCCCTTTCTATAACTGCCATCCATCACATACTGTTGCTGTTGCAAATTCCTCAGTGCTTCTATCAGTCTCTCCAACCGATCCATTCGATCTGATAAGATTTGCATCCAACAGCATTTATGGCAGATATAATCCGCAGTAATCCTTAAACTCCCACATCTGACGAGAAGCACATCTCACTGCAAAGGCCATTTTTGCTCCTTTACAATCTACAGACCCAGAAAATAACACTGTCTTATTCCTCTACAAAACACTGCCCCAGGTTAAATTAATAATTATGGTTTATATTTTAAGTTTAATCAAGAGACTTATCTCCAAAAACATATAATCAAGAAAGAACCCACTGTACTCACTACTGCAGCCTTTCTATTGGACAATCTTAAAACAATGATTAACTTATCTGATTCTGTGATGTGAACTTCGCTCAAACCGGTTCCTCCAAGATTAGTTGTGAAATTCACTGTTTGTTAATTTTCCCAGACACACTCCGATGTCCAGCAATACATGAATTCAAAAACAGCAAAGGCAGTAACTGTGCAGGTTCTCTCTCTCTCTCTCCTGCACTGTCCTGTGCTTCCTCTGTTCTTCTCCCTTTTAAAACTGCTGTTGTTTTGACTTAGCAAAACAGGCTTAGCAAGTCATGTACCTGCATAAGACTTTAGTGAGGTCAAATTTGGAATATTGTGTGCATTTCTGGGCACTGCAGTATAGGAAGGATGTGGAGGCATTAGGACAGGGTGTGAAAAGTTTACTAGGATGTTGCCTGGATTGGAGTGTATTAGCTATGAAGAGAGGTTGGACAAACTTGGATTGTTTTCACTCGAGCTTGAGAAACTGAGGGGGGAACTGATAGAAGTGCATAAAATTTAGAGAGGCATGAGTAGAGTGTTTTTTTCCTTCCCCATGGTGGAAATGTCAGATACTAGGGAGCAGGGATTGCGGGGTTGGTGGAGAAAGGTTTTTGTTTACTCAGAGGGTGGTAGTTGCCTAGAATGCGCTGGTAGAAGTGGACACAATAGCAATTTTTAAGAGAACAGAGGAATGTGGACCATGTGCAGGCAGACGGGATTACATAAGAATGGCATCACGGTTAATACAGACATGACAGGCCGAGGAGCCTGTTCCTGTGCCATACTGTTCTACATACTATATATAGTGGCTCCAAGAGCAGGTCAGAGTCTACAAATCCTGCAACGTGTAACTCACTGACTGACCCTACATTCATGGACAGGTGCAACACCAACAACAATCAATAAGTTTGACATCATCCAGGACAAAGCATCCTGCCTGTTTGGTACCACATCCACAAATGTTCACTTCCTCTGTACTATCTACAAGATGCACTACAGAAATTCACCAAGGTTCCTTCAACATCACCTTCCAAACACACAACCAAGTGCAACAGATACATAGCAACACCACCATCTATAAGTTTCCCTCCAAGCCTGACTTGGAAATATATAACTGTTCCTTCACTGTTGCTTGGTCAAAACCCTGGAATTCCCTCCCTAATGGCATTGTGGGTCTATTTTCAGACATGGACTGCATGGGTTTAAGAAGGCAGCTCATCAACGGCAAATAGGAATGAGCAATAAATGCAGGCTTAACCAGCAACATCCTTATTCCATGAGTGAATAAAACACAATGCTAGTCCACAGCATTTTAATGTGGGGAATCAAATGTAGAACTTCCAAGGTTGCTGACGACACATAACTGGATGGGAATGAGAATTATGATGAGGATGCAAGGAACCTTCAAGTGGTCTTGGATAGGCTAAGCAAATAGGCAACTACATTCCAGACAGAATATAAACTGAATGTGTGAATTGCTAAATAAAAACAGAAAGGCAAAGTATTTCATCAATAGTGAGAGATTGAAAAGTGTTGATTTCCAAAGTGACATGATGTCCTCGATTATGAATCATTAAAAGCTAGCATGCAGGTGTGGAAAGCAAATAGTGTCTCAGTCTTCAATGTAGGCAAATTTGAGTACAGGAGTAAAGATATCGTGTTTCTGTTGTATAATCGCTGGTGAGACCATACCAGGACCATACCTGTGTCCAGTTTAGTCTCCTTACCTAAGGAGGATTAGGTAAGGGTTGCAGCAGAGGATCCCCATGATGTTGAGGTGATCATATGAGGAGATATGGAGGAATTGGACTGGTGTTCTCTAGAGTTTTGAAGGATAAGAGATCACCTCATTGGAACAAGCTAAATGTTTACATAGCTCAATACAGGATCGATGTTTCCCCTCGCTTCTGTTGGTGAGTGCACAGAGAGGAACTGTCTCAGAATAAGGGGCTGGACATTAAGGGTTCAGGAGTTGCTTCACACAGAGGAAATCTTTGCAAGTTCCTACCACAACGAGCTGTGTAAACTCAATCATTGACTATCCTCAACTATATCAGACAGATTTCTGAATGGGTAGCACGGTGGCTCAGTGGTTAGCACTACTGCCTCGCAGCACCAGAGACCTGGGTTCAATTCCCACCTCATGTCACTCTGTGTGGAGTTTGCACATTCTCCAAAATTGTAGGGGAGTGGGTCTGGGTAGGTTGTGCTTCAGCGGGTCAGTGTGGACTTGTTGGGCCGAAGGGCCTGTTTCCACACTGTAAGTAATCTAACCTAAAAGAATGATATTGGTTAAGACAGAAAAATGTATAAAGACCAGAACGATGGAGCACCTTGAGGGCATGAATAACTTCCTCCTACTCCAATTGTGAACGATTTGGGAGAGTCAGCAAATGAAGTTCAATACAGAAAAGTGAGGCTTGATCAGAAGAACATTAAAAGACAATATAAAATAGTGGTTGCACAAAAGATGGCAGAATACGTGCAAACAGCACTTAATAAAACACTGTTCACTCTTTGTGAACAATTGGGGGGCATGCGGTACAAGATCAAGGAAGTGAACTTGTACAAGAAACTTGTTAAACAGCAGCTACAGTATCGTGGGAACCTGCGGGTGCGTTAGTCAGCGCAGAAGTGACTCCCAGGAATTCGGTTGGGAATCGATTGAAGAGCTTGGGCAGAGACTGAGGGCAGCCTTAATAAAGCTTCCGGAGAGCAAGACAGAAAATCTCCCATTGACCTCTTGTGAAAGGCTAGAAGGTGAGCGCACTACATTTAACCCAAACATGTCTAGCGTAGGCCCGGCTGCCGCGGGGCTTGCTGGGATAGTGGAGGCCCGGGTGCCGCGGGGCTGGCTGGGATAGCGGAGGCCCGGGTGCCGCGGGGCTGGCTGGGATAGTGGAGGCCCGGGTGCCGGCCCGGGTGCCGCGGGGCTGGCTGGGATAGTGGAGGCCCGGGTGCCGCGGGGCTGGCTGGGATAGCGGAGCAGTCCTCCGGAGGACTCCTGGTACGAAGGCAATGCCGTATGCGAACCAGCCGACAGTGCGGATCACGGAGCTGTCTGACGAGAATGTGAAGTTCATCGTGGAGAACACCGAGCTGTCGTTAGTGCCGGGGGTCGGGGGTCG
>NC_057726.1:72372068-72375604 GCF_004010195.1 Chiloscyllium plagiosum
GCTCGGCGGTTAACCGTAACCCCGGAGCAGACTCCCGGGTCTGGCTTATACTCACTCTACATGTTACCGGAGCTGGGAGCCGTCAGTTCTCGTAGAGCGGTTGCCAACAACCCACGCTCGGCGGTTAAACGTAACCCCGGAGCAGACTCACCGAACTGGAGACTTTTCCAGCTGATATACTCTTTTCCAGATATAAACATTCATGTGAACAGCAGAGCAAGGCTAAAAAACACATTCCATTCTGGTTACATACAGATAAGAAGATTCACACGGGGAGGTGTGTAATAAGATTCACACGGGACTAAGCAACACCTCCATTCCGGTTAGATTCACACATGTATTGGGACATAATTTTTAACCGTTTCACCACACAGTCCAACAGGTTTAATTAGAAGCACTAGCTTTTGGAGCGCTGCTCCTTCAGGTGGTTGAACGAGCGGCGCTCCGTAAGCTAGTGCTTCCATATAAACCTAGTTAAAAATCACACAACACCAGGTTATAGTCCAACAGGTTTTATTGGAAGCACTAGCTTTCGGAGTGTCACTCCTTCATCAGGTTGTAGTGGAGGGCTCAACCCTAACACAGAATCTATAGCAAAAATTACAGTGTGATGTAACTGAAATTATATACTGAAACATTGATTGTCTGTTAAGCCTTTCATCTGTTTGAATACAGTGATAGTTTTACTTCTTTCATGTGTAAATCACAAAACTCTTTTTTTTTAAAAGTTGCATTCTCAGGTTAGCTGTTAACAATGGTGATAGCTAGTCAATGTGTTGAAGGTGTTAGCCCCCTGTGTTCTCTGTCTATGCCATGATGTTTAGATTGATTCTAATCTAAAAAAGTGAGGTAACAGAAGTAAACAGAAATAAACCTGTTGGACTATAACCTGGTGTTGTGTAATTTTTAACTTTGTACACCCCAGTCCAACACCGGCATCTCCGAATCACTTCCCTGGGGTCGGCCTGTCCAGAACTAGAGGGCATAGGTTTAGGGTGAGAGGGGAAAGATATAAAAGAGGCCTAAGGGGCAGCTTTTTCACGTGGTACATGTATGGAATGAGCTGCCAGAGGAAGTGGTGGAAGCTGGTACAATTGCAACATTTAAAAGGCATCTGGATGGGTATATGAATTAGGAAGGGTTTAGAGGGGTATGGGTCAAGTGCTGGCAAATGGTACTAGATTAGATTGGGATATCTGGTCAGTATGGACAAGTTGAACCGAAGGGTCGGTTTACATGATGTACACCTCATCGAGTCATAGAGTTCCTGGGGGCCTTCAGACTTTAGGTTGAATAATTTTCTCAGCAGCTTTTCCCTAGTGACAGTGATTATTTGAAGTCCATCACTGTCTACCACCTCTTGGTTTAGAAAGTTTTCTAAGCCTGCAATACACTGAAAGCAGATGCACAATGCATGGTGAAGGCCTCAGCGATTTCCTTAATTTCCATTTTCGATTTTCCAGACTTACTGTTAAAAGAAGACCAAGACAAAAACTCTTACTATCTGTTTTTGTACCTAGCTAGTTTTGTACCTATCTCTTATCCCCTGTTTTCGGCCACTTCGGTCTTTATCTAATTTTTTAAGTTCATTGCTGGTTCTTCAATATCTGTCCAGTCCTCTGACTTATCACTTGTTTGAGAATTGTGTAGTATTTCTTTCAGTTCAATACTGACCTTAATTTTCCTATTCACCCACAGATAATGCATCCTTCTCAAAGAGTCTTTTGTTCTCACCTGGAATAAATTTTTGTTGATTGTCATGAAATGTTTCTTTAATAGTCTACTACTGTGTTTTAAGCTAGTCTCACTTTGGCCAGCTCTGTGTTTTTCGTCAGGCAATTCCCTCTATTTAATTTTAGACTCCCAATCGCGAATGTGAATGTGTAATTCTGTGATTGCTTATCACCTAGAGTCTCCTTTCTCATGTGATTATATAGTCACAGAGATCTACATCACAGAAAAGGAGTCTCCTGCACCAAACACAAACACTTAACCGTTCTCATCCCATTTTCCAGCACTTGGCCCATAGGTTTCTGATTAGACTAGATTAGTTTAGATTCCCTACAGTGTGGAAACAGGCCCTTCGGCCCAACTGGTCCACACCGACCCGCCGAAGAGTAACCCACCCAGACCCATTTCCCTCTGACTAATGCACCTAACACTGTGGGCAATTTAGCATGGCCAATTCACCTGACCTGCACATCTTTGGAGTGTGGGAGGAAACTGGAGCACCCGGAGGAAACCCACACGGACACTGGGAAATGTGCAAACTCCACACAGGCATTTGGCCAAGGCTGGAATTGAACCTGGGACCCTGGTGCTATGAGGCACAGTGCTAACCACTGAGTCACCATGCCGCCCTGATGAAGGGCTCTGGCCCGAAATGTTGATTTTTCCTGCTCCTTGGATGCTGCCTGGCATCCTCAACAACAGTTTCCTCATTTCTCCTTCCCCCACCTCACCCTAGTTCTAAACTTCCAGCTCAGCACTGTCCCCATGACTTGTCCGGACTTGTCCTACCTGCCTATCTCCTTTTCCACCTATCCACTCCACCCTCTCCTCCCTGACCTATCACCTTCATCCCCTCCCCCACTCACCTATTGTACTCTATGCTACTTTCTCCCCACCCCACCCTCCTCTAGCTTATCTCTCCACGCTTCAGGCTCACTGCCTTTATTCCTGATGAAGGGCTTTTGCCCGAAACATCGATTTTGACGCTCCTTGGATGCTGCCTGAACTGTTGTGCTCTTCCAGCACCACTAATCCAGAAGTCTAAAATAACCTGCTTTTGGTCAGCTCTTGAACATTCTGCTCTGAGGAGATGTCCTTAGTACAGTCTATGAAGGAATTTTCCAGGTTTTGATCATCTGTTCTCTCAAACTACATGCAGATTACTTCCGATCTTTATAGTTTTTTCTTGCAGGTTACATTTATTTGTTCTTGCAATGTACTTACTGTATCCAGGCTTTGATTATCTCCTCCTCTCAAACGACACATAGATTGTCCTGCAATGTAATTACTGTTTGGAAGCCGACAAACTACTCCCCCAAGTGACTTATCTTTCCAATATGGAAACTTCACTAAGGTCTTCTCATTGATGTATGAGGTCCCCCCCACCACCACCACCACGTTTTCCCACCTTCTGAAAATGTACAATTTACTTAATTTAGGACCCATTGCTTGCAGCTATGTCTCTGTAAAGGTGATCAAGTTTTTTGTTATCTGTGCTCGTTATGCTTGGCGTGGGATTTCAGAGACAGTTGGAGTGATGACACATGGAGCTGATGCGTTAACTATGAGGGTGAATGCCATTCTGCTGTTCCAAAGGAGCGCCCTCATTGATCTCTCCTTCTCGTTTCAGAGTTGCAAATGCATTGCGACGAGTTCTCATGGCAGAAGTGGCAACATTGGGTGATTATATATCCTCACAAACATGTCTGCTAGCTGTCTCTCAAATGCTCCCACTCATTCCCCTTCCCCTCCCACCCCCTTACCCTCCTCACTCCCCCCATACCCCCTCACTTCTCACGTCCTCC
>NC_057726.1:72375693-72403572 GCF_004010195.1 Chiloscyllium plagiosum
GTATGTCTATCTCTCTTTTTCTGTCCATCTCTCTCTTTCTCCCTCTCCCCTCCGCCCCCTGCCTCCCGACCAGTCTGCGTCTCTCTTTCTGCATATTGTCTTGGTTGATCAGTGACAGATGTCCAGGCTGCTTTCTGATGTTTTATTTTGTGTTGCAGCAATTGACTGGGTTCAGATCGATGCTAATTCCTCTGTACTACATGATGAATTCATTGCACACAGAATTGGTAAGTGGAGTCCAAACCATTCCGTCTGTGTCTGAAAGTGTGGGAATTATGGGGAATGGAAATGTTGCTATCCTTTTGCCGGGCATGGACGTCACTGGCTGGGCCTGTGTTTGCTGCCCATCCCTAGTTGCCGTTGAGAGGTTGGTGTTGAGTTGCTGTTTTGAACCACTGCAGTCCACCTGCTGTAGGTTACCCACAATGCCCTTAGGGAGGGAACTCCAGGAGTCTGACCCACCGACATTGAAGGAACATGATATATATTTCCAGGGTGGTACTTAGTACAACGTTCCCGTACATCTACTCCCCTGGTTCTTCTGGATGGAAATGGTCATGGATTTGGAAGGTGCTGTGTAAGGAGCCTTTACGAGTTGCTGTAATGCTATAATCTTGTCGGCATTGCGACTGTGGTGACAGGAGTGACCATTCAAGGCAGCCAAGCAGGCTGCTTTGTCAGCATGGACCACCGTCACAGAATCTGGGTCAGCTCTGTTCAAAGCAAAATCCAGAAAACCAGACACTGGATTGCTGGGAAGGGAAGGAGTAATGTTTCAGGTCGGTGGATGCTCATCAGAAGTCAGGAGAGGGTTTGTTGCAAATCAGAGTTGATGGGGATGGAGAAAGCAAAGAGAGTGGAGGGCAGGACACAAGAAATGTTGACAAGTGTTGATGGTGCAGGACCAAAGGAACTGACAATGGGGCATAAAGTACATGCAAAGGTTCTGAAATTTTCGGAAGGGTTGCTATTTGATTGTGAGGGGACAACATTTTCATACATTCAGATTTCTTTACTGGCGGATGTACAGTCGTATTGATCGAGTCATCCAGCATGGAAATAGATCCTTTGCTCCAACGGGCCATAATCCCAAACTAAACTAGTCCCTCCTGCCTGCGCTTGGTCCATTTCCCTCCAAACATTTCTTATCCAAATGGTTTCTAAACGTTCCAACTGGAGCCGCATCCACCACTTCCTCTGGGTGTTCATTGCACACACGAACCACTCTCTGTCTTTTAAAACAAAAGTTGCCCCTCATGTCTTTTTAAAAATCTTTCTCCTCCACCTTAATACGTCCTCTAGACTTGAAATTCCCCACCCTAGGGAATAGACACCTTCTGTATTTGTGTTGACAGATGTGAAATTTGGATCATATGGAAGTGGAATTAGAATTCATCAACAATCATTTGTTAATCCACTATTCAACTTAAAGCTGCAACACATAAGGAAAACTTTTATTTTGTAAGTGCCGTGGTATTTAAATTGGCACCAGACAATAGCCGTGAATTAGCAACAAACATCTTTTAGAAATAATTGATACACACTTCTGCACAGTTAAAGCCATCACTCAAGGCAAGTGTGAACACAGCTGAATGGTTGTATGTTTGTCTTTAACTATTCAAGAAGTTCCTAATGGGTAAGATACTCTGAAATTTAATAGAGTACAAACCTTTATATGGTAAAGCTGTTCAACATTTTTAAAAATTGGCAGTGTCCCTAACAGTAGCATCGACCAACTCTTTGTCTGTATAATAGCAGTGGAGCTCTGCAACCTTAACAAATGGCACCAGATTCATTTCAGGGGATTCATGACTTCAGTAACTTTAGAGATCTCCTGGTTCCCCAGTATTCCTTTGTTGAAAAGTTTAAAACGGTCCTCTCTCCTTTGCAGACGCTCTTTCCCCTCAACCTACGCTTTGTGGGCCCTTCAGCCCTTTTGCCACACATTACTTGCCCCCACTCGGCAGTTCCAAGCCCACCCACATGGTGTGCAGATCTGGTATCCCTGATGGGAACCATGCTCCTGTGCACCTTCTTCCCTCCCTTTGCAGGCCCCATTGAGATTGGAGTAAACCAAGCATACATTTCACATACTGGTAAACCTGTGCAGACCAGATCAACGCACAGTGTACAGGTGTGGTCTAAACAGAGTTTCATGCAGCTGAAACATTACACTTAATGCTTGTATAATCGTCTTTTGGATATGGAGGACAGTATTCCACTGGCCTTGCTAATTATACAGGAGGTGTTCTATCTGGAGCCTCCATGTCTCTTCATATCAGCATTGATAGCAGCTTTGCACTTGTTGATAACAGTTGCTGAGGCAGTTTCAAACAATGGCTTTTTTTTCTTTCCATTTTAGGATTAATCCCCTTAACGAGTGATGACATTGTGGATAAGATGCAGTATTCAAGGGTAGGTCTGTACAAAGCGACAGGGTGGAGGAGGGGTGCGTGTACAGGGTGACAGGGAGGGGGGAGTGTGTGTACAGGGGTGACAGGGAGGAGAGAGTGTGTGTACAGGGTGACGGTGTGGGGCAGGGGGGAGTGTGCGTACAGGGTGACGGTGTGGGGGCAGGGAGGAGTGTGCGTACAGGCTGACGGTGTGGGGGCAGGGAGGAGTGTGCGTACAGGGTGACGGTGCGGGGGCAGGGGGGAGTGTGTGTACATGGTGACGTTGTGTGTGTGTTTAGGACGGTGAGGTAGTCTGTCACCGTGTGTCTGTCTGTCTGTGTGTGTGTGTGAGAGACAGAGAGAGATAGTAAGGCAGTCTGTCAGTGTGTGTGTGTTTGGGGCGGTGAGACAGTCTGTCACTGTGTTTGTGTCCGTGAGACAGTCGGTCACCATGACCACATGCCCCATTATTGATGGTGTGTGCCGCTGAGAGCCTGTGCTGTTTAGCTCCAAGTGTGCAGTGCTATCCCAGCTGAATGCTGTCTTTTCCAGGACTGTACGTGTGACGAGTTCTGCCCGGAATGTTCAGTGGAGCTGACACTCGATGTGAAGTGTAATGAAGATCAAACTCGACATGTCACCTCACGGGATCTCCTCTCCAATAATTCCCGTGTTATCCCTGTGAGTACAGTATTGATGTCTCACCTGTTTCTGGCAGATATCCGCCAGAACCCATCACAGAAAGACTAATTCCCGCGTGACATAATATTGCTGTCGGCTGTGAGTGGCAGGTGGATTTTGCAGTTCCTCACAGTCACAGTAGCTACTGGGAAAGAGGAGTATTTAGGTGGGTTCATTCAGTAAAGGACCATGCCCTGGGGCACATGTCCTGATGGGACCGAGAGCCTGTGACAGTGTTTTCTAGGAGTGGATCTGACTGAACTAGGCCTATGAATGGGTCTTACACTGTTACAAACTCGTAACGGGAGCTGTCGTTGTCAGGCCACCACATCATCAGCCCATCTTTACTGCTGCCTCCACCAGATTAAAGCCATTAGTCATATCAGTAACTCCGTCCTTTTCGTTTTATTCCAATAGGTCACATCTCGGAGCAGGGACAATGATCCAAACGATTATGTGGAACAGGATGGTGAGGGAAATACATTGCAGGGTGACATTATGGGTTACCTGTGGGTATTGTACGCCTGAAAAAATCCCAAGCGACCCTGACTCAATGCTTGAAATTAACTGTGAGGCTTAGCACATGTGGGGCAGGGGTTTTTGGAACATTGAGCCTGGCCCGACTCTTTGGAAGAGCAGTCGTGTACAGTGCCAAGCTAATAAAAAGGTGGTGCTGGAAAAGCACAGCCAGTCAGGCAGCATCCGAGCAGCAGGAGAGTCGACATTTTCAACATAAGCCCTTCATCAGGAATGCAGGAGAGCCGTCAAGGGGGCTGAGAGATAAAGGGAGGCCATCTTCTCTGTTCCTACTGAAACATCTAAATCCTGGAACCTGCAACAACCATTCTTGTCCTTGCTCTAACCATGTCTCCGAAATGGCCACAACATCGAAGTCCCAGGTACCATTAAGAAGGAGGGGGTGTCCCAATGGAGCTGGGGGCGTGAGTTAGTTGGGAATGCGAGAGGTAGATGCAGGTGTGGGTGGTGGTGATAGATCGGAGTGGAGGGTGGGAGGAAGACGGCAGAAAGGTGGGAATGAAGGTAGGACAGTTCAAGAGGGCGATGCTGAGTTGGAAGGTTGGATCTGGGATAAGGTGGGGAAAGAGAAGATGAGGAAACTGGTGAAACCGACGTTGATCCCGTGTGGTTGGAGGGTCTCAAGGTGGAAGATGAGGCGTTCTTCCTCCAGGCGTCAGGTGGCTTGAATGTAGAGGTGGAGGAGGCCCAGGACTCGCATGCCCTTGGCGGAGTGGGAGGGGGAGTTGAAGTATTCGGCCACAGGGTGGCGGGGCTGTTTAGTGCATGTCCCAGAGATGTTCTCTGAAACATCCTGCAAGTTGGTGTCCTGTCTCCTCAATGTAGAGGAGACCACATTGAGAGCAATGGACACAGTAGATGGCACAGTAGTGCAAGAAGATCTCTATCAGACGTGGAAGGATCCTTTCCTCTGTTTTTCCTGGGACCCTGTGGGTTCCTCCTCCTGAATACGTATCCAACTCCCTTTTAAAATAATTTGTGAAATCAGCTTCCTTCATCTTTCTAAATCAAACAATCCAAATCCTGAGCCCTGATTCCAACCCCTGAGCCCTCAATCCCATTCTGAAGAAGTCACATCAGATTTGTTAGATTAACTCTGTTTCATACTCCAAAGACATTGCCGGACCTGTTGAATTACTGTCAGGAAAAATGTAAGAATGCCAAATTTCCAACAATTATTCCTCAGAGCAGCTGATCGTTGGCAACTCGTGTCGCCACGGCAACAGCAATGGGGAATTATAGGTTTCCAAAATCGGGATAATTCAAAAAGGCGAAAGTGAGGACTGCAGATGCTGGAGGTCAGAGTCGAGATTAGTGTAGTGCTGGAAAAGCACAGCCGGTCAGGCAGCATCCGAGGAGCAGGAAAATCGACGTTTCAGGCAAAAGCCCTTCATCCGGACGTGCTGTGCTTTTCCAGCACCACTCTAATCTTGGCCCATAATTCAAAAAGGTGCTAGTCTCAAACAAATCCCTTTGTTTGCAGAGAACAGATCCCTGTCTGTGAATGTATGTCACTTCGAGTGAGCATAAATGAGCCACATAACAAGGTCAATGTGAGTGTAGCCTTTCGTGCACTCAGGTGTTCAGCAAGGCCTGCCCAATTGAGAAGTCACATCGGATGACCGTGGTTTGAGATTTTCAAGTGAGGTCTGCTTGATCACGGTCAGTACTCTGTTTCTTCCCAACAAATGAAGAAACATGCTGCTTGATTCAATCCGCTGGTCAGTCTGGCATCACGCTAGTGCTAAAATTCATGTCCTCCCTTGTTCATAGGTAACACTTGCTGAACTGTCCTGAGTGCAGCCTTCAAGATGAAGTGATTCAACAATATGTGATAATCCAGCAGTATCAGATCTGTACTAGCAGGTGGCTGTTTATCTCTAACCTTCAAGTTTCCAAGCTCTTCCCATATCTGATATTAGACATTCCTGTATACCTCCCTTCTTGGTGGATGAGGCCCAGAGTTGTCCCCAGTCCTGCCAACTGTGACTTATAAAGGGCTGAGGCCACGACCGCTCTGGGGTTAAGCTGACAATGTTTCAGCACTTAGCCATTATTAGAGAACATGAGACCTGAATTACATAAGAGCTCAGAACTCAATACCAGTGAGAGAAGTGTGCTCTGAGCAGGAAGCATGTTGTAAAGCCAGGATTGTTTGGAATTGAGACTGGTGCAGGACAGTCTGTGGAGTCTGGGAGACTGGAGGATTGGTGGTGGGGAGTGGTTTCTGATGAAGGGATGTTGATTATGAATGGGTGGTACTGGAAGACAGTGTGTTGCTGAGGAGGAGACCTAGAGGTTGTTAATCACAAGTCTGGGTGGTAGTGAACAAGAGTGGGTGTTGACAACATATTTGAGCAGCTGTGTAACATTGCTCATTCTGTCTCATGATGGCTTCCTTCCCTGCCAGATATTCTGATTGTGAAACTACGCAAAGGCCAGGAGCTGAGGCTCCGAGCTTATGCCAAGAAGGGGTTTGGAAAGGAACATGCCAAGTGGAATCCCACTGCAGGAGTGTCCTTCGAATACGACCCTGACAATGCACTGAGGCACACTGTCTACCCCAAACCTGAGGAATGGTGAGGAGGGGCCCATCGCCAGGGAGTGGCTGCAGGGAGAGACCCCTCAATCTTGGGTGGAGGGTGAGGGGGTGGGAGAAGGGATCTAGGTTAATGTACGGTGGGGAATTGATCTGATGAGGAGGGGGGAGTCTGTGTTGGGGGGGTGTAGTCACTGGGGTCGGGGGTGTTGGGATGAGAGGGGCAAATACTGGGTGAAGGGAACAGGCATAAGCTTTGAGTTGTACTTGTTTCTAATTAACTGATCTTTTCCATTAAATTTTAAGGCCAAAAAGTGAGTACTCTGAACTTGATGAAGAGGAGATCCAGGCTCCCTACGACCCAAATGGCAAACCAGAGAGGTAAACACACTTTTCCCTTTCTGTCATGGGGGATTGTCAGCATCACTGGCTCGTCCCGAATTGCCCCTGGCAAAGGTGGTGGTGAGCCTTGAATTGCTTCAGTCCGTGTGCTGTAGGGTGACCCACAATGCTCTTTGTTAGGGGTTTTCAGGATTTTGACCCAGTGGCACTGAAGGAGCAGCGATATATTGCGTCACAGGTAAACAGGGTAGTAAAGAAGACATTTGGCACACTTGCCTTCATTGCTCAGAACATTGAGTTAGGACATCGTGTTGTGGTTGGAATTGGTGAAGCCACTTTTGGCGTCCTGTGTACAGTTCTGGTTGCCCTGCTTTTAGAAGGTTCTTATTAAATTGGAAAGGGTGCAGAAAAGATTAACATTAATGTTACCACGCCTGGAGTGTTATAAGTAGAGGCTGGATAAGCTGGAACCCTTTTCCCTGAAGTGTAGGAGGTTGACGGAAATTGACTTTGTAGAGGTTTATAAAAACATGAGGGCCAATAATAAGGTACAGCATAGTTTTTGTTTGCTAGGGTAGGAGAGTCTAAAACTATTTTGAAGGTGAGATGTAAGTCCGGATTGGTGAGTGGCTCAGAAGGGGACTTGCAGGTGGTGCTGTTCCCATCTATCTGCTGCACTTGTCCGAGACAAAAGTAGTCATTGGTTCGGAAGGAGCTGTCTAAAAATTGTTGGTGAACAATTCTGTAGGTTACTGCAGTGGTCAGTGGTAAAGCAAGTGAAAGCTTGAGGTTGTCGTGGCAGCGGGTGCTTTCTCGTGGGTGGTGTCAAGCTTCGTGAGTTGTTGGAGCTCCGCGCATCCAGGAAATGGGACGTATTCCATCACAGGACCTGCGCCTTGGAGATGGTGAGCAGGCTTTGGAGAGTCAAGAGGTGGGATTCCTAATCTCAGACCCTCTCTTGTAGACAGAGTAACTAACGGGGGAGATGGGAGTGCAATGGGAATGTCACTGGTCTATTGGGTATGTCACTGGTCTATTGGGTGAACTAGCTGGTGGGGTTTAAATTAAATTAATAAAGGAGTCTGGTATATAAAAGCCAGTGTCAATTATGGTGACTGTGAAACTAGAATTATAAAAACCGGTTTATTAATGTCCTTCAAGGAAGGAAGTCTGCTGTTCTTATATCTGCTCTGGTCTAATTGTGACTCCAGGTCCACCAATGGGGTTGACTCTTAACTGTCCTTTCAGATGGACTAGCAATACAATGGGTGACTAAGGGTGGATAATAAAATGGTATCAATAATGCCCACATCCCATGAAGGGAAAAAAAAAACATAAAACTGGTTCTCAATAAAAACCAAAAGAACTGCAGATGTTCTAAATCAGAAACAAAAGCAGAAGTTACTGGAAAAGCTCAGCAGGTCTGCTAGCATCTGTGAAGAGAAATGAGGGCTAATGCCTGTGAAGAGGTCTGGTGTCCAGTTCTGAGGAAGGGTCACCCCAACTGGGTTTCATGAATGAAACTTAACTAGGAGAGTCTGTTTTAAAACAGTTTGACCTCTTGATCCTGAACAAGGGTGTGCTATGGATGATGATTTTGCATCTTGTTCCCACCAGGTTTTATTTCAACGTTGAGTCTTCAGGAGCTCTACATCCTGAGACAATCGTCCTGTCTGCTCTGTCTGGCCTCAAGAAGAAGCTGAGTGACCTGCAAACAATGCTGAGCCATGAAATCCAGAGTGATGTCCTCACCATCAACTAGCGAGAATCAATCTGATGGGAAGGGCTCTGTCCAATCCCGCAGAGGTTGGGGGAAGGCGGAGGAGAGAATGGGAAGAAAAATGTAGCTGTGTCAGCCCCCAGAGTTTGGGGCCATCTGACATCCTGCACCCTCAGGTGTATTAGCAGCCCAGCTCTTGGGGGCTGTTTACATTTTACTCATTTGTAAGTATCATTAAATGTGTTTTGTCAAGTGCTGTCTGTTGCTTTCCTAAAGGCAAGAGAGTTCTTTAAAATTTAAAATCAAGAGGACACAGTACAACTGGACGCTGGAAATTCTCAGGAGAAAGTGAGAACTGCAGATGCTGGAGATCAGAGCTGAAAAATGTGTTGCTGGAAAAGCGCAGGTCAGGCAGCATCCAAGAAGCAGGAGAATCGACATTTCGGGCATAAGCCCTTCTTCAGGAATCATTCCTGAAGAAGGGCTTATGCCCGAAACGTCGATTCTCCTGCTCCTTGGATGCTGCCTGACCTGCGCTTTTCCAGCAACTCATTTTTCAGCTGGAAATTCTCAGCAGGCCTGTGGCTTCTGTGGAGGGAAAAATAGATGTAATGCTTCTGGAGGTTTTAATGAAGATGTTGCAGATGTGAAACAATAACTCAGTTTCACTTTCCACATGAATCTGTTGGCTGTTTCTGCTTTTCAAAATCACTTAGGAAACCTGGGAGCACAATTTAACATCAGGAATACCATGAAATGGGGAATTTGCCATGATCGAACTGATCTACCAGACGATATGAAAATTGGGGGTTGGTAGATATCGAAGTGGATATAGATGGGCTGGTCGGTGACAAATGGAATTCAATCGGGATAAACGTTAGGTGATGCACTTGGTCAGGACAACTGGACAAGGGAATACATGATGACAACTGGACAAGGGAATACATGATGACAACTGGACAAGGGAATACATGATGACCGTAGGAAGCACCAAGGATCAGAAGGACCCTGCATACCAGTCCTGTAAGATATCAGGACGGCTAGATAAAGTGGTAAAGAAGACATGTGGTATACTTCCCTTTATCAGCTGAGGGATAGAGTTTAAGAGCCGAGGCATTATAATACATAAAATGTTTGTTAGGCTACAACTCGAACGGTGTGCAGTTTTGGCATCCACATTTTTGGGATAGCACCAGAGAGGGTTGTTTTCCTTGGAATGCAGGAGATGAGGCATTGTGATTGAGATGTATGAAATTATGAGGAGCAGAGGTCCAATTGGCAGAATGTTTCAAGGAGGTGTGAGGGAATTGAGAGACGGAGCTTAAACAGGGGAGTTGCTGTACAGTGGAGATGGGAATGACAGCACCAAGTTTATGGTGTAAATAGTTTTTGATTAATATCACTAAACGCAAAGGAAAACATTTTTCAACTTTATTGAAAAGCTGCTGATTCACGTCACATGCTGTCAGACCATGAAGATGTTTCATGTGGATCAATTCATGCTGTTAATGAGAGACACAGTAGCTCAGCATCAGGTGGAGATGGGACACAGGGATTTGGGACACAATGTTTGTTGTAGCCCATCCCTGAACAACTGACCATTCACAAATCATGAGCAGAGATTACGTTCACATTTTAATGAATGTGACTAGTGCAGGGCTCAGTCATGTTAATGTTTGCTGTGGTTGCTGCTTCTCTTTCAGGCTGCTGTCAGTGCAGTATGGGCACAGCAACAAGAGGATGCAGCATTAATCTTGTTCTATATGACAGGAACTGCCCTGGCAAGAGAGTTTTGGGCTCAGGGAAAAATTCACTACATGGTTGCACTGAGTTTTGACAGTGCATTGAGGGATATTTGAATTGACCTGTCACAGATGTATTTCAGGCTGTGTGCCAGTCAACACACAGGTGTGACAGGGCCTTCTCGGTTATAGCATTGCATCAATTCTTAACTGCTGTTGAATCTCCGTTTGCTGACTGGCCCAGTGAGACTCTTTGCCCCCCCCCAGCTCCCAGGAGTGTCTAGAAGAGGCCTGGAGGAGGTGGTTGGGTAAAACTTGTCTCTGCTGACATGTTGCTGAGGGTCACTCGAGAAAAAGAGAACAGGTTGGTTCTGGTGAGTCAGCACCTCCCACCATTCCTAAAAGCCTGCTTGAGGGCGAGGACAGACCACTCACATTGGCCATAACCCAAGTTTCAGCCTACTTTCCCCATTCCAGCCTTAAATACTGCTTCTCAGTTGAGTGTCAAGGTTGCATTGCTCTCGTGAATTTCCACTCCATGATTTTCCATGGTCAGCTGTGACCCACAGGGCTCTTCCTGTGCCAGATCACATCACCAACTTGTTGCTGTGTCCTCCCCATCACTCCAGATTAAACCTTAGCACTGCAGTGTGCAGAAGAGAGGAGAGGGAAGGAGGGTACTCCCTAGGTTTGCAATGTCTTCTTTAAACATTAATGTTTAATGACATGAGCAGAGTGTGAAACAAGGAAATGGGCAACTTGCGTTTTCCATTACTATGGAGTGGTTAAGTTAATCTGGAGTGGGAGAGTTTGGAGTGACAGTTACTTGATGGAATGATTTCAATCTGAGATGGCCAGTCAGCCTGTGGTACAGGGACTCTGCACCCTGCTGCCTTCAGGCTGGTCCAGTGGAAACAAGTGTCAAACACTTACAGAAATTCATTGCAAACACATGCAGAGCAACATGTCAGATGCTGAGCGATCAGAGACTGAGGAGGAAAAGGTCAGCAGCATTTGTCTCATTTTGGACTGCATCAAAGTTGAACCCTGAGGTCCAATAAAAACTTGGAAAGCCCTTCTACAAATGAACTGAGTACCTATTATAAAGTGACTGATTAGATTCCAGCATTTGGAAGGACAGCATATTCTCAAATTTTGGATCAGAGGGTCTCTCATGTCAGGCCAGTCCCTGAACAGGCACCAGGATTGTATTCACAATAAGAGTTTTTGCCAGTGATGCTACTGAAGACAAAACCAGCTCTGTCCTGAGTTAGGTCATTGAGTGACTGTGCATACTGGCCTTCCCTCTCAGGTCTGCTCCTTGTGCTATGTCTCAATGGTCTTGTGCTTTGGCCTTTACTCCAGATATCTTCAATGCTGTCAGAGGTGCAAAATAAAACCCACCTCCAAGACTTCTGCCAGTGCCTTCCTCTCCCAATCCTGTCAAGTGCGGTGTTTCTTTATCTTGTTCCACATTTGTACACAGTGGGTAAGATGAGGGAGCAGGGTGGGGGGAGGGGGGTTGCGGGGGGTGCTTTGTCCCAATTTCTTGTTGGTCCTTATTGAAAGGTGTGGCTCAGCCCTCTCTGCAGATTGAGGCAAGCTCTGTCCAGATCACTCACTGAGTGGGGAAGTGTGGCGAGAGCGTACACTCGCTGCTTAAAGGACTTGCTTGTCCAGGGAAGGAGTCCATGTCACCTGCTGCCTGGCCTGTGCAGTATAACTCTGCTGAAGAACCAAGAGAGGAAACTCATTCACTTCCTATTCAAGGTCACATAAAGATCACAACACTCAATAACAAAAAATAAACATTACACTCCAAGAGAACATTAAACAAGAAGTTTCACTTTAACTCTCCTCTCACTCCGTCTCTCTTCTTCCCATCACTCTTTCAGGATCTCTAGATCTCTTTCCCTGGATAATTCAATCATACAGAAGAGAAGGTAGCTATCATGTCTGTGAAAGATGAAATCAATGTCCCTCCTTCCATCCACTTTAAAAATGTAGAAAATAGGACAAGGAGCAGTAGACTGCTCTGCCATCCAATATGGTCATGGCTGATCACCCAACGAAAAACCATTCCTTCTTTCTCAGAGTTTTGAGAAAATGTTTAGCTCAAGTTGGGGTTCTGGATGTAGGTTTGCTCGCCGAACCTTCCAGCTCAGTGACCAAACCTACATTAGATTAGATTACAGTGTGGAAACAGGCCCTTCGGCCCAACAAGTCCACACCGACCCGCCGAAGCGAAACCAACCCATACCCCTACATTTACCCCTTACCTAGCACTACGGGCAATTTAGTATGGCCAATTCACCTAACCTGCACATCTTTGTGATGTGGGAGGAAACCGGAGCACCCGGAGGAAACCCATGCAGACACGGGGAGAACGTGCAAACTCCACACAGTCAGTCGCCTGTGGCGGGAATTGAACCCGGGTCTCTGGCGCTGTGAGGCAGCAGTGCTAACCACTGTGCCACCGTGCCGCCCATTGTGCCACCGTGCCGCCCATACATCCAGGCCCTCTTTCTCCCTTTGGTTCCCTTTACCTCTGACAGCTATATCAAAATCCTTCTTGAAAACATTCAATGTTTTGGCTTTCTGTGGGAGAGAATTCCACAAGCTCACTGTTCTCTGGATTAGGAAGAAATTTCTTCACCCAAAATGTAGACTTACCTTAGTCCACCTGACAAAGGGAACAGCGCTTTGGAAGCTTGTGATTTCGAAAACATTTTGGACTATAACCTGGTGTTGTGTGACTTCTGACCTTAGTCCAAAATAGCCTACCCCACGTCCTTAGACTGTGACCCTTAGTTCTGGATTCACCTGTGATCAGGAACACCCTTTTTGCATTTACCCTATTAGGATTTTATAGGTTTCTATTGGAATAACCTCTCATTCTTCTAAACTCCAGTGAATGCAGTCCTAACTGAGGAATCAGTCTGGTAATCAGCAGGCTTTCCTCACAGCCCTGCAAATTTATCTTCAACATATTGTCTAATTCCTTTTTGGAAATTATGTTCAAAACTGGTGTCACAACACTTTCAGGTCATTGGAACTCATTTCATAAAACTACATGAACATACCATTAGGAGTAGGAGAACATCATTCAGCCCTCCCAGGCTACTCTGTCTTGATGAGACCATGGCTGATCTGATTTTGGGGCCAGTTCCACTTTCCTATCTGTCCCACATAACCTTTGACACCTTTGTTGACTGTAATTAAGAAACTACGGCTCTGAGGTCGACACTCTCCAATAGGAGGCAACACCCTCCAGCACTCACTCTGTCTGGATCACTCAGAATCTGATGTTTCTACAACATCATCTCTTATTCCAATAATGCACAGGTTAAGTGAATTGGCCATTGCCTTCAGTGTTCAGGGATGTGTAGGTTAGGTGCATTAGTCAGGGGTAAATGTAGAGGAATAGGGTAGGGGAATGGGTCTAGGTGGGTTACTCTTCAGAAGGTCAGTGTGGACTTGTTGGGCCAAATGGTGTGTTTCCACACTGCAGGGATTCTATGATTCATTCTACTAAACTCCAACAGCCATTGGTCCAACATATAGATCCAACAGCTGTGGCCAAACAGCTGTTGCCCTTGCACTAAATAAAATAAGCATCAACATGCTATTTATCTTCCTACTTAGTTGTGGTACCTGTACACTACCTTCTTGTGATTCATAGACTCAGACACTCAGAACCCTCTGCACCTCAGATTTCTGCAATTTCTCTCTGTTTAAATAATATGCTATTTTTAAATGTATATTTGGGAATATGGCTCTAGGATTGGTCTTATCAACCATCCGAGACCCACAGAACCTGTAACGCAAATGTTCTAGCTGAACAATCATAGCAAATTATTGCTGAAGATGATGCTGTTTTTCTATTTTACCTGTCAAAATGGACAAGTTCACTTCTTCCCATAGTGTACTTCAGGTTTGGCTCTGAGCCACAGTACAGGGTAAAGCATCCTGGACACTGTCCCCAAACACTCTCAGTAACGTACAACAATGGATCATGGAATCATACAGTCACTTACAGCACAGGAGGAGGCCATTCAGCCCATCAAGTTCAATTCGAGCTTTCTGTAGGTCAATCCAGTCAGTCTGCTTCTGCTCTCGATCCCTGTGAGGCTAATTACCTCCAGTCTCCATCTAATTTCCTTTTGAAATTATTCCCCATCTCTAATCTTCACTGTCGCCAAACCCCAACTCATGGGCAGACAACTCCAGGTAATTACCAGTCACTGTATAAAATACTCCCTCCAGATTAGATTAGATTACTTACAGTGTGGAAACAGGCCCTTCGGCCCAACAAGTCCACACCGCCCCGCCGAAGCACAACCCACCCATACCCCTACATTTACCCCTTACCTAACACTACGGGCAATTTAGCATGGCCAATTCACCTGACCTGCACATCTTTGGACTGTGGGAGGAAACCGGAGCACCCGGAGGAAACCCACGCAGACACGGGGAGAACATGCAAACTCCACACTGTCAGTCGCCTGAGGCGGGAATTGAACCCGGGTCTCTGGCGCTGTGAGGCAGCAGTGCTAACCACTGTGCCACCGTGCCCCCCACAGATCTCCTGACTAAGACTGTGTTGCCATGATCTGCTTATGGCAATGGTTTTCCTCTGTTCTATATCTAAAACTGTCATTATCCTTTCTACCTCGATCAGATCCCCCCTCAAGTACTGAGTAGAACAGCCCAGTTTCTTCAGAAGAACTTTGTAGCTAAATTCCTTCATCCTTGGACCAATTCTGATGATTCACCTCTGCACCCTTCTGAAGACCCTCACATCCTTCCTAAAGTGTGGGGACCAGAACTGAACTCCCTGCTTTTTGTTCTCAATGTCCCTATTTATGAAGCATTCATGACTTTCATACTGAGCAAAGTATGTCTCAGTCTTGTCAGAGGGTCAAGGGTTACAAAGGAAAGATGAGGATGTGGGGTTAGGACCACAATCAAATCAGCCATGACATTCCTGAACGGTTCAGCAGACTACAGGGATTCTTGACCCTCTTCTTGTTCCTATTTGCTGTGACCTGAGCTCAGTATGTGACTGCACTGGAACAGTGAGAGCTGACTACAATGTGCACTCCTTACGATTACTGCGGACCATTTCCCTGGTGTGCTGTGAGCTTGTGATGTGGTGCCAAAAGGCACTGCGGGGGAGCACAGCACTAGCTGGAGATGGGAAGTGCTCCACTTCTGCACTCTTGTTTAATATCTGCAAAACACAACAAACACAGTGACATGAAGCCAGCTCCATATGGGGACTGTTGCCGCAGACTGGGAAACTAAATTAAACATTATGTCACTGGATAAACTGGGCTATCATTAAACATTAATAATATATTTCACAGTTGTTAATCGTTCCTCCAATATAGAGAAATCAGAAGGAGAGGGAAAGTAACAAAGAGATGTCAGCTTGATGATTGCTTGATGCATCTAATGTCTTAACCAGATCAGGGATCAGACTGAATTTTATTTCCATCAATTTGGATCATAGTGCATTCAATCAAGACTTGCCAGGCCATGTTGGTTCATGAAATGTACAATTTTTGCCATTTGGGAAACCCAGCACACTTCCTGTGTCCTGAGTCAAACTTAAGAACATCATAGCAAAGGATTCTCGGAGCAAGAGTAAGCATAATGTTTCAGAATTCACATTCAATTTAAGGGTGAGAAACTAGATTCTAAAACCCGTGCTTTAAACGTAAGTAAAGGCATTTCAAAGGTAAGAAGATAGAAACCACCAGAGTATCTGAAAAACTAAATTGGATCATCAATATTTGGTAAAAAAAGAACTTTACTTACATCTGATAGACTGCAGTGGACTGGGGAAGTAAGTGAAGATGGTGGGGAAAAAGGGTTAGACACTTAGAGATATTCCAAAATTCTCCACAAAGCATAATTTAATTGAGAATGAAAGATTTCATGAGAGGAGGAAAATCATCTGGGCTAGATATGGAACCTAAGGAAGTTAAATAAAAGATAAATAATATCGTGAAAGTTTAATGCTAGAGCAGTTTTAGGAACAAGCAGTGGGTGACTACCGTAAACTGGCAAAAAATGTTAAACCAGCTATAAAAGAGCTTCTAAAGTATGTACAATGGAAGAAAGCAGCTAAAGTAAATATTTGTCTCTTAATATCTCCAAAACAAAAATGAGATGGCAAAAATCTGGTGACAAACTGGGGTCAAAACAGGAGGTGGCGCCACCATGAGAATCATCACCCAGGAACTGAGAGTCAGTCCAATCGTGACCATGAACCCATTGTTGAATGTCTATCTGGATTACTGATGTCAATTTCAGGATGACAAATTGACTTCAGTACTGGGCACTCAAGTATTTACAATCTATACTGGATGAAGGGACTGACTGTATTGTTACCAAATTTGCTGACAACATAATGATAGATAGGAGAGCAAATAGGGTGGAGCCTGCAAACAGATATCAATAGGTTAACATGGAAACAGAAACTAGAAATTGGAGTAGGCCATTCAGCCTGTCAAGCCTGCTGTGCCATTCAATATGATCAAAGTTATCATCAACTCAGTCCCCTGTTCCTGCTTTCTCCCTATACCCTTTAATCCCTTCTTGAAAACATTCATTAGTTTGGTCTCAACTGCTTCCTGCGGCAGAGAATTCCACACGCTCACCACTCCCTTGGTGAAGACATTTCTTGTCATTCCATATCTTTAGACTGTGGGACCTGGTTCTGGGCCCTTGGTCATCAGGAACATCTCGTCTGTATTTACCCTGTCACATCCTGATAGAAGTTTATGGTTTTCCATGACATTAACCCTTCATTCCTGTAAATCTGTCTCAGCATTTGTCAGAATTTAAGTAAACGAATAGTTCTTGGGATTGAGAGGCTTTGTGCTATGAGCAGAGATTGAGTAAATAGGGCCTCTCCTCTCTGGAGATTGGAAGAACGAAAGATATTCATATTGGAATTAGTTAAATACTGGGAGTGTTTTACATCATAGATGCTAAGATTTCAGCCATGGTAGCACTGAAATGACGATCATATACTTAGATAATATGGCACAGAAAGAGGTTATTCAACCCAACCAGTCCATGCTAGTGCTTATGGTCCCCTCAAGCCTCTTCCAAATTTTTTCTCATCTAAATGTACCATTTTATCCCTTGATTACCTTCTCCATCTTATCCCTATCCACTTCACTTTAAACTATCTAACACCCCACAGCAGCGAGTTCCACATTCTCACCACTCACTTGCCTCTGAACTCCCCACAGGATTTCTTGATGATTATTCACAGAATCATGGAAACAGGCCTTCAGCCCAACAAGTCCACACCGATTAGTCACCTCTAGCCTTGCTTTTCCCCATGTTCTCTCTGTATAGAGTCTTAGAATCATAGAATTATACAACACATAAGCAGACCCTTTGGTCCAACTCATCCATGCCGATCAGATAATCAAATTAATCTTTTTCCAACATTTGGCCCATATCCCTCTAAACCCTTCCTATTCATGTACCAATCCAGATGCCTTTTAAACATTGTCATTGTATCAGCCTCTACAACTTCCTCTGGCAATCCATTCCATACACGCACCACTCCCTGTGTGATAAAGTTATCCCTTTTACACCTTTCTCCTCTCACCTTCTCCTCTGCCCTCTAGTTTCCTATCCTAGGGTATTCACCTATCCATGCTCCTCACGATTTTATGAACCTTTAAAAGGTCACTCTGATGCTCCAGAGCACCAGCCCCCACTTATTCAGCCTCTCCCAATAGCTCAAACCCTCCAATTCTCTTAAAGAAGGTGACCATTCAGCCCTTTGAGTCTGTCCCTCTTCAAAATTGGGTGAACGGTTTTGAGTCGATGGTCACCCTCTCACCCCCCCCCCCCCACCGCCCCATCTCCCAATTACCTCCCCCTGCCTACTTTTCACCAAAGACAGTAGACCCAGCATCCTGATGGGTATGAAACTTCCTCCCCCAGAAGACTGGAACCCTTCCTACCAGAGAGCATTGTGCAGGCTGGGTTCAAAGCTGGGGATTGCAGATTGAAGCAAAGCAAGAGGATTGGGCAGGGCAGTGCAACTGGGAAAGTGCTTTGCTCTTGTTTACTGGTGGATTATGTTTGAGGAACTGGATGGCCTCCTTGATGAAGACCAGTAAGTTGCCTGTGGTTAATCTGCTCCAATCCACTCACCACAATGTTCTGGAACATGTTGTGTACCATTCCCCTCTCTGCATGCTAGATTTCACAAAAATCTGTGGAGGCCTGGATATTATAGAGGATTGTCAAAGGATATAGCAGGGATATAGATCAGTTGCAGATATGGGTGGGTAGTGGCAGATGGAGTTTAATCCGGGTAAGTGTGAGATGCTGTGTGTATACAGTTAATAGCAGGACTCTTAACAACATTGATGCACCAAGGATCTTGGCATCCTAGTCCACAGCTCCCTGAAAGCGGCCACACAAGTAGATAGAGTGGCAAAGACTATGGCATACTTTCATTTATTGGTGGGGACATGGAACATAAGAGTCAGGAAGGCATGTTGCAGCTTTATAAAACTTTGGTCAGGCCACACTGTCAATTCTGGTCTTACAGGAAGAATGTGGAGGCTTTGGAAGGATGTAGGGGAGGTTGACCAGGATGCTGCCTGGATTAGAGGGCGTGAGCTATAAGGAGAGTCTAGAAAACCTCGGGTTGTTTTCTCTGGAGCAGCAGAGGCTGAGTGAAGACCTGATTAAAGTTTATGAGATGCACAGATGGGGTTGACAGTCATAAGCTTTTTCCCAAAGTTGAAATGTCTAATTCGAGAAGGCAAGTATTTAACGTAAAATAGGAGATGTGAAGCGCAGGTCTTTTCCACAGAGAGTGGCAGATAGAACCATAGAGTCCTACAGCATGGAGACAGGCCCTTTGGTCCAAACTGGGTATAGCAGTCGGAAACTGAGAAACAAAATTTTAAGGAGATCTCAGTTATCTGTAAGAATAATAGGGTGGTTATGGTAGGAGATTTTAACTTTCCAAACTGGGACTGCCATAGTGTTAAGGGTTTAGATGGAGAGGAATTTGTTAAGTGCGTACAGGACAATTTTCTGATTCAGTATGTGGATGTACCTACTACAGAAGGTGCAAAACTTCACCTACTCCTGGGAAATAAGGCAGGGCAGGTGACTGAGGTGTCAGTGGAGGAGCACTTTGGGGCCAGTGACCATAATTCTATTAGTTTTAAAATAGTGATGGAAAAGGATAGACCAGATCTAAAAGTTGAAGTTCTAAATTGGAGGAAGGCCAAGTTTGATGGTATTAGGTAAGAACTTTCAAAAGCTGATTTGGGACAGATGTTTGCAGATAAAGGAAAATGGAAAGCCTTCAAAAATGAGATAACAAGACTACAGAGACAGTATGACCCTGTTAGGGTGAATGGCAGGATTGGTAGGTGTAAAGAATGTTGGATGACTAGAGAAATTGCATTAAAAATGACAACACCAGGTTATAGTCCAACAGGTTTATTTGGAAGCACTGGCCTTTGGAGCGCTGCTCCTTCATCAGGTGGTTGTGGAGAATAAGATTGTAAGTCTTATACTTACAATAAGTAGCTCTCTGAAAGCTAGTGCTTCCAAATAAACCCGTTAGACTATAACCTGGTGTTGTGTGATTTTTAACTTTGAACATCCCAGTCCAACACCGGCACCTTCAAATTATAGAGAAATTGAGGTTTTGGCTAAGAAAAAGAAGGAAGCATATGTCAGGTATAGACAGCAGAGATCAAGTGAATCCTTCAAAGGTAGTAGGAGTATACTTAAGAGGGAAATCAGGAGGGCAAAAAGGGGACCATGAGATAGCTCTGGTAAATAGAGTTAAGGAGAATCCAAAGGGATTCTATAAATATATTAAGGAAAAAGTGGTAACCAGGTAGAGAATAAGCCTCTTAAAGATCATCAAGACAACCTTTGTGGAACCGCATGCGATGGGGGAGATATTAAATGAGTATTTTGCATCAGTATTTACTGTGGAGAAAGACATGGAAGGTATAGAATGTGGGAAAATAGATGGCGACACCTTGAAAAATGACCATATTACAGAGGAGGTGGTGCTGGATATCTTAAATTGCATAAAAGTGGCTAGATCCCCAGGACCTGATCGGGTGTACCCTAGAACTCTGTGGGAAGCTAGAGAAGTGACTGCTGGGCCTCTTGCTGAGATATTTGTATCATCAATAGTCACAGGTGAGGTGCTGGAAGACTGGAGGTTGGCAAACATGGTGCCACTGTTTAAGAAGGGCGGTAAGGACAAGCCAGGGAACTATAGACCAGTGAGCCCAACGTCGGTGGTGGGCAAATTGTTAGAGGGAACCCTGAGGGACAGGATGTACATGTATTGGGAAAGGCAAGGACTGATTAGGGATAGTCAACATGGCTTTGTGCGTGGGAAATCATGTCTCACAAACTTGATTCAGTTTTTTGAAGTTTTAACAAAGAGGATTGATGAGGATAGAACAGTGGACGTGATCTATATGGACTTCAGTAAGGTGTCCAACAAAGCTCCTAATGGTAGACTGGATAGCAAGATTAGATCATATTGAATACAGGAAGAACTAGCCATTTGGATTCAGAACTGGCTTGAAGGGGTGGAGGAGTCCAGAACTAGAGGTGGCATTGAAAGGTTGTTTTTCAGACTAGAGGCCTGTGACCAGTGGTGTGTCAAAAGGATCGATGTTGGGTCCACTGCTTTTCGACATTTATATAAATGATATGGATGTAAACATAGGAGGACAGTTACTGGTGGGCGGCACGGTGGCACAGTGGTGAGCACTGCTGCCTCACAGCGCCAGAGACCCGGGTTCAATTCCCGACTCAGGCGACTGACTGTGTGGAGTTTGCACGTTCTCCCCGTGTCTGCGTGGGTTTCCTCCGGGTGCTCCGGTTTCCTCCCACAGTCACAAAGATGTGCAGGTTAGGTGAATTGGCCATGCTAAATTGCCCTTAGTGTTAGGTAATAAGGGGTAAATGTAGGGGTATGGGTGGGTTGCGCTTCGGCGGGTCGGTGTGGACTTGTTGGGCCGAAGGGCCTGTTTCCACACTGTAAGTAATCTAAAAAAAAATCTAATGATCAAATGGGCCAATGGGCTGAGGAGTGGTAGATGGAGTTTAATTTAGATAAATGTAAGGTGCTGCATTTTGGAAAGGCAAATCAGAGCAGGACTTATACACTTAATGGTAAAGTCTTGGGGAGTGTTGCTGAACAAAGAGACCTTGGAGTGCAGATTCATAGCTCCTTGAAAATGGAGTCGCAGGTAGATAGGGTAGTGAAGGCGGCGTTTGGTATGCTTTCCTTTATTTGTCAGAGTATTCAGTACCGGAGTTGGGAGGTCATGTTGCGGCCTAATCAATGGACTAGGCCACTGTTGGAATATTGTGTGCTATTCTGGTCTTCCAGAATAGGACGGATGTTGTGAAACTTGAAAAGGTTCAGAAAAGATTTACAAGGATCGTGCCAGGGTTGGAGGATTTGAGGAGGAGGATTTGGAGGAGAGCTTGAATAGGCTGGGGCTGTTTTCTCTGGAGCGTCAGAACTGAGGGGTGACCTTATAGAGGTTTATAAAATCATGAGGGGCATGGATAGGGTAAATAGACAAAGTCTCTTCCCTGGGTTGGGGGAGTCCAGAACTAGAGGGCATAGGTTTAGGGTGAGGGGGGAAAAATTTAAAAGGGACCGAAGGGGCAAATGTTTCACGCAGAGGGTGGTATGTGTTGTGAATGAGCTGGCAGAGGAAGTGGTGGAGGCTGGTACAATTGCAACATTTAAAAGGCATCTGAATGGGTATATGAATAGGAAGGGATTAGAGGGATATTGGCTAAGTGCTGGCAAATGGGACTAGATTAAGTTAGGTTATGTGGTCGGCATGGACAAGTTGGACCAAGAGGTCTGTTTCTGTGCTGTACATCTTTATGATTCTATGACTCTGTGGCCCATGCTGACCAAAATGACCACATACGCTAACCCCATTTCCCTGCACTTAGCCCATATCCTTCTAAGCCTTTCCTATCCATGTATTGTCCAAATGCCTTTTAAATTTTGCTAATGTACTCACCTCAACAACCTCCTCCGGCAGCTCATCCCATATGCATCCCACCCTCTGTGTAAAACAATTGCCCCTCAGGTTCCCTTTTATTCTTTCCCCTCTAACCTTAAACTGTTGCCCTCTACTCCGCTGTTCCCTAAACCTGAGAAAAAGACTGAGCGCTTTCACCCCAGCCATGCCTCTCAGGATCTTATACACTTCTATAAGGTCCCCCCTCAATTTCCTACACTCTCAAGAAAAAAGTCTTTGCTTGACCAACCTTTAACTCAGTCCATTGAGTCTAGGCAACATCCTTGTAAATGTTTCTGCACTTTTTCCAGTTTAGCAAGGTGATCAAAACAGTACCCCTCACCAACCTCCTGTATAATCGCAACATAACTTCCCAACTTCTATACTCAGTGCCCTGACTGATGAAGGCCAGTGTGCCAAAAGCCTTATTCACTGCCCTGTCTAACTGTGACTCTGCTTTCAGAGAATCATGCACCTCAACTCCAAGGTCCCTCTGTTCCTCTACATTCCTTAAGGCCCTACCACTCACCATGAAACACCTGCCTTGATTTGACTTTCCAAAATGAAAGACCTCACACTATCTACATTAAACTCTATTTGCCCACGTCCCCAGCTGATCAAGGTGCTGCGACAATTCCTGATAACCTTCTTCATTGTCCATGATACTGTCTACTTTAGTGTTATCTGCAAGCTTTCTAATTTAGATTAGATTACTTACAGTGTGGAAACAGGCCCTTCGGCCCAACAAGTCCACACCGACCCGCCGAAGCGTATACCACCCAGACCCATACTCCTACATTTACCCCTTCACCTAACACTGCGGACAATTTAGTATGGTCAATTCACCTAACCCGCACATTTTTGGACTGTGGGAGGAAACCGGAGCACCCGGAGGAAACCCACGCAGACACGGGGTGAATGTGCAAACTCCACACAGAGAGTCGCCTGAGGCGGGAATTGAACCCGGGTCTCTGGCGCTGTGAGGCAGCAGTGCTAACCACTGTGCCACCGTGTCGCCCACAAATCTTGCCTTGTACATTCTCATCCACATCATTGGTGTAGATAACAAACAGCAATGCGCCCAGCACTTAACCCTGAGGCACTCCATTAGTCACAGGCCTCCAGTCCGACAAGCATCCTTCCACTATTACTCTCTCCTTCCTACCATCAAGCCAATTATGCATCCAATTTGCCAGCTCGCCCTGGATTTCATGTGATCTAACCTTACGGGGCAGCCTAACATGCCTGATTGAAATCGATATAGATTATGTCTACCGCCCTGTCCTCATCAACTTTCCTGGTCACTTCATCGAAGAACTCTAACAAATTTGTGAAGCATGATCTCCCACTCACAAAGCCATGCTGACTCCTCCTAAGCAACCCTGCCATTCCAAATGCATCTTATCTTATCCAATCTGATCTCTCAGAATCTTCTCAAGTAAGTTACCACAGCTGTTAGGCTTACTGGCCTATAGTTCCCAGGGTTTTCTTTGTGGCCTTTCTACAACATTCACTACCCTCTGGAATGCCTGGAATGTATTGCCAGGGGTAGTGGTGGAGGCAGACATGAGAGGTGCATTTAAGGGCTTTTAGACACACACATGAATAAGCAAGAAATGGCTGAGTATGGACCACGGGCAACCAGAGGGGATTAGCTTAACTTGGCATCTTGTTCGGTACACCACTGTGAGCCAAAGGACCTGTTCCTGTGCTGTTCTGTTCTAAGTTCTATGTGTTCTAGAAAGAACTTATACTGACTGTCATGTTCTTCTCCATGTCCAGGACCTTGTATTTATGTTGCTCTGCGATACACAGAGTGGCTGTGTGAACCCGTTGATAAATCTCTTCCCCCTGCCTCGTCTGGAATGTGAACAGTCCTTCCCCAGTGTCACACAAGCTGCAAAACACAAAGACACCATTCAGTCAGGGAGAGGCACTGAAGGGAGTGCTGGAGGAGACATTGTCATAGAGACAGCAATGTCCACAGAGAGAGAGAAAGACATCCACCCTCCTCACCCCATGTCCACACCCTGCCCCCATCCCCTCTCTCACCCTGAGTCTCCCAACCCTATTCCGCTCCTGACACCTCCTCCTATCCCCAATACCTCCTCTTCTCTCCATAATCACCTCACTCCTCCCCCTCATCCATCAGCATTCCTCCTTCCTTCCTCAGCCAGACTACCCCCTCCACTCACTCACTCCACTCTTCTTTCTTCCATATCCCTACCTCTATGACCCTAATCCCTCTGTGCTGTCTCCCCCTCTTTTCTCATCCTCCCCATGCCCCCATTGCTCTCTCAATGTTACCTTTCTTTGTTCAAATTCCCCCAACTGCCCACAAGGCTGGACTGATTTGAAGATGGAAATAACCTACACCACTTTTGGGAAAGCTGAGCAACAGGCATTCTGCGCAAGAACCAGCTCCAGGCGCAGGCAGCTGAAAGGGTTGGGCCAAGGACACTACCATGAGGAACACCTGCAAAGGTGTCCTGGAGATGAGATGAGTGACTTCCAACACCACAACCATCTTCCTTTGTGTCAGGTATGACCCCAGCCATTAGGGTGTTTGCCCCTGGATCCCATCTCTGCTTGGGTTCTTTGGTGACACATTTGGTAACATGCAGCTTTTATGTTAAGGGCTGTCAATCTCACCTCACCTCAGGAATTTAGCTCTCTTGTCCATGTTTGAACCAAGGCTGTAATGAAATTCGAACTCAGTAGCCCTGACAGACCCAAATTACTGAACAGATTGTTGCTGAGTAGGGGCTGCTTGATAGCACTGTTGGTGACACCTTCCATCACTTTACTGATCAATGTGAGTGGTCGAGAGTGTGGTGCTGGAAAAGCACAGCAGGTCAGTCACACTCTCGACTCTGACCTCCAGCATCTGCAGTGCCTCACTTTACTGATCAATGTGAGTGGTCGAGAGTGTGGTGCTGGAAAAGCACAGCAGGTCAGGCAGCATCTGAGGAGCAGGAGAATCAACGATTCGGGCATAAGCCCTTCATCAGGAATAAGGCTTGTTCATTCTCCTGCTCCTCGGATGCTGCCTGATCGGCTGTGCTTTTCCAGCAACACACTCTCGACTCTGACCTCCAGCATCTGCAGTGCCTCACTTTCTCCTGATCCTGATCCTGATAGGGTAGTGGTTGGCCAGATTGGATCTGACCTGTTTTTGAGTAGAGGACATACCTAAACTCTTCCATCATTGAGGCTGGGGATATTTGTGGAGCCTACATCTTCAGTGAGCTTTGTAAATTGTTCACCACCATTCACATTCCTGACTGGATTGCAGTGCCTAAATCTGATCTGTTGGTTGTGGGATCGCTTAGCTCAGTCTATCACTTGCTGCTTATGCTGTTTGGCACACAAGTAGTCCTCTTTGGTGACTTCAGGTTGACATCTCATTCTCGGGTATGCCTGGTGCTACTCCCAGCATGCCCTCCTGCACTCTCCATTGAACCAGGGTAATGGCAGGGATATTCCAGACCATGAGGTTACAGATTGTGCTGGAGTACAATTCTGCTGCTTTTGATGGCCTGCAGCACCACATGGATTCCAGGCTTGACCTCAGGATTGTCTGCTTCCTTGATTGGTCATAGTGACAGAAATTGGAGAATAGGGCAAAAAATGGCAGATGGAGTTCAATCTGGGCAAATGTGAGGTGATGCATTTTGGAAAATCCAATTCAAGAGCAAACTATACATTAAATGGAAAAACCCTGGGGAAAATCGATGTACAGAAAATTGATCTGTGTATTCAGGTCCATTGTACCCTGAAGGTGGCAATGCAGGTCGATGGAGTGGTCAAGAAGGCATACAGCATGCTTTCCTTCATCGGTCAGGGCACAATAGTTGGCAGGCTATGTTACAGTTTTATAAGACTTTGATTCAGCCACATTTGGAATACTGCGTACAGTTCTGGTCGCCACATTACTTTGGAGAGGGTGCAGAGGAGGTTCACCAGGATGTTGCCTGGTATAGAGGGTGCTAGCTATGAGGAGAGGTTGAGCAGATTAGGATTATTTTCATTAGGAGATTGAGGAGAGACCTGCTTGAGGTCTACAAAATCATGAGAGGTATAATCAGGGTGGATAGCAAGAACCTTTTTCCCAGAGTGAGGGACTCAATTACCTGGGGTCACAAGTTTAAGGTGAGAGGGGAAGGTTTAGGGGAGATATACATGGAACGTTCTTTACACAGAAGGTGGTGGGTGCCTGGGACAGAGGTGGTAAAGGTGGGCACAATAGCATCATTTAAGCTGTACCTAGATAGATAGATGAATGGGCAGGGAGCAGAGGAATACAGGTCTTTAGAAAATAGGTGACAGATTTAGATAGAGGATCTGCATCAGCACAGGCTAGGATGGCCGAAGGGCCTGTTCCTATACTGTAATTTTCTGTGTTCTTTGTTCTCTGACAGTAGGATACAGGTATCACACAGAATCATAAAATCAAACAATATGAGCAAAGATATACCACGACCTGCATTGATCCCCTTCTCCCACACTAGCCCCTATTGGCTTGAATGTTATGACATTTCAATTCTCATCCAAATACGTTTTAAAGATTGTGGGGTTTCCTGCCTCAGCTACCTTCCCAGTGCATTCCAGACCCTGTCCACCCTCTGGGTGAAAAGTATAACATCAAATCCCCTGGAAACCTCCTGACTTTCATTTTTAAATTATTTCCCCATTTTCTTGACCCTCAATTAAGGGGAACAGCTCTTTTCTATTCACCTTGCCTATGTCCCTTATGAATTTATATCCCCCTATCAGATTTGCCTTCAACCTTCTGTGCTCCAAAGAAAACAACCCAAGCTTATTCAGCCTCTGTTCATGGCTGAAATGCTTCATCCCAGGCAACATCCTGGTGAATCATGTCTGTACTCTTTCCAGTGCAAACACATCCTTCCTACAGACGAGAGTGTGGTGCTGGAAAAGCACAGCAGGTCAGGCAGCAACCGAGGAGCAGGATAATCGACGTTTTGGGCATAAGCCAAAACTTCATCGGGAGTGAGAGGCATCCTTCCTATAGTGTGGTGACCAGATCTGCACACAGTACTCCAGGTGTGGCCAAGCCAAAGTCCTATACAGGGCGAAAGTGAGGACTGCAGATGCTGGAGATTAGAGTCGAGAGTGTGGAGCTGGAAAAGCACAGCTGGTCAGGAATCAGCAGGAATTCCTGATGAAGGCCTTTTGCCCGAACATCGATTCTCCTGCTCCTCGGATGCTGCCTGACCTGCTGTGCTTTTCCAGCACCACACTCTTGACCCAAAGTCTTACACAGCTCCATTATGACCTCCCTACTCTTATACAAAATGCTTCAACTGATAAAGGCAAGTGTCCTATATGCCTTCTTAAGTATTGTACTAACATGTGAACGGCAGTGACCACATCTGCAGCAAGTGTTGGTTGCTGGAAGAACTCCGGATCAGAGTTGATGATCTGGAATCTGAGCTTCAAACACAGCGGCACATCCGGGAGGGGGAGAGTTACCTGGATGCTTTGTTTCAGGAGGCAGTCACACCTGGGAGATTAAATAATTCACATTCAGCTAGTGATCAGGCACAAAAGAGTGTGACTGTAAGTCAGGCAGGTAGGGGGAACCGGAGTTCAGGAGTGCAGGAGCCTCAGCCCTTGACCTTGTCCAACAGGTACGAGATTCTTGCTCCCTGTACGGATGAGGAAAAGGCTCTGGACAGGATGAGCCAACTGACCAAGGCACCATGGTCCAGAAGGCCATCCAAGAGGGGGGAGCTAATAGACAAGTAGTGGTTATAGGGGATACTATAATTAGGGGGACAGATAGTATCCTATGCAAGCCGGATCGGGAGTCTCG
>NC_057726.1:72406962-72434044 GCF_004010195.1 Chiloscyllium plagiosum
ATTGGGGAGAAAGTGAGGTCTGCAGATGCTGGAGATCAGAGCTGGAAATGTGTTGCTAGAAAAGCGCAGCAGGTTAGGCAGCATCCAGGGAACAGGAGAATCGACGTTTCGGGCATAAACCCTTCTTCAGGAATGAATGAAATCCATTCATTCCTGAAGAAGGGCTTATGCCCGAAACGTCAATTCTCCTGTTCCCTGGATGCTGCCTGACCTGCTGCGCTTTTCCAGCAACACATTTCCAGCTCATTTCAGAACAGAAATGCGGAGACATTTCTTCAGCCAGAGAGTGGTGGGCCTGTGGAATTCATTGCCGGGAGTGCAGTGGAAGCCGGGACACTAAATGTCTTCAAGGCAGAGATTGATAGATTCTTGTTGTCTAGAGGAATTAAGGGCTACGGGGAGAACGCTGGTAAGTGGAGCTGAAATGCGCATCAGCCATGATTGAATGGCGGAGTGGACTCGATGGGCTGAATGGCCTTACTTCCACTCCTATGTCTTATGGTCTTATGTCCTGCAAACTTTAGTGGTCTGTGCACAAGCACTCCAAGATCCCTCTGTTCTCTGAGCTTCCTATTGTCCTGACATTCATTGGCTACTCCCTTGTCTTGTTCCTTTTCCAAAGTGCATACCTTCACATTTATCAGTCTTAAATTCCTTCTGACTAATCCACTCATATCCTCCTGTAACCTAACACATTCTGACTCACTGACTACCCCTCTAGCCAGTCTTTGTGTTATCTGCAATCTTACTTTGCACTTCTCTCATGTTCTTATCTACATCATTTATGAATATCACAAACAATAAGGGATGCAGCACAGATCCCTGGACACTACACACCAGCTTCCAATCACACAAATGGCCTTCTACCACCACCCTCCTTCTCTGTCAGATTTGGATCCGGTTTGCCAAATTATCCTGGTTCCCATGATCTGTTTATCAGGGACCTTATCAAAAGCCTCGCCGAAATCCACGTAAACTACATCAACTGCCCAACCCTCATCCAAACACTCGATCATTTCCTTGAAGAATTCCACCAGATTTGTCTGGCATAATTTCCCTTTGACAAAACTATGCTAACTATTTCTGATCAAACCCTGTTTCTCTAAATTTCTCTCCCTCAGAATCTTCTCCAACAATTTCCCTACCATGGATGTAAATATCACTGATGTGTAGTTTCCTGGGTCCATCTCTATCACCCTCCTTGCAAACTGCAGACAAAGCTTGTTTAAGACCATATCTAGATGGTGCCATACAAACAGGATTTCTTTCCTTGAGAGTTCTCTTGATGACATGCTTTGTCAGAAATGTTTGCTATGTATGATGCAAGGAAGTTCAAAGTTCAAACTTTGCAGGTTGTCTTTATCTTTTCTTCTTCCCATGCCTTCACCCAATACTTTTGGCTTCATTTCGTCCTCTCAGCCTATTCCCTTGTCCTCCATCCTCATGTCTTCTCCCCTCTCCCTTCGCCCTCTCCCAGTCTCCCCATTCCCACTCCTCAGAAGTATGTTCCTACCGTCCAGCTTCAAAGGTGAAGCGTGTGTTGTCACGGCCGTATCTACGCAGTGAGCACAGTGGCCAGCTGAGCAGTTTGTTGCGGGTGTTGTGAATATCCCAGAGGTAGATGTTCTCATGCGTGATCTGCATCATACACTCTCCATAGACATCCAGGTTTGGGGAAGGGATGAGGTAAACATTGAAACGCTCTGTCAGGAAGATGACAAAGACTCCAATCAGGACAAAGTGCTGGCCACCTCAATAACAATAACAATGGCAGCTACATTGACATCGAGGCAGCCACATCGCACCACTTCACAAGAGCTCAAATGAATACAGACAGGACAGCGATATGAAAAGTTTATAACAACGGCCAGTTTGTGCAAAACAGGATCTGACAATCAGTGAGGGTCTGTGATTATCTATGAAAAGATCTGTGATGATCTGTCATGAGCTGAGAGAATCTGTGAAGATCTGTGAGAATTGCGAAGACTTGTGAGGATCTGTGAAGATTCACAATGGTCTATGAGGATTGATGATAATCCATGAGAGCCGGTGTGGATTAGCGGTGATCTAGGATGATTTGCGATGATCTGATGATCTGTAAGAATCTGTGAGAATCTGTAAGAATCTATGAAAGCCTGTGAGGATCTGTCAGAATATCTGTGATAGGCTGTGAGGATCTGAAAGTATCTCTGGAAATCTGTGATCTGTGCTGATCTCAGAATCTGAGAGAATCTGTGACGATCTGTGAGTATTTGTAAGAAAATGCCATGATTCTATGATGATGTGTGAGATTCTGTGACGATGTGTGAGAATCTGTGACGATGTGTGAGAATCTGTGATGATGTGTGAGAATCTGCCATTCTGTGATGATCCATGAAGATCTGTGAGAAGTTGTGAGAACCTGTGATGACCTGTGAGGATCTGTGGATGATCTGTGAGGATCTGTGAGGATCTGTGGATGATCTGTGGATGATCTGTGGATGACCTGTGGATGACCTGTGGATGACCTGTGGATGACCTGTGGATGACCTGTGGGGATCTGTGGATGACCTGTGGATGACCTGTGGATGATCTGTGGATGACCTGTGGATGATCTGTGGATGATCTGGGATGATCTGTGGATGATCTGTGGATGATCTGTGGATGATCTGTGGATGATCTGTGGATGATCTGTGGATGATCTGTGGATGATCTGTGGATGATCTGTGGATGATCTGTGGATGATCTGTGGATGATCTGTGGATGATCTGTGGATGATCTGTGGATGATCTGTGGATGATCTGTGGATGATCTGTGGATGATCTGTGGATGATCTGTGGATGATCTGTGGATGATCTGTGGATGATCTGTGGATGATCTGTGGATGATCTGTGGATGATCTGTGGATGATCTGTGGATGATCTGTGGATGATCTGTGGATGATCTGTGGATGATCTGTGGATGATCTGTGGATGATCTGTGGATGATCTGTGGATGATCTGTGGATGATCTGTGGATGATCTGTGGATGATCTGTGGATGATCTGTGGATGATCTGTGGATGATCTGTGGATGATCTGTGGATGATCTGTGGATGATCTGTGGATGATCTGTGGATGATCTGTGGATGATCTGTGGATGATCTGTGGATGATCTGTGGATGATCTGTGGATGATCTGTGGATGATCTGTGGATGACCTGTGGATGACCTGTGGATGACCTGTGAGGATCTGTGGATGATCTGTGAATGATCTGTGGATGACCTGTGGATGACCTGTGAGGATCTGTGGATGACCTGTGGATGATCTGTGGATGACCTGTGGATGACCTGTGAGGACCTGTGGATGATCTGTGAGGACCTGTGGATGATCTGTGGATGATCTGTGGATGATCTGTGGATGATCTGTGGATGACCTGTGGATGACCTGTGGATGACCTGTGGATGACCTGTGAGGACCTGTGAGGATCTGTGGATGACCTGTGGATGATCTGTGAGAACCTGTGAGGATCTGTGGATGATCTGTGAGGACCTGTGGATGATCTGTGAGGACCTGTGAGGATCTGTGGATGATCTGTGGATGATCTGTGGATGATCTGTGGATGATCTGTGGATGACCTGTGGATGACCTGTGAGAATTGTCACAAATCTCAATCTCAGTTATAGAGTCGTAGAGTCATAGAGATGGAAACAGACCCGTCCATGCCGACCAGATATCCCAATCCAATCTAGTTCTGGACTCCCCGACCCCAGGGAAAAGATTTTGTCTATTTATCCTATCCACGCCTCTCATGATTTTATAAACCTCTATAAGGTCACCCCTCAGCCTCCGAAGCTCCAGGGAAAACAGCCCCAGCCTGTTCAGCCTCTCCCTGTAGCTCAGATCCTCCAACCCTGGCAACATCCTTGTAAATCTTTTCTGAACCCTTTCAAGTTTCACAACATCTTTCCGATAGGAAGGAGACTAGAATTGCAGGCAATATTCCACAAGTGGCCTAACCAATGTCGTGTAAAGCCGCAACATAACCTTCCAACTCCTGTACTCAATACTCTGACCAATAAAGGAAAGCATACCAAACGCCTTCTTCACTATCCTATCTACCTGTGACTCCACTTTCAAGGAACCTGCACTCCAAGGTCTCTTTGTTCAGCAACACTCCCTAGGACCTTACCATTAAGTTTATAAGTCCAGCTAAGATTTGCTTTCCCCACATTTGTCTGAATTAAACTCCATCTGCCACTTCTCAGCCCATTGGCCCATCTGGTCCAGATCCTGTTGTAATCTGAGGTAACCCTCTTCGCTGTCCACTACACCTCCAATTTTGGTGTCATCTGCAAACTTACTAACTGTACCTGTAGAGAACCCAGCACCGATCCTTGTGGCAGTCCACTGGTCACAGGCCTCCAGTCTGAAAAACAACCCTCCACCACCACCCTCTGTCTTCTACCTTTGAGCCAGTTCTGTATCCAAATGGCTAGTTCTCCCTGTATTCCATGAGATCTAACCTTGCTAACCTGTCTCCCATGGGGAACCTTGTCGAACGCCTTACTGAAGTCCATACAGATCATGCCCACCGCTCTGCCCTAATCAATCCTCTTTGTTACTTCTTCAAAAAACTCAATCAAGTTTGTGAGACATGACTTGCAGCTGCTGTCAATATATAGGAGTTTGCAACTCAGAAAGCTCAGCTCAATGGTGTGCCTGAGTGCCCAGCTCCAAGGACGGCAGACTGCCTTACTTGAGGAGTATTCACGAACTGTTCCTAAAAGCTAAGTTTACATTCCAGATTTATGAATGAATTGAAATTTCACCAGCTGTCAGGTTGGGAATTGAGCCAATGCCCCCTGAATATTAACTTGGGATTCTGCATTACCAATTCAGTGAGATTCCCACAATGCCATCACCTCCCTTTTTCACAAGGCATCTTATGGTTTTTGACAATGCAGTATCAAATACATCAATAAATCCAGGTTGAGTTTGTACATCAACAGTGTCCCCCACCAGCTCATTACATTCTTAAAGCACACAAATACATTTGTCAAAAATTAATTCCTTTTCACAAAACTCTGTTGACCTTGCCTGATTCTCAGTGTCCGACGACTGTACCTTTGATTATGGATTTGAATCTTTTCTCTTTTCCCAGTTGACCAATTAGTCTCCTGCTTTTTGACTGCCTCACTTCTTGAACTGAGGTGTTAGACTTACAGGCTTCTAATTTTCTGGTATTTTGGTGTTTTGGAAAAATTACACCCATTGCATCCACCAAACCTGAAACCTCTTCTTTTAAGTCCCTAGGATGTAGGCCACAGATACAGGGGGCCTGTCAATTTTCAGTCATAGAATCCCTGCAGTGTGGTAAAAGGCCATTAGGCCCAACAAGTTCACACCCTCCCTCCGAACAGTAACCAACCTAGACCCATTCCCCAACCCTATTACTGTACATTTACCCCTGAGTAATGCACTTAACTTACACATCCCTGAACACTGTGGGCAATTTAGTATGGCTAATTCCCCTGACCTGCACATCTTTGGAATGTGGGAGGAAACCAGAGCACTCGGAGGAAACCCATGCAGACAAAGGGAGAATGAGCAAACTCCACACAGACAGTCACCCAAGGCTGGAATCAAACCTGGGTCCCTGCCGCTGTGAGGCAGCAGTGCAAACCACTGAGTCATCGTGCCTAGTCCTATTACCTTGCCCAGTACTTTTTCCCTAGTGATCTCGATTGTTGCAAGTCCTTTTCCTCCCCTTTCTTTTCCTTGAGAAGCCTCCTTTTCTACTATTCTCAGGACCTTTTTGTGTCTTGTACTGTGAAAATGGATACCAAGTACTTGTTCAAAGCCTCTAGTATTTCCTCATTTCCCAGCATTCATTGCCACGTCACCCTCTAAGGCACCAACATCACTTAAGTTACTCTTTTCCTTCATCAATACTGGTCGAAGCTATTATTGTGTGCTTTGTGTTTTTTGCCAGTTTCCTCAATTACTTCACCTTCTCCCTTTGATTTCCTCAGCGATTCTTTCCTGCTTTCTGAATTCTGCATAACTTTCTGACCTATCGTTAATCCTTCCAGCATCATATATCTTTTCTTTGAAAGGATGCCAATTCCTTCAAGACCTGCAGAGCCTTTCTTTCACAACGGAGTCAGTTTTTTATTTCATTTTAAAATATCCTTTAAATGACTTCTTCTTCTGTAGTGTCTTAACTTTTAACTATTTTCCTGTTCCATTTTGGCTGACTGTGTCTTTATACACCTCTACTTGTCTTTACTGACATTTAAGACATTGTTTCACACTCCAGCTTCTCACAATCAAGACCAGATCTTTTCCTAGCATTCCTACACTGAAATACTGCAGCAATTTAAAAAGTCACTTCACTGCCACTTTCTGATTAGATTCCCTACAGCATGAAAACAGGCCTTTCGTCCCAACCAGTCCACACTGACCCTATGAAGAGTAACCCACCCATGCCCACTTCCCTCTGATTAATGCACCTAACACTGTGGGCAATTTTAGCACGGGTAATTCACTTATCCTGCACATCTTTGGGCTGAGACAGGAAACTGGAGCATCTAGAGAAAACTCATGCAGACACAGGGAGAATGTGCGAACTCCACACAGGCAGTCGCCTGAGGCTGGAATTGAACCTGGGACCCTGGTGCTGGGATGTAGTAGTGCTAACCACTGAGCCACTGTGCCACCCTCTCCAGGGTAATGTGACGATGCTGTCACTTTAAAAGGTTATTTTGTCTTGGTTTCTTTTTTGAAGAAAGGTCATAAAAGATAGGCACCTAGCAGTTTACCAGAACCAATAAACTAAACTACTGTGAGACCTTCATGTGTTTTTTTATACAGTTGAACAATGGAAACAGACTGAATTAGTGTGGCCAGCTCTCACAGACCAGACCTTTTATTTAGTTGTGGTATCAGAAGTCGTTTGGGGTCTTAGAAGAGTTGGAAAGTTCAGTGAATGGTTCCTAGCTGCTACTTTCTCTGAAATCTCTCGATGTTTTCTTCTCCTGGATTGGAGAATTGCATGTAAGAATCTGTGTCTGAATTAGCCTTTTTGCTAAGTGGTGTGGTTATGGCACGTATATTGTATTAGCGATAGCTACTGTATCTATTACTCTGATTAGTTTTCCAATAGTCGTTATGCTAAATTCCTCTTTCTTTTGTTTGTATTTTAACTATACTGTTTCATTCAATGAGGTTTAACTTAACACATGGCAGTTTGACCAGTCGCACAGCACTTCACATCTCCCTTTAAAATAAGAGAAAGGTTGGGTCTTAACTACCTGCTTAAAGTACTTTGAGGGGGTCTGATCTGGTCCATAACAGTAATTAAGAATGGGCAATAAATGCTTGGCCTGTATAGAAATGAGCATGAAAAGCTGGCTTAGGTAGTGACACCCACAACCAATAACCAAAAATAAAGAGATCATTCAACCATACACACACACACACACACACACACAGATACAGACAGACACACACACACACACACACACACAGATACAGACAGATACAGACAGACACACACACACAGATACATACAGACACACACAGACACAGGCGTACACGTATAAAGACAAGCACAAACACATGCACAGATGCGCGCGCGCCCACACACACACACACGAATAACACTTCGACTGATTGACAGGGTGAGATTCTCACCGTTTTGTTCACACATAACACCAGCAGCAAGCAGATCTGGCTCGCCCAGGGTGATATCGTTGAGTCTTGCCCCGAGACATTCGATGGAGAGAATTTTGTACCATTCCTCAGCTTCCAGCTCTGTGAGCAATCGTATGATCAGTTATACTATTCTCGAAACATTAAATCACAAAACATATCTCCATAAAGAAGAGAAGGACAAATGCCACTTTGCAGGGTACATTGTCATAGAGGTACAATCCACAGGCACTGACACACACTCATTGCTGTGTGTTGACATCTAGCTGCTGGTAATATCACCCAAAGCCTGAGAAAAAGATGTCTCACACCAACAGCACTCGTGATGTCGAGCCACCTTGGGTGCAATAATCACTCGACTGAAATGTTCCATTTCTGGGCAGAATTTTACATGAGGAGAAAGTACTGCAGATGCTGGAGACCAGAGTTGAAAAATGTGGTGCTGGAAAAACCTGAAGAAGGGCTTATGCCCGAAACGTCGATTCTCCTGCTCCTCGGATGCTGCCTGGCCTGCTGTGTTTTTCCAGCACCACATTTTTCAGAATTATATTACATGAGCATGGATTCCTCCCTCAGGAACCCTTACACCAGAAGGTGAACAATTTTCTAGAAAGCCTATCATTCTCACACACACAAAGATTCTCACTGGGGTACAGTGTCTCACACACCCACACATTCTCATTGGGGTACAGTGTCCCAAATATAGACTGACTCTCACGGGGTACCGGTCCCACACAAATACGGACTCTCACTGGGATGTAGACACCACACATACACTGATTGTCACTGGGGTACAATGTCCCACACAGACTCAGTGGGATACGGGTCCCCATACACACTGACTCTCACTGGAGCACAGGGATCCCAGACACTCACTGACTCTCACTGGGGGACGGTGTCCGAACCACACACTGACTCTCAGTGGGGTACGGGTCCCAAGCACACACACAGACTCAGTGAATGTATGGGAGTCTCTTACACACACACACACACTCTCACTGGGGTTGGGGATCCCCCATACAACGGACTCTCATTTGGTTACAAGTTACACACAAACACTGCCTCTCACTGGGGTATGGTGTCCCCCCCACACATGGACTCTTAGTGGGGTACTGTGTCTGACACACACATACTTCCTCACTGGGGTACGATGTTCCACATATAGACTCGACTCTTACTGCGGTACCAGTCCCAGAGCCTCACTGACTCTCATCGGGGTACGGTGTCCCAGACACACACTGACTCTCACTGAGAAAATGGGTCCTACAAATACTCTGACTCTCACTGAGGTACGGGGTCCCCCACACAAAGTGACTCTCTCTGGGGTACGGGATCCCACACACACAGTGACTCTCTCTGGGGTATGGCTCCTACACATACACTGACTCTCTCTGGGGTACAGGCCCCCCACACACACTGACTCTCACTGGGGTATAGTGTCCCACACACACACTGACTCTCACTGGGGTATAGTGTCCCACACACACGGTGACTCTCACTGGGGTATGGGACCCCACACACACAATGCCCTAATGTTTACTCTGTTTAACTCAGTTAAGGTTGTATATTTTGTGACTTAGCTCCTCTGACCTGTCCGAGCTGTGTGTCGGGATCAATGTGCCTCTGTCATACTCACAGTATATCTGTGCAATTGTCACAGTTTAACTATGTTGCATGCACAACGTTGCTAGATAACGTTGCAGTAACTTGTGTCGTCCTCAGTGTACCTGGATCATACTCACAGCATACGCGTGTCATACCCACAAACTGTGTTTGTGTCACATTCACAGTTTACGTGTGATGCACTGACAGTGTGCCTGTGTCATACCTGAGTCACAGGTAAAGGTGCGGGACGTGTCATCGCTGAATATGAGGGCTACAGCCTGGCGTTTAGTGTCCTTCGGTAAGCGGGTAACGTTTTTAACATTACTGATCTCAGTCACCTGGGCATGGAGAGAACATCACACAGAGTCAGTGAGTGAGAGTGAGAGTGAGAGAGAGAGAGAGAGACACACACAGCTAGACAGAAAGATAGATAGAGAGAGGAGGAAGACAGGGAATAACAGATGAGTGAGAGAGAAGGACACAGTGAGAAAGAGAGAGAGCGAAATGGAGTAGGGAGAAAGAGAGAGAGGCGAAGAGAAACAGAGTGTGGCAGACTTAGAGAGAAGCAGATATCAACTGACAAAGGAAGTCATGCAAAGGTAGATCCAGAGTGAGAGGAAGAGAATAACAGACAGAGTGTAAGACAGAGAAGTGACAGAGTGAGAGTCAGACAGAGTGTGAACAAACCGAGAGGGAAAAGAAAAACAACAGAGACAGAGAGAGAGAGAGTTGGCATTGTCAGCAACTGGAATAGTACAGAAAGAAATTCATAATGACCTCAGGAAAAGTGAATTATTACTTCACGGTTGGTATCTGGAACCCAGTGCAAGGCACCATGACACCGGGCTCAGGTGGTAACCCAGGAACCGAGCTGCATCAGGTAGTAGTGTTGGCATTAAATCAACAAACAATCAAACCGGCAGCACGGTGGCTCAGTGGTTCACACTGCGGCCTCACACCACCAGGGTCCCAGGTTCGATTCCAGCCTTGGGTGACTGCATGGAGTTCGCACATTCTCCTTGTGTCTGCGTGGGTTTCCTCTGGGTGCTCCGGTTTCCTCTCACAGTCCAAAGATGTGCAGGTTAGGTGAGTTGGCCATGCTAAATTGCCCTTAGTGTTCAAGGATGTGTAGGTAAATGCAGAGTAAAGGGGTGGGATTTAGGTGGGATACTCTTCAGAGGGTTGGTGTGAATTTGTAGGGCTGAAGGGCCTGTTTCCATGCTGTAGGGATTTGATTCTATTCCATTCAAAAACAATGCCCAGGCAGTGGAGACTGCTGCTTTCATGTTCGCTGCTAAATGAGGAACATAGGGGATTACGGCAAGAGTGGGCCATTCGTCCCTTCAAGCCTGTTCTGCTATTCAATAGGATCTCAATGGTCTGGCTGTTGTCTCATCTCTGCTTTCCTGTCTGTCCCTTATAATCATTGACTCCCTTATCAGTCTAAAATCTGTGACCCAATTCAATGACCCAACACCCCAATGCTCCCAGGGAATTGAATTCCAAACATTCACAACCCTCAGAGAGAAGGAATTCCTCATCTCTGGTTAAAATGGGAAGATGCCTAAATTTTAAACTTTGTTCTCTTGATCTTGTGTCCTTCCTAAGAGGAGACATCTCCCCAGTATCCAGCCTCACTTCCTCAGGATTTCCAATGTTTCAATGAGATTCCGCTCGTTCTTTTAAACTGCAACTGGTGCAGGCCTAACCTGTTCAACTGGTGCAGGCCTAACCTGTTCAACTGGTGCAGGCCTAACCTGTTCAGCAGTTTCCCATAATGCAAACTATCATCATCAATATCAGGAAAGTGAACCTTTTCTGAGTCCCTTCCAATGCAAATATATCATTTATTTTTTTAAACAAGAGGAGGCCAGTACTGTACATAATACTCCAGTTGTAAATCTGCAATTCAAATCCCTGCTTTTACATTCCATTTTCTTTGCAATAAATGACAGGAAATGACAGCTCTGAAGAAGAGTCATTGGACTCAAAATATTAACCGTGTTTTTCTCTCTCCACAGATACTGCCAGCATTTTATTTATCTATCTTAAGACCACGTTGACTTGTTATAATCATGCGATGCCTTTGTAATGATTGAGACTGCCTCAAAACAGATTCCTCAACCAAAGTTGAGAGGTTAATTGGGCAGCAGTTTCTCTCCCTTTTGTCTCTCTCCCTATTTTTTGGAAGGCTGAATTATGGGCGGCATGGTGGCACAGTGGTTAGCACTGCTGCCTCACAGCGCCGGAGACCCGGGTTCAATTCCCGACTCAGGCGACTGACTGTGTGGAGTTTGCACGTTCTCCCCGTGTCTGCGTGGGTTTCCTCCGGGTGCTCCGGTTTCCTCCCACAGTCCAAAGATGTGCAGGTCAGGTGAATTGGCCATGCTAAATTGCCCGTAGTGTTAAGTAAAGGGTAAATGTAGGGGTATGGGTGGGTTGCGCTTCGGCGGGTCGGTGTGGACTTGTTGGGCTGAAGGGCCTGTTTCCACACTGTAATGTAATCTAATCTAAAAAATCTAATCTAATCTAGGCAGTTTAAACTCCTGAAACCAAAGAAAGATCAGACCATCATTACTAATACATTCACTATCGCTTTTAGAGGGCATTTCAGAGAGACCCGACTGATGTGAGACTGGATCCACAAGCTAAACACCAAAGGATTAAAGGAAACAAGGCCAGCAGGTGTTGGGGATTAATAGGTTCATTGTATAAAGTCCATGAAGACATGCCTGATGTTTACATAATGATGGAGCTGGGATGCATTACCTTCTCCACTATGATATTTTGACTTGATCCCCAGTTTTCTGTTCAGTTACAGTGCCTCAATGGGCTGCTTTATTTTTGCATTATCCAATTACAATCCCACTTCTTCATTGCAGTTTATTGTGGAGACATTGTGAAAGGGTGAAAGAGATTGTGAGAGTGAGAGAGAGTGTGGTTGAAAGCGTGAAAAAAAGTGTGAAAGTGTGGAAGGCGTGCGCGTGAGCGCATGGAAGCAATTGTGAGAGAGAGTAAGAGTGTGTGAAAGCATAAAAGAGAGTGCGAAAGAGTTTGTGAGAGAATGTGAGAAAGTGCTTGAGAGCATGAAAGAGACCGAGTGAGAAAACGTGTAAAAGAGAATGTGAAAGACTGAAAGTGTGTGAAAGACAGAGAGTGTCTGAAAGATTGTGTGTGAAAGATTGTAAGACAGTGAGCGAACGTGAGAGGGTGAGAATGTTGAAAAGTGTGAGTGTGAGAGAGAAATTGAGAGTGTGTGTGAATGTAAAAGAAAAAATGAGACAGAGAAAGAGAGAGCTTGAAGGAGAGTGTGAGAGATTGTGAGTGAATGTGAGAGACAGAGTGAGAGAGAGGTGGTGAGAAAGTGGAAGTGAGAGAATATGAAAGATTATAGGAAAGTGTAAGAGAATGTGAGAGAGAGTGTGCAAGTACGTGAAAGATAGTTTGAGACAATGTGAGAGAATAATAGAAACCCTACACTGTGGAAGTAGGCCATTCGGCCCACCAAGTCTGCACTGATCCTCCAAAGAGTATCCCCACCAAATCCACCCCTCTATCCCATAACCCTGCAATTCCCATGGCTAATCCACCTAACCTACACATCCCTGAACACTATCGATAATTTAGCACAGCCAATTCACCTGACCTGCATATCTTTGGACTGTGGGAGGAAACTGGAGCACCCAGAGAAAACCCAGGCAGCCAAGGGGAGAATGTACAAACTCCACATAGACAGTTGCCTGAGGGTGGAATCGAACCCGGGTCTCTGGCACTGTGAGGCAGCAGTGCTAACCACTCAATCACTGTGCCAAATATGAGAGACTGTTATACTGAGTATGAAAGATTGTGAAAGAACAAACAATGACAGTACAGTACAGGAACAGGCCCTTCAACCCACCAAGACTGTGCTGACACATCATCCCTTTCTAAACTAAAAACCTGTTGTCTGTACATGGCCCATATCCCTCTGCTCCCTGTCTATTCATATATCTGTCAAGATGCTGCTTAAACATTGCTTTTAAAACCATCTCCCCTGGTAATGCATTCACCCATGCTCTGTGCAAAAAAACCTGCCTCTCACATTTCCTTTAAACTTACCCCCTTTTACCTTAAACCTATGTCCCTTAGTAATTGACATTTCTATCTTGGAAAAAAGCCCCCAACTAGCCACTCCATTGATGCCTCTCAATATTTTGCAAACTTCAATCAGGTCGCACCTTATCCTTAGACTTTCAAGTGAAAACAAACCAAGTTTGTCCAATCTCTCCTCATAGCCAACATCCTCCATACAAGTAATCATCCTGGAAAACCCTGTACCCTCTCCAAAGCCTCCATATCCTTCTGGTATGTGGCAATCAAAATTGTACACTACATTCCAAATGTGGCCCAACTAAAGTTGTGTCAGCTGTAACATGACTTGACAATTTTTAAACTCCATGTCCTGTCCAAAGAAAGAAAATATGCCATCTGGCTTCCTGACCACCTTATCCACTTACATTGTCACTTCCAGGGAACTGTGGACCTGTATGTCGAGATCCCTCTGCATGTTGATGCTGCCAAGGGTTCTGCCATTCTTTCCACCTGAATTAGATCTCCCAAAATGCAACACCCCACATTTGCTCAGATTTAAATCCATCTGCCATTTCTCTGTCCAAGTTTCTAGCCTATCTGCACTCTGTCTACATCCTCTGTCATTCCTCTTCACTATCCAGAGTTCCTCAAATCTTTGTGTCGTCCGCAAACTTACTAATCAGGTCATCCACATTATTTTCCTATCGTTTCAGCCAGGGTCACAGCACTGATCCTCTGGAGAACACCTCTGGTTATGGATCTCTGGTTAGAAGAACACCCTTCCACCATTACTCTCTGGCCAGTTCTGTATCCATCTCAGCAGCTGCTTTATTCATTTGTGGGATTTGGACCTCGCTGGCTGGCCAGCATTGATAGCCCATCCCTCCTTGCCCTTGAGAAGTTGGTGGTGAGCTGCCTTCTTGAATCGCTGCAGTACACTTGCTTGGGTTGACCCACAATGCTGGTATGGAGGGAATTCCAGGACTTTGACCCAATGACTGTGAAAGAATGGCAGTATATTTCCAAGTCAGGGTGGGGTTGTTTGAAGGGGAACTTGCAAGTGATGGTGTTCCCGAGTACCTGCTGCCCTTGTCCTTCTAGGTGGAAGTGGTCGTGGGTTTGGAAGGTGTTGTCTAAGGATCTTGCGTGAATTTCTGCAGTACATCTTGTAGATAGTGCACACTGCTGCTACCAAGCGCCGGTGGTGGAGGGATTGAATGTTTGTATAATCAAGCAGGTTGCTTTGTCCTGGATGGTGTCAAACTTCTTGAGTGTTGGAGCTGGCCCCATCCAGGCAAGTGGGGAGTATTCCATCAGATTCCTGACTTGTGTCTTGGGAGATGGTGGATAGACTTTGGGGTGTCAGGAGGTGAGTTACCCGCCACCGTGTCCCTAGTCACAGACCTGGTCTTGTAGCCACAGTGTTTATGTGGTGAGTCCAGTGGAATTTCTGGCCAATGGCAACCCCAAGGATGTTGACAGTGAGGGATTCAGTGATGGTAATACCATTGAATGTCAAGAAGTGGTGGTTCGTGTCTCTTATTGGTGATGGTCATTATCTGGCATTGTGTGTCATGAATGTTACTTACACTTGTCAGCCCAAGCCTGGATACTGTCCAGATCTTGTTGCATTTGAGCATGGAGTGCTTCAGTATCTGAGCAGCTGAAGATTATTGGGCCTAGGACACTACCCTGAGGGACTCCAGCAGTGATGTCCTGGAGCTGAGATGACTGACCCTCCCCAACCAAAATCCTTTGTGCCAGGTGTGACTTTGACCAGCAGAGAGTTTGCCCCCAATACCCATTGATTCCAGTTTGGCCAGGGCTCCATGATGCCATACTCAGTCAAATGTGGCCTTGATATCAAGGGCTGTCACTCTCACCTCCCCTCTGGAATTGAGCTCTTTTGCCGATGTTTAAACCAAGGCTGTAATGAGATCAGGAGCTGAGTGACCCTGGTGAAACCCAAACTAGGCGTTACTCAGCAGGCTGTTGCTGAGCAGATGTTGCTTGATCGCATTGTTGATGACCCCTTCCATCACTTTACTGATGATGGAGAGTAGACTGATTGGGTGGTAATTGGCCAGGTTAGATTTGTCCTGCTTTTTGAATACAGGACATACCTGCTGGGCAATTTCTCCACATTGTCGGGTAGATGCCAGTGTTGTAACTGTACTGGAAGAGCTTGGCTTGGGCTGTGACAAGTTCTGGAGTACATGTCTCTTCACCTTTTGTGTGAGGGACCCCGCCAAAGGCCTTGCTAATGTACATGTCGATAACATTTACTGCCCTGCTGTCTTCAGTTAGGGTTCTCACATGCACTCAAATGTGCTGACACAACACATTCTCTCTCATACGTTCACGCTCTCTCACACACACTCAAACAATCACTATCACTCTGTTTCACAGTCTCTGATGTTCATATACGCTCACTCACACCCTCTGAACTAGGCAACATCCTGCTAAACTCTGTACCCTCTCCAAAGTCTCCATATCCTTTTAATAACGTGGTGAGCAGAACTGTATGCAATATTCCAAATGTGACCCAACTAATGCTTGATACAACTGCAACATGACCTGCCAACGTTTATACTCGATGCCCTGACCAATGAAGGCAGCATGCCAAACGCCTTCTTGCCCACCTTATTCATTTGTGTTGCCACTCTCAGGGGATTGTGGAGTGAGCCAGACACACAAACATTCTCTTGTACACTCAAATTCACCCTCACATACCTTCCATCCCCCACACACAATGATACATTCACCCTCACACACACACCCACACACGTTGACTCTCCTGCTCGTCTGATGCTGCTTGACCAGCTATGATTTTTGCAGCTCTACATTTTATTGACTCAGACCCCTATGCACACACACATTCTCACCCACCAACGTACTCTCTCACATACACAATCCCATACAGATTTAGACACATACGCACACTTACATATGAAGAATCAGTCCGATCAAAACAGGCTGAATAGCAATAAACATTCAGTCACCTTAAATGGCATGATGAGAGTCACAGAGGAAGACGAGGTACATAGTACATAGAGCATAGAACAGTACAGCACAGGAACAGGCCGACCATGAGGCCATTCTGAACTAATCCCATCTGATTGCACATGTATCCCTCTATTCCCTGCCTATTCATGTATCTAAATGCCTCTTAAACATTGCTATCATCTCTGCTTTTACCAACTCCTCTGGCAGTGTCTTCCAGGTATCTTCCCCACTCTGTGTAAAATACTTTCCTCTCACATCTCCCTTAAACTTTTCCCCTCTCATCTTAAGCTTATGCTCCCCAGTACCTGACATTTCTACCCTGGGATAAAGACTCCGACTATCAGCACCTCTCATAATTTTATATACCTCCAGCAAAATAGGACATGCTAGCAAAAACAATGCAAGTTTGCCCATTTTTCCTTATAGCTAACACGCTCCACCAAGATGACATCCTGGTAAATCTATTTTGCACTGTGTCCAAAGCCTCCACATCTTTCCTGCAGTGTGGTGACCAGAACTGCCCACAATACCCCAAATGTGGTCTAACTAAAGTCTTATACAGCTGCATCATGACTTGCCAACTTTTATACTCAAAAGAGAGAGACACAGAGAGTGACAAAGGGAGACAGAAGTTGAGAGGGAATGAGAGAGAGAGAGAATGAGAGCGAGAGACAGAGAGCGAGAATGAGACAGGGTAAGGATTATGAAGTCACCCTGGCTTTTACCTTGGGACTTGCTTTGAGATTGGCTGCTTTCTCATCGGGATATTTCTCTAACCTTCGGGGTCCTTTGCTGGACGATGTTTTGAAGATGAGCCAACACCGTCGGTAGATCTGAAAGGAGAAAGAGCACTGAGCATTTTCCTGATCTTCTAAGAATCATGGCACAGGATCCCCTGGAATCCAACGACAGGTTTCCCTGCAATCTGGGCACAGGATCCTCAGAACCTCGGAGATCCAGTCTGAACGCAAACAAACCTCACCTCAGAGATCCAAGCCCACTGACCCCAAACATCAGCCCCATCCCATAGGACAGAGTGCAAGGGTCTGGGTGAAGGCCAGGTTGAGGAACAAGGTTAGCAAGAGGGTCAAACTGAGGATAAGGATAAATGTGAGAGTCAGAGTTTAGGTGGAGGTGGGGATCAGGATGAGGGTCAGTTTGGCAGTCAATATGTGATGGAACATTAGATTGTGTTAAAAGGCAGATCAAGCACAAAGGCAGTATGTCTATTCCAAGTTCCTCTTTCTAATGGCTCTAGAACAGGGAAGTTCTCCCTTTTGTCTTGGTAAATATCTAATACTCAAGCAGTTACAGGTTAGGTGGTCAGGGTCATCTTTTTGGGAACTAGCCGTGCACAAGTTGGCTGCCATATTTCAAACATTACAGCAGTTACTCCGCTTCAGAAGTGGATGAATTGTTCTGTGAATGAGGTGTGTAGGAAGGTTCCACAGTGGTGTCAGGTGCCATTAAATGCACATGTTTCTTCCATTCACATGAAGGCAGCTCACCTGATGATCTGAAGGTTTGTGTTCACCTAGTTGAAGAGAACACCACTACCAGGCAAGACCAGACAGTTTGGGATTGAGGGCAGAGTTTTGAGGCTATTGTCCTCACAAGCTGACCAACCAAATGAGATTGTTCCTTCAAATCGCCAATTCTCAAGCCCATCTGGTTTCTTCTCAGGATGACATTTGTCGAATATTGATAAAGGTGAGCCGCTTTTTGGACCTTGCAACCCCTGTCTGTCTCATTTGACTCTCTGACTCTGGAAACAGCCCTCAGCAGCATAACAAGAGCAATGATATTAATGGCAGCAACAAGATGGAAGCCTCTGCCATTACATCAGGTTGTAGGGTCTCAATCAAGCAGATGGTTGAATGATAAAACAAAGAATTGTGGATGCTAGAAATCTAAAACAAAGAGAAAAATTGCTGGAGAAACTCAACAGGTCTGACAGTATATGCAGAGAAATGTTTCAAGTTCCAGTGAATTTCTTCAGAACTAGACATTTGTCTTGAATATCTTGGGTGAAACATTGTCTGACCACTCAAAGTCAAAGGATGACTGAACACTAAGAAAGGCAATTCAGTTGGGCTCAGGAAGAAACATTGATCAGGGACTTGGTGCAATGAGAATCAGGACCGAAAACGAGTACATTAGTTTTAAAAGTGAAGCAAGGCCACATAAAAACAGAGGAACCATGAAGACAGTGTGAACCAATCATTTTAGTGAGAAAGATTCCTTCCCAGCTGAGTGTCACAGCATGAAGCACATCCAGAACAAGCCAAAGAGAAGACCTTACAAGATAGAGACATTCCAGTGATGTGTTGCCTGGTGAGCTTACTGGACTATTGATGACCTAAAAGAGGGAATAGAGATTAATAGAGATTTTAACAGGAGCTGGGTGGAAAAGGAGAGACCAGCTGAGGGGTTTGATCCTCCTAAATGTGTCTCTCAAATTAAATAGAATTTTTATATTCAATTACCCGTCAAACCTGCCAGAAGCTTCCAGTCAGGAGAAAGTTTGGATTGGAGAGCAAGCTCATTGCGGACAAAAGGTGAAACAGACCAGATCCACATTCCAGTCTTGTTCAAGTTGAAAACAGTGCAGAGTGCTTGGGGACAGCTTCTCAAAGGTAACCTTCTCGACAGTCGGAACTGACCCTGTTAAACAGGCCTGAGATATTTTGTTCATCGAGAGATCCAGATGACAGCCTGGTTCTTCAACTGGAATTGTCCGTCAATTCTCCTTTCAGAGAATTCAGCCTATTAGAGTCTGAGAGCGCTCACAGGATTCACATTGCCAATCTTATCTCTGAAGGAGCTAACAACATGTTAGGGAAACTGCCCCAGCAGTTATCCCTGTAAAACAAAACTAACAGAAATTTGGAGCCATAGGATCATACAGAACAGAAGAGGCCCTTCAGTCTGTACTAGTCCCACTTTGCAGCACCTGCCCCATAGCCTTGAATATTATGACACTTCAAGTATTCATTCAAGTTCTTTTGAAACATCATGAAGTTTCTGCCTCAACAGCACTCCCAGACAGTCTATTCCAAACCCCCACCACCTTCTGGGTGAAACAGATTTTCCTCAAATCCTCTGTAAACATCTTACCTTTTACTTTAAAATGATGTCCCTTGTTTCTGACCCTTCAGTTAAGGGGAACTGCTACTTTCTATTCATCCAGTCTATGATCCTCATAATCTTATACACCTCTGTCAGGTCCTCTCTCAATCTGCTCTGCTCCAAAGAAGCAACCTGAGCTTATCCAGCCACTCTTCATCATTGAAATGTTCCATCCTAGACAACTCCTCAGTAACCACTCCAGTGTAATTCTCTCCTTCCAATAGTGCGGTGACCAGAACTGCACACACTATTTCAGCTGGGACCGAACCAAAGACTGTACAGCTCCAACAAAACCTTCCTGTACTTATAATCTATGCCATGACTGATAAAGGCAAGCACCTTGTATGCCTTCTTAACGACCCTATTAACCTGCCTTGCTACCTTCAGAATCTGGAGAAAAGCACTCCAAGGTCTCACTGTCCTTCTAAGCTTCCAAATGTCCTGACATTCACTGAGTACTCCCTTGTCTTGTTCCTTGTCTCAAAATGTATCCACTCACATTTCTCAAGGTTGAAATGCATCTGTTACTGAACTGCCCATCTAACCAAGCCATCTGTATCCTGCTGTAATGTAAGACCTTCCTCCTCACTGTCAATCACAAGAACAATCTTGGTCATCCACAACTTACTTATCACAGCCCCATATTCTCATTTACATAGCGTATATACATCATGAACAATAACAGGCCCAGCACTGATCCCTGTGGCATGCCACTGAACACTGTGGAGTTTGCACATTCACCCCGTGTCTGTGTGGGTTTCCTCCAGATGTTCCGGTTTCCTCCCACAGTCCAAAGATGTGCAGGTCAGGTTAATTCCAGTCACATAAACAGCCTTCTACCACTACCCTCTGTCTCCTACCATGGAGCCAACTTTGGATCCAACTTGCTACCCTGGATCCCATGAGCTTTCAGTTTCCATAAGACCATAAGACATAGGAGTGTAAGTAAGGCCATTCAGCCCATCGAGTTTCATCAGTTTCCTACATGGGCCCCTGTCAAAGGCCTTGCTACCTACCCCCAGCCCCACCCCCACCCTCCTAATTATCTCTCAGCCCCCTTCCCCCCCACCCTGCCACATTCCTGATGAAGGGCTTATGCCCAAAATGTCGATTCTCCTGCTCTTCGGATGCTGCCTGACCTGCTCTGCTTTTATAGCGCCACACCTTTTGACCCTGAAATCTATATAAACTGCCCTACCCTCATCTATACATTTGGTCACAACCTTGAAAAAAACCTACCAGATTTGGGAGGGAACCCCCTCTTATAAACGGATTGAGACATATTTGAAGGGATTGTGTTCCAGGGTGATAGGCTAATGAGGTACATATTACAGCAGGAAGTGATGCAGTTCCACATTATCTTTTCTCTCAGAGTATAATTGGGATCAACAGCACAGAAAAAAAGCTTCTTTGGCTTATTGTATCCATGCCAGTTAAAAACAATCATCTAGCTATTGCCTTATGCAGCCTTGTGGTGAGGTGAAACCACAGGAAAATGGCTCTGAATTGAAATTAATATTTCAATTCAGCAGATTCTTGAACAACAATATTAGAGAGAGCAGGGATCACAAAGTGGACGTTGGTATATGAAAAACCTTGAAGGATTTTCAACAGACAAGAAAGGGAGATGTAGCTTCACGGTTAAAGTAAGTTAATATGCAACATGACATTGCACACAGCAATTGTAAATGTTGGAACATGGTGGAATCAGAGTATAAGGCAATACTGACAAGCCCAGTCAGCTGATCAGTACAAAATGTTTTAATTTCTGTAAGGTTCAAAGTAGGTTTGAATGGGCAGTGTGACCAGAACTCTCAAACTTTTGTCGATGATGAGTAGTATCTTCTTAATATGTAAAAGGCTGCTGTAAAACATTATTGTATTGCCAGATCCATCTTTGCCCATTAATACTGGGAAAGGGCCAGAGGATGGTGTGAATGAAGGACATGTTGCCAGGGTTGGAGGACTTGAGCTATAGAGAGAGGTTGAATAGATGGGGCTGTTTTCCCTGGAGCATCGGAGGCTGAGGGGTGACTTACAGAGGTTTAGAAAATCATGAGGGGCATGGATAGGATCTTTTCCCTGGGGTGGGGGAGTCCAGAACTAGAGGGCATAGGTTTAGGGTGAGAGGGGAAAGAAGGGGCAACGGTTTCATGCAGAGGGTGATACATGTATAGAATGAGCTGCCAGAGGAAGTGGTGGAGGCTGGTACAATTGCAACATTTAAGAGGCATTTGGATGGGTATATGAATAGGAAGGGATTGGAGGGATATGGGCCGGGTGCTGGCAGGTGGGACTAGATTGGGTTGGGATATCTGGTCAGCATGGACGGGTTGTATATCTCTATGACTTTATGACTCTATGTGCAGCAATATCGATGCTATCTGTCTCTAATTCCAGGTGAAGATCTGACAGGATGTAGGAGGAGAAGGAGAGACCAGTTGAAGGGCTTTGGTCCTCTGGAAGGCTCAGGCCATCCCTGGGTGTCTGAAATTATACAGCATTTTAACATCCAATTATCTGTCAAACTGAAACATGTTAAAGTGCCACAGAAGTGCAGTGTAATTTCATAATCACTTTGAATTGGATGAAATCTGCTAATCTCAAGTCTCTCAAATAGCTTGAGCCTCCTGCACTGTCGTTTTGAGTTCGGGATTGGTTCCAACGGCCATTGGAACTGGACACAGTATTCCAAAACAGGTAAAACTGGTGCCTTTTACAAGCTCAGCATCAACTCCTTGCTCTTCTCCTCTACACCCGATTGGTAAAGTTTAGGATACTGTGTGCTTTATTAACTATTTTTTCAATCTGTCCTGCCACCTCCAATGATCTATGTCAATATACACCCAGGCACGGTTAAAGCCTGAAATCTCCAGCCTTTGTGCTGCTCCTGGCTCTGAATTGGGCCGCCCTAGCCACCACTGATCACAGCACCAAGACCCACTGCCGACAGCCCTGGATATTAGACACTGATATAGCCCTTGTCCTGGATCCTGTCCCAGGGCATCCTGCTGCTCTCTGTCACTTTCTTAAAAACAATCAAATGTCAGATTTGCCGTGAACAAACCAAATGAATCTTTAATTAATTAATTTTGTTGTTTCCAAAAACTTCAGCACCGCTTGTCTCCCCCAAACATTTCTCCACTCTCACAATAACCACCTCACCTAACACTCCCAGACAGGGTGCCCATCACTTTATTTCACCAGACACAATGACATTGGCATCTTGTGAACGGACAATATGCTTTTGATCACTCCCATAGCCCGAGGTTCAAACACAGAGCTGTGTCAAGGGCCAGCAGATGGCAGCATTGATCCAAGCTGCAGGGCAAGCAGCTGATGATCATAGAATCCCTAAGTGCAGAAAAAGGTCATTCGGTCCATCGAGTATGCACTGGCCCTCTGAAGTGCACCCCACTCAGCCCATTCCCCCATCCTATCCCGGCAAGTGCACCGATTTTATTCTTACCATCGCCAATCTGCACGTTTTTGAAGTGTGGGAGGAAACCCACGCAGACACGGGGAGAATGCGCCAACTCCACACAGTCACCCAAGGCTGAATTCTGAACCTGTGTTCCTGCTGTTGAGAGTTGGCAGTGCTAACCACTGTGCTGCCCATGATGGTCTGTATAGACTTTCAAAGTGAAAGTGGCACAATGTTGGAGTGTGGAGCTGTGGCCATGTAAACAGCAGCCAAAAACAGTTCACACCAGGCAAATGTCCTGACTTCACCAGCTGGAGAAATAGCAGAGAGGCTGAACCTGAATCTTCATGTCACTGCAGCAGAGGGTAGTAATCGTAATACTGACAGCAAGATCCTTGTGAACAGACAACGGGGAAGGTACTGACCTCATGACAAGCCCAATAATCCAAACTTTATCCAGGTTATTAGGGCTAGGGAAAGGAGGCATTTGACCCTTGAGCCCACACTAGGCTCCCCAAGGAGAATTTAGTCAGTCTCACTGCCTTGGGTGACCTCCAAGGTCCAGCAAATACATTTTCCTCAAGTGGCCATTTTGACATTAATCATCATTTCCCACCCTCATGAACAATATGCTCCAGCTCATTATCACTTGCTTCATTCTCAGCTTGACATTCAATAGTATTCCCATCACTGAATCCCCATCATCAACAACCTGGGGATTACCCATTGACCAGAAACTCAACTGGACTCACCACATTAATACACAGCGGCTACAAGAGCAGATCAGAGGCTAGGAATACTGCAGTGAGTAACACACCTCCTGACTCCCCAAAGCCTGTCAACACCTACAAGGCACAAGTCAGGAGTGTGGTGGGATAATCCCCTCTTGCATCGGTGAGTGCAGAGCCAACTCAAGAAGCTTGACACCATCCAGGACAAACCATCCACTCATGCCATCCTCAGACAGAACTTTCCAAATGCACAGCTACTTCTATCTAGAAGGAAAACGGCAGAAGATACATAGAAACGCCACCCCCTTCAAGCCACTCACCATCCTGACTTGGAAACATATTGCCATTCCTCCAGTATCGCTGGGTGAAAGTCCTGTAACTCTCTCCCTAAGGACATTGTGGGTCAACCCGCTGCAGATGGACTACAGCAGTTCAAGAAGGCAGTTCACCACCACCTTCTCAAGGGCAACTAGGGACGGGCAATAAATACTGGCATAGTCAACCATGTCCACGTTCCATGAGAGAATAAATGAAACCTCAAGCCCTAAATTCCCTAATGTGATTGAAGTGCCCCCCACTGTGTGTGTGTGTGTGTGTGTGTGTGTGTGTGTGTGGAGGGGGGGGGGAAAAGAGGTCTATGGAGGTGGGGCTAACCCTGGGGAATGGGGCTGACTCTGGTGTAGGGGAATGAGACTGGGGGGAGGGACTGATCCTCCAGAAGGCTGATGTTGGGGGAGAGGCTGACCTGTTAGGGAGGAGCTGACACGAGGGGAGGTGTTGACTGGTGGGGTTGACTTGCAGATGGGTTGACAAGGGAGGTGCTAACTTAGAGGAGGGGCTGATCTTGGAGGGAAGGGGCCAATAATGAGGAGAGGGTCCGATCCTGAGGGAGCGGCTGACTCATTATTGTCCAAACACATTAAAAAACACCAGGCAAAGATGCATAATGGGTTAGACCATAGAACAGCCAGAATATCAGGAAGTATTTGTCTCAGGTTGGGACTAGCCTATGTACGGGACGAGTAGTGGCCCTAATTTGGTGTACAACAATAAATGATATTCTTTTCCAGTTGGGTTTTCTGAGTTTACTGCATGATGGTTAAGCCACAGCTCAAGTACTGTGTGCAGATCTGGGATCTACATTTTAGGAGGGATACACAGGACAAAGTGCAACATAGAACAGTACAGGCCCTTCGGCCCTCAATGTTGTGCTGACCTTTTATCCTACTCTAACATCAAACTAATCTACATACCCTACATTTTACTATCATCCATGTGCCTATCCAAGAGTCACTTATATGTCCATAATGTATCTGACTCTATTACCACTGCTGACAGTGCTTTCCATGCATCCACCACTCTCTGAGTAAAGAACTTACCTCTGACAACTTCTCTAAATCTGCAGAGGAGATTTACCTGTATGTTGCCTGGGCTGAAGGGTTTCAGTTACGAAGAGAGATTGGACAAACTGGGGTTATTTTCCTTACAGCAGAAGAGATTGAGAGGGGACACGATTGATTATAAGGGGTGTAGACCTTTCCCCTTGATGGAGGAACCACTGACCGGGGGACATACAGGTAGTTCTCCTTTAACGCTCCAGTGCATTCCAGCTAAACCTTGCTTAATACAAAATCACTTTATAGAAATAATGGGGCACACGGGAAAAAGGGAGTTTGGTCAGACCAGCAAAACATATCACTCAAAAATCACCAAAACGTCTAACACAAAGACAGCCCGAATGAAGGTTTAAGTCATATTTATTAACGAAACAAAAGTAAATTTAACACATTACATTGAAACAATATTGTTAATACAGGGACAGAGGGTCATCATCACCACTATCAAGTTTAGTTGACATTTCTGAAGTAGATGGCTGTGGGTGATTGTCTGCTGACTGGGCGTTGATTTAAAACAGACATCCCGTTTTTGCTGCTTTACCCTTTTTCTTCTGTCTTGAAGAAGCTGTTCATAGGTTGCCAGATGCTATCTTACTGAACGAGCAGTTACCCTGCTGTGCTCTGAGATCTTCATAAATGGATAAGGCTTATCCTTTTATGCTGAGAAAGGTTGTCCCAATTGCTTTTTTGTTTGATCTTTTATCCAAACACTTAGAGGCCTCTCCATCTCCTCAAGTTCCTTTGGCTGTGACCTCACAGGTTTACTGACACTCAGACGTGTTCCAGCAATACAGCTTGCTTTAAGCTTTTCAGTGTGTTGCCTCTAACGGTGTGTAAGGTAGACTCCCTCATTCATGTTAAGCAAACTCTTTCACGTTCGCTCCTAATGCTCAAATTGCTTGATCTAGCTTCTCTTCCAGCGTTATAACCTTTCTTTTCCATTCGCCACCTGCACTTTCATCACCAGGATGCTTCTTGCCAACATTCTTTTCACTACCTTTTTTTTTACAAAAATGGAGGGGGACAATCTAGGAGTAGATTGTGTGGAATGCAGGCACAAGAACAAGTTAGAAAGGCAAATGATATGTATAATAGTAATGCAGTCCTTCTGGACTTATACAGGGCTTATACAGAAATTATACAAGAATATCCTTGTGTCACAGGGAGAGCAACGAACATTCATTAGCTTAATTTTTGAGATAGAACATAGAATAATATAGTGCTGAACAGGCCCTTCAGCCCCCGATGTTGCGCTGAGCTGTGAACTAATCTAAGCACAGCACCTTACACGATCCCATCATCATCCATCTGCTTATCCAAGAACTGTTTAAATTCCCCTAATGTGGCAGAGTTAACTACATTAGCAGGTAGGACATTCCACGCCCTTACCACTCTGTCAGTAAAGAACCTCCCTCTGACATCTGACTTAAATCTATCACCCCTCAATTTGTAGTTATGGCCCCTCATACAAGCAGACATCATCCTAGGAAAACGACTCTCACTGTCCATCCTATTTAATCATATAGTCATAGAGATGTACAGCATGAAACAGACCCTTCGGTCCAACCCGTCTATGCCAACCAGATATCCCAACCCAACCTAGTCCCACCTGCCAGCACCCAGCCCACATCCCTCCAAAGACTTCCTATTCATATACCCATTCAAATGCCTCTTAAATGTTGCAATTGTACTAACCTCCACCACATCCTCTGGCAGCTCATCCCATACACGTCCCACCCTCTGTGTGAAAAAGTTGCCCCTTAGGTCACTTTTCTATCTTTCCCCTCTCACCCTACACCTATGCCCTTTAGTTCTGGAGTCCCTGACCCCAGGGAAAAGACTTTGCCTATTTACCCTATCCATGCCCCTCATAATTTTGTAAACCTCTATAAGGTTTACAGCCTCCGACGCTCCAGGGAAAACAGCCCCAGCCTGTTCAGCCTCTCCCTGTAGCTCAGATCCTCCAACCCTGGCAACATCCTTGTAAATCTTTTCTGAACCCTTTCAAGTTTCACAACATCTTTCCGATAGGAAGGAGACCAGAATT
>NC_057726.1:72434695-72445962 GCF_004010195.1 Chiloscyllium plagiosum
GTTCCCTGGCTTGTCCATACCACCCTTCTTAAACAGTGGCACCACGTTAGCCAACCTCCAGTCTTCTGGCACCTCACCTGTGACTATCAATGATACAAATATCTCAGCAAGAGGCCCATCAATCACTACTCTAGCTTCCCACAGAGTTCTCGGGTACACCTGATCAGGTCCTTGGGATTTATCCATCTTTATGCATTTCAAGACATCCAACACTTTCTCCTCTGTAATATGGACATTTTGCGAGGTGTCACTATCTATTTCGCTAATTTCTATATCTTCCATATCCTTTCCCACAGTAAATACTGATGCAAAATACTCGTTTGTTATCTCCCCATTTTCAGCGGCGCCACACAATGGCTGCCTTGCTGATCTTTGAGGGGCCCTATTCTCTCCCTAGTTACTCTTTTGTCCTTAATATATTTGTAAAAACCCTTTGGATTCTTCTTCACTCTATTTGCCAAAGCTATTTCATGTCCTCTTTTTGCCCTCCTGATTTCCTTCTTAAGTATATTCCTACTGCCTTTATACTCTTCTAAGGATTCACTCGATCTATCCTGTCTATACCTGACATATGCTTCCTTCTTTTTCTTAACCAAGCCCTCAATTTTTTTAGTCATCCAGCATTCCCTACACCTACCAGCCTTTCCTTTCATCCTAACAGGAATATGACATCATGGTTCTGGAACTCAATCCCTTGACCAATGAAACCTAACACACCGTATGCCCTCTTAACAGCACTATCCACCGGTGGCAACTTTCAGAGATCTATGTACATGGACTCCAAGATCCCTCTGCACATCCACACTACCAAGAATCTCCATTGACCCAGTACTCTGCCTTCCTGTTATTCTTCCCAAAGTGAACCATGTCACATTTAGTTGCATTGAACTCCATTTGCCACCTCTCAGCCCAATTCTGCAGTTTAACCAAGTCCCCCTGCATCCTGCAACATTCTTTCTCACTGTCCACCACTCCACTGACTTTAGAGTCGTATGCAAATTTACTAATCCATCCACCTATGCCTGCGGCCAAGTCGTTTTTAAAAATGACAAACTGCAGTGGTCCCAAAACAGATCCTTGTGGCACACCACTTAGTAACCAGACTCCAGGCTGAATATTTTCCATCAATCACCATTGGTGCCTTCTTTCAGAAAGTCAGTTTCTAATCCAAACTGCTAAATCACCCTCAATCCCATGCCTCCACATTTTCTCCAACAGCCTACCATGTGGAACCTTATCAAAGACTTTACTGAAGTTCATGTATACCATGTCAACTACTCTATCCTCATCTACATGGTCACCTTCTCAAAAAACTCAATGAGGTTTGTGAGACATGATCTGCCCTTGACGAGTCCATGTTGACTATTTCCGATCAAATTGTTGCTTGCCAGATGATTAAGAATCCTATTTCTTATAATCCTTTCCAAAACCTTTACTACAACAGAAATAAGGCTCACTGATCTATAATTACCTGGGTCATCTCTGCTGCCCTTCTTGAACAAGGGCACAACATTTGCAATCCTCCAGTCCTCTGGTACTAAACCTGTAGACAATGACGACTCAAAGATCAAGGCCAAAGGTTCAGCCATCTCCTCCCTAGCTTCCCAGAGAATCCTCAGAAAAATCCCATCTGGCCCAGGGGACTTGTCTACTTTCACATCTTCTGGAATTGATAACACCTCCTCCTTACTAACCTCAATCCTTTCAAGTCTAATAGCCCATATCACATTCTTCTCCTCTACATTATTCTCCTTTTCCTGAATGAAAACCAATGAGAAATGTTCATTTAGCATCTCTCCAATCTCCACAGGGTCCACACACAACTTCCCTCTTCGGTCTTTGACTGGTCCTATTCCTACCCTAGTCATCCTTTTATTCCTCACATACCTATAGAAAGCTTTAGGGTTCTCCTTTATTCTACCCGCTAAAGACTGCTCATGTCCCTCCTTGTTTTTCTTAACTCTCTCTTTAAATTCTTCCGAGCTAATCTGTAACTCTCCATCGCCTCATCTATACCAACTCGCCTCAATGTCACATAAGCCTCCCTCTTCTGCTTAACAAGAGATGTGATTTCTTTAGTAAACCACGGTTTCCTAACCTTATCACTTCCTCCCTGCCTGACAGGGACATACCTATCAAGGACACGCAATATCTGTTCCTTAAACCAGCTCCACATTTCCATTGTCCCCATCCCCTGCATTTTTCTACCCCATTCTATGCATCCTAAGTCTTGCCTAATCGCATTATAATTGCCCTTGCCCCATCGATAGCTCTTGCCCTGTGGCATGTACCTATCCCTTCCCATCGCTAAACCAAATGTAACCGAATAATGGTTACTCTCTCCAAAGTGCTCACAGACCACTAAATCAAAAACCTGGCCTGGTTCATTACCAAGCACCAGATCCAGTGTGGCCTCCCCTCTTGTCAGCCCTTCGACACACTGTGTCAGAAAACCCTCCTGTTCACATTGGACAAAAACTGATCCATCCGACGTACTAGAGTTATAGCATTCCCAGTTAATGCTGGGGAAGTTAAAGCCTCCATAATGACCAGTCTGTTCCTTTCACTCCTGACCAGAATTGATTTGCCAATCCTGCCCTTCACCTCCCTGGAACTTTGTGGAGGCCTATAAAAAACTCCAAGCAATGTGACCTCTCCTCTCCTGTTTCTAACCTCAGCCCACTCTACCTCAGTAGAGAAGTCTTCGTCAAAAGTTCTTTCAGCCACCGATATACTGTCCTTGACTAACAAAGTCGCAACCCCCCCTTTTTTACCATCTTCCCTGATCTTAATGAAAGATCTAAACCCTGGAACCTGCAACATCCATTCCTGACCCTGCCCTATCCATGTCTCAGAAATCCAAGTCCCAGGTGAAGTTGCTCAATGTATTGCTCTGTACCTCTCACATACTCCGAGAACAACTGACATTGAGACATGCGCAAAATGGCTCAGAGACAGCGCTGACATCAACGCATGTGCAGAACGAAACACGTGAAACGATCGCCGCTGGAATCATGCTATTGCAAACGGAGGTAAATGTTCTGGAAAATACCTTTCCCTAATTCTTCAGCAACATTATACCCAAATCGCCCTGCCCAAATACATCTTACAGGAGAACTGCCTGCACATTTAAGGTAAAGGGCAGAAAGTTTAGAGGAGATGTGAGGAATAATTTTATCATCCAGAGGGTGGTGGAAATCTGGAACTCACTGTCTGCAAGGTTGGCAGGGGCAGAAATCTTTGTAATATTTAAGAAATATTTGGATTTACACTTGTCATGCCAAGGCCCAAGTGCTGGAAAATGGCATTAGAACAGTCAGGTGTTTGGTTTTTGACTCGATGGCCTGAAGGATTTTTTTCGCTGTGTGGAACAATGCGCCAACCAGTGCCAGCCAGTGTCCACTTACCCCCAGTTTCCGGCTCCTCATCCTCACGTATCCCTGTTTCACAATGTCATTGAAATTTGAAGCCATCTTGTTGTGGGGGGATGGGGGCTACTGCCAGCTCGTCAGTACTGCTGCTTGGACCCTCAAACGCCCCTTCCACAAAGCTTCCGCTCAACCCTGCCACCGCCTCTCCATTGAGACCGGAGCTCTCCTGATCAGAAAACAGAACACAGCAAAAAGATCAGAATCTCAAACTCCACCTCTGACAGCAGAAGGGGTGTGGGGGAAGAGAGAGAGCTGGGAAAAGGGGTGAGAGATAAAGAAGGGTTTTGAGAGAAGGAAGGGGAAAGGAGGGGAGATAAAAAGGGGAAGAAGAGTGAGTGGGAAGAGGTAGAATGGTTGAGGAGGGGGAGAGAGAGAGGAGAAAGAGGGAAGAGAAAGGTAAGAAGAGAGAGCATAAAGGGAGGAGAGAGAAAGGGGTGTGAAAAAGACTAGGTCAGTGAGAGGGGGAGGGGGAGAGAGAGAGAGAAATTGAGAGGAGGTGGTGGTGACAGAGAGAAGAGGACGAAATGATGGGGTGAGGAGAGAGAAAGTCCAAGGGACAGACAGTGAGCTCAAAAAAAATGGAGAGAAGGTGAGAAGGCGAGGGAGGAGAAACAGACAATGTGGAGCACAGAATGGGTGGGAATCCAGAGTGTATTAAAAATTCTTGGCCCTCTCTGCCTCTCACAAATGAGATGAATCTTACATTGTCTTGGCTAAATTTCAGTTGTGTTAAGTTTTTTTTTGAGAGCTTCTCTCTGCCAGGCTGAACAACACCTCTCAGAGTATTTTACCAAACCCACCTCATTAATGACCTACCCTGCCCCTAAATGCCTGACTCTGGTCCCAGTCACCATTCCCAGAATAATTTGGCACTCACCAGAATGGTGCCAATGGTGTCTAACAAGGACCTGGAGGTCCTGGTTTAGGGGGCGATGCAGAGAATTGGCACCCTCCTCCCAGAGGACTTGCACAAGAGGTCCTGACACTACGTGGCATGATGCCTGAGTGCCCCGCAGCGCCAGGGACCCATACTCAACTCTACCCTCAGGCAACTGTCAGTGTCGAGTTTGCATGTTCTCCCCGTGTCTGCGTGGGTTTCCTCCGGGTGCTCCGGTTTCCTCCCACAGTTCGAAGATGTGCAGGTTAGGTGGATTGGCCATATGTGATGGAAGGATGTGCATGCCAGGTGAGTTAACCGCAGGGTTACAGGGATAGGGTTGGGACTGAGCGGGATGTTCTCCGGAGGATCGACGTGGACTCAATGGGCCAACTGGGCTGCTTCCACACTGTAGTAATTCTACGGCACCAGACCATGCCAGCCTGGTCCAAGGGTCAGTGCCAGGAATGATCAATGACCTTCTCTGGTCTGATACAGTAAGTGCCACACCCATCTCACTGGTACCTCACATTCTCTCAATCTCTGTGACTGCACCCACCAAGCCTTGTTCTTTACTGCTCTCAGTATTACCTGCAACCTCAGTTGCTGTCAGCCTCCAACCATCTCCCACATAATTAAACTCGCATGGCCTCAGTGCTGCCGACTCACTCCCTCTGAATAGGAGCACCGGCACAAACAGCTGTGCCAACCATGTTCTTTTCACATAATCCCTCCCTTTGTCTCATTACAGGAGAAGACTGTCCACAATAATTCAGAAAGGGGCCAGATGGAGGGGTGTCCAACATTAAACTCTTAACTCCCATTAGGAGGCAGAATCCTGTATCTTGTAGGCCCAGACCGGGATCACTGGTGGGAATGCAGAAATGAGCAGTGTCCCACTAACAGAGTATGTAGCATTCTTCATTCACTGCTGCTCTCACAGTCACCTGACAAGAGGTTACTGTCAGTGTCAATGACAATGTTATTCATTTCATACAAATTGTAACCATGACCCCGTCAGCTTCTCTCCTTTATGTCCTGCAGGTGACAGTGGGATGTCCATGACCTAGGATCGTAGCATCTCTACAGTGTGGAGGCGGGCCATTCGGCACATTGAGTCCACACCGCCCTCTGAAGAGCATCCCATCCAAGACCCACTTCCTTACCCTATCCCTGTAACTCTGCATTTCCCACAGCTCGTGCACCTAACCTGCACATTCCTGGGCACTATGGGCAATTTTTCATGGCTAATCTACCTAACCTGTGCATCATTGGACTGTGAGAGAAAACTCACAGATACAGAACCCAGGTCCCTGATGTTGTGAGACATCAGTGCTAATCACTAAACCACCATGCTGCCCCTCTGCTGGGAAATGGTGTGCTCCAGCAGAAGCCAACTCCTTGACCTCTGAGGGTGATGGAACCTCAGAGCAGGCAACAGCAAGTGTCCTCCTGCATACCCACTAGTTCAGGTACTGACATGGCAGTGAGAAGGTTAGGTTTGGAGCATTCGGGAGCACAAGCTGGAGAGCACTTCACTGCCACAGCTCTGCACCTCGCCAAGGGAGAAATGTCCTAGTCTGCTGGCCACTTGCCCCTCAGTACATCTGGGCTGCCTGGACACAAGGGCCCTGGGGTCACGCTGTGGAGCAGGCTTCCTTCACCCCAGCTACAGAATCAGGGACAACTGTAAGATGTAGTGGGAGGGAAAGCCTTTGAGGGCAGTTTGGTGGAATGGGTGACAGCACACTACATAACACAGCAGTCGCATTCATACAAATGTTTTTGGTTTTGTGCCAAATCCATTTATTTCACTCGCTGTGTAATCCCCATGCAACGAAAAGCTGACTTCATATCTCTGCAGGATGGACCACTGATCAATGTCTGTGTTGACAGCCTGCTATAATTTACAGCACAGAAGAGGTCATTCAGCCCACCAAGTCTGTGCTGGCTCACTGTGTAGATTAGAACAAAGAGCAAAGAAAATCACAGCGCAGGAACAGGCCTTTCGGCCCTCCAAGCCTCCATATCCTGCATCTAAACCTGTTGCCTATTTTCTAAGGATCTGTATCCCTCTGCTCCCTGCCCATTCATGTATCTGTCCAGATACAGCTTAAATGACACGATCGTGCCCACCTATCACCTCTGCTGGCAACACGTTCCAGGCACCCACCACCTTCTGAGTAAAGAACTTTCCATCATCTCTCCCTTAAACATTTCCCCTCCCACTTTAAACTCATGACCCCTAGTAACTGAGTCCTCCACTCTGGAGAAAATTAAACTTTCTTGCTATCCACCCTGTCTACACTCTCACGATTTTGTAGAGCTCAATCAGGTTCCCCCCTCAACCACCTTCTTTCCAATGAAAATACTCCTAACCTACTCAACCTCTCCTCAGAGCTAGCACCCTCCATACCAGGCAACATCCTGGTGAACCTCCTCTGCATCCTCTCCAAAGCATTCACATCCTTTTGGTAATGTGGCGAACTGAACTGTATGCAGTATTCCAAATGTGGCCAAACCAAAGTCTTATACAACCTGCCAACTCTGTACTCAATACCCAGCATGCTGTATGCCTTCTTGACCACTCTACTGACCTATGAAGCCACCTTCAGGGAACAATGGACCTGAATACCCAGATCTCTCTAGACATTAATTTTCCCCTGGATTTATCCATTTACCGTACAATTTGCTCTGGAATTGCATCTTCCAAAATGCATCACCTCGCATTTGTCCAGATTGAATTCCAACTGCCATTTCTCTGCCCAACTCTCCAATTTATCTATACAGTGCTATATTCTCAGACAGTCCCCTTCACTAACTGCTACTCCACTGATTTTAGTGTCATCTGCAAACTTGCTAAGGAGGCAACCTACAACTTCCTCCAAATTATCACAAGCAACAGTGATCCCAGCACGGATCCCTGAGAGATACCACTGGTCACGGGTCTCCATTTTGAGAAACTCGTTTCCACTACTACTCTGTCTCCTGTTGCCCAAACAGTTCTCTATCCATCTCGCTAGTACACCCTGGACCTCATGCGACTTCACCTTCGTCATCAGCCTACCATGGGGAACCTTATCAAATGCCTTACTAAAGTCCATGGATATGACATCTACATCCCTTCCCTCATCAATCAACTTTGTCACCAGATTAATCCAGTCAGTCCGACTTCTCTCCTTATCCCCAATGTGAGGTTGTTTCCCTCGAGTCTTCATCCAATTTCCTTTTGAAATTATTTCTTCTCTCTTTCCCCAGCCCCACTGCATGGACAGTGGGTTCCAGGTCATTATCAATCATTGAGGCAATAGATTCTTTCTCACATATCCCCCCACTGCATATTCCTTGTATAATCCACTAATGGGAACAGCTTTCCCATGATGACTGTGTCCAAATGTGTCACAATCCTGTCCATATTCATCAAATCTCCCCTCAAACTCATTCAGGGGCAATGTTAACAGCCCCAGCTTCTCCAATCAAACTCGGACGTTTCTCTCTGGAGAGAAGGAGGAAGAGAGGTGATCTGATCAAGGTATACAAGATAATGAGAGGAATGGATAGAGTCAATAGCCAGAGACTTTTCCCCAGGGCAGGATTGATTGGTACGAAGGGTCATAGTTTTAAGATATTAGGAATAAGGTACAGAGAGGACGTCAGAGAAAGTTTCTTTATGCAGAGAGCTGTGAATGCATGGAATGCATTGCCAGCGGTGGTGGTGGAAGCAGAGTCATTAGGGACATTTAAGCAACTGCTGGACATGCACATGAAGGGTGCATCAGTTAAGTTATTATAGTTTACATTACAATTAAAGCTTGGCACAATATTGTGGGCCAAAGGGTCTGTTCTGTGTTGTACTTTTCTATGTTCTATGTATAAATTCCCTCACCTCCCGACCCATTCTGGTGAATCTCCTCTGCACCCTCTCCAGAACTCTCACATTTTATCTAAAGTGTGAGGAACACAAATGGACATAGAACTCTCATTGTGGCCTGACCAGAGTTCTATAAACATTTGATGTAACCTCCCTGTTTCTGTTCTGAATCTCTATTTATCAAGTTCCCATTGCTTTTCTATAGATTCTCTCTTATGTCCTGCAATGAACTTTGAAGTTAGCAATGAACCCCCAGCTTTCATTGTCACTGCTCACGCTTTCAATCTGGGTCTTTAAACCTATATTTGCCTCTCCTTATCCCTTCTACCAACACACATCCCATTAAATTCCATCTGACATGTCTCCATCCGTTCTGTTAGCCTATTAATTTCATGAGGCAATCTATTAACACCATCCTCACTGATCGACACTCCTCCATGTTTAGTACCACTGGCGGAGTTATTGCTATGTTCTAGTGGTCCTTAGAAAACATCCTCCAGTCAGTAAAATCACCCTTTAGCATGACTCCCTGTTTGGGTTGAACCTAGCTTTTGATCCAGTCTGAAACTAACCTGAAACGTTACTCTGAGCTGCCAGCTGGTTTTTAATGTAACACTTGATCAGGTCTCATAGAACATTACAGTGCAGTACAGGCCCTTCGGCCCTCGATGTTGTGCCGCCCTGTCGTACTAATCTGAAGCCCATCCCACCTACACTATTCCATGTACGTCCATTTGCCTGTCCAATTTTCGACTTAAATGCACTTAAACTTGGCGAATCTACTACTGATGCAGGCAAAGCATTCCATACCTTTACTACTCTCTGAGTAAAGAAACTACCTCTGACACCTGCCTCATACCTATCTCCCCTCACTTTAAAGTTGTGTCCCCTCGTGTTTGCCGTCCCCATACTTGGAAAAAGGCTCTCCCTGTCCACCCTGTCTAACCCTCTGATTATCTTGTATGTCTCTATTAAGTCACCTCTCAACCTCCTTCTCTCTAACGAGAACAGCCTCAACACCCTCAACCTTTCCTCGTAAGACATTCCTTCCATACCAGGCAACATCCTAGTAAATCTCCTCTGCACCCTTTCCAAAGCTTCCACATCCTTCTTATAATGCAGTGACCAGAACTGTAAACAGTACTCCAAGTGTGGCCATACCAGAGCTTTGTACAACTGCAGCATAACCTCCTAGTTCCGGAACTAGGAGGGGGAAGAGATTGGGGAGACACTGAATGAATACTTTTCTTCAGTATTTACTCAGGAACAGGGCATTGTCGTCGATGTGAATACTGAGTACAAAATAAGTAGAATGGATGGCTTTGAGGTATGTAGAGAAGAGGTGTTGGAAATCCTGGAAAAGGTGAAAATAGATAAGTCCCCTGGGCCTGATGGCATTTATCCTAGGATTCTCTGGGAAGCAAGGGAGGAGATTGCAGAGCCATTGGCCTTGATTTTTATGTCCTCTTTGTCTACAGGAGTAGTCCCAGAAGACTGGAGGATAGCAAATGTGGTTCCCTTGTTCAAAAAGGGGAGTAGGGATAACCCTAGTAACTATAGGCCGGTGAGTCTCACTTCTGTTGTGGGCAAAGTCTTAGAGAGAATTGTAAGGGATAGGATTTATGAACATCTGGATAGGAATAATGTGATCAAGGATAGTCAGCATGGTTTTGTGAAGGGCAAGTCGTGCCTCACAAACCTTATTGAATTCTTTGAAAAGGTGACGAAGGAGGTTGATGAGGGGAAAGCGGAAGATGTGGTATATATGGATTTTAGTAAGGCGTCCGATAAGGTTCCCCATGGTAGGCTACTGCAGAAAATACGGAGATATGGCATCGAGGGTGAGTTGGAGGTTTGGATTAGAAATTGGCTGGATGGAAGAAGACAGAGGGTAGTAGTTGATGGCAAAGTTTCTTCATGGAGTGCCGTCACTAGCGGTGTTCCGCAAGGATCTGTTTTGGGACCATTGCTGTTTGTCATTTTTATAAATGACCTGGAAGAGGGGTTAGAAGGTTGGGTGAGCAAGTTTGCGGATGACACAAAAGTCGGAGGAGTTGTTGACAGTGAGGAAGCATGTGGCAGGTTACAGCAGGATATAGAGAAGCTGCAGAGCTGGGCAGAAAGGTGGCAAATGGAATACAATGTAGCTAAGTGTGAGGTGATTCACTTTGGGAAGAATAACAAAAAGATGGGATACTGGGCTAATGGTCGGATACTTGGTAGTGTGGATGAGCAGAGGGATCTTGGTGTCCATGTACACAGATCTCTGAAAGTTGCCACCCAAGTAAATAGTGCGGTGAGGAAGGCATATGGCGTACTGACTTTTATTGGTAGAGGAATTGAGTTCCGGACTCCTGAGGTCATGATGCAGTTGTATAAGACTCTGGTGCGGCCGCATCTGGAATATTGTGTGCAGTTTTGGTCACCATACTATAGGAAGGATGTGGAGGCACTGGAACGGGTGCAGAGGAGGTTTACCAGGATGTTGCCTGGTATGGAAGAAAGATCGTATGAGGAAAGACTGAGACACTTAGGGCTGTTTTCATTAGAGAAAAGAAGGTTTAAGGGTGACTTGATTGAGGTGTACAAGATGATTAGGGGGTTAGATAGGGCCGACAGTATGAACCTTTTCCCGCGTATTGAGTCGGGTATTACAAGGGGGCATAGCTTTAAATTAAGGAGGGGTAGATATAGGACTGAAGTTAGGGGTAGGTTCCTCACTCAGCGAGTCGTAAGTTCATGGAATGCCCGGCCAGCAGCAGTGGTGGACTCTCTCTCTTTATGGGCATTTAAGCGGGCATTGGATAGGCATATGGAGGATAGTGGGCTAGTGTAGGTTAGGTGGGCTTGGATCGGCGCAACATCGAGGGCCAAAAGGCCTGTACTGCGCTGTATTCTTCTAAAAAAAAACCCACATTGCCACTGGCCACTGCATTTGTTTAGCCACTTTTTCAAATGAGATGAAAAAGGCTTCCACATCCTTCTCATCAAATTTAGGCAATGCTTGAACATACTTAAACATTTTCTCACTAGGCCTCTGACCACCAGGGGCTTGCTCCTCCTCACTCTCTTCCTCACTGAGCCTACC
>NC_057726.1:72449919-72452304 GCF_004010195.1 Chiloscyllium plagiosum
CTGCTCCCCCTCCCTCTTAAGGACCCGGAAAACACGATCAGAGACATCACGTACCCTTGCACCTGGGAGGCAACATACTAAACGTGAGTCTCTCTCGTTCCCACAAAACCGCCTATCTGTGCCCCGAACTTTCGAGTCCCCAATTACTACTGCTCTGCTCTTCTTCACGCTTCCCTTCTGAGTAACGGGGACAGGCTCCGTGCCAGAGGCCTGAGCCCCGTTACTTGCCCCTGGTAAGTCGTCCCCCCCCACAAGTATCCAAAACGGTATACTTGTTCTTGAGGGGAACGGTCGCAGGGGGTCCCTGCACTGGCTGCTTCCTCCCAGTCCCCCTCACTGTCACCCATCTATCTGCCATCTTTGGAGTTACTACTTCCCTAAAGCTCCGATCTATGACCCCCTCTGCCTCCTGAATGTTATTCACAATCTTACAGACTTCTACCAAGTAGTCCCTCGACCCCTCTGAGTTCCAGTGAAAATGAATCCAATCTACCAACCTTCCTTCATAGCTAAAATCCTCAAACCAGGCAACGTCCTGGTAAACCTTTTCTGTACCGTCTCCAAAGCAGCTACATCCTTCTGGTAGTGTGACGACCAGAACTATACACAACAAGTAACAAGCTTGTTGTGTGACACTGTGTCAAATGTCTATTGGAAGTCTATGCACATCACAGCCACAGCATAACCCTGATCAACCCTCTATTACCTCTTCAAAACAAAACTTTAGCAATTTAGTTAACCATGATTTATCCTCAAGAAATTCATGCTGGCTCTCATGGTTTGCCTGCAGGTGCCCAGGTGATTGGCCATATTGTCCCAAGTTTATTATTTCTAAAAGTCCCAGCACCCATACAGGATAAACCAACTGTTCTGGCAATACAGGGAGCACAATGGAAGCTTACCAGACTGATTTCTGGAATGGCAGGATTGAGGTATAAAGAGAGCTTGGATTGATTACGACTGTATTCAATGCAATTTAGAAGAATGAGGGGAGATCTCACAGAAACTTATAAAATTCTAACAGGACTGGACAGGGTAAACATCCAGGGAAGCATGTTCCTGATGAGCAGGGAGTCCAGCACCAGGGGTTTAAGGATAAGCAGCACACTGTTTTGGACTAAGATGAAGAGAAATTTCTACACGCAGACAGTGACGAGCCTGTGAAATTCTCTGCTACAGAAAAAGGTAGAGGCCAAAACATTGAATGTTTTCAAGGAGTTAGATATGATTCTTAGGGCTAAAGAGATCAAAGTGTGGCCAGATAGGCCGCTCAAAATGATGGATTTATGATCTATTTAACAAGAATGGGCAACAACTGAGGCATGCTGGGAGATGGAGGCAAACCTTGACCAAAGTGGCTGTGCTAATAAACATGCTGCAGAATTCTGACAGGCTGCAGCTACACACAGTATGTAAGTGACTGGTAGCTGCAGACCACACAATACACAGTACACACCCAAATTTGGGTTTGAATAGGGTTGACCGGAAACATCGGGGTGTGTACCAGACAAAGGAGGGGGCTACATGCTGCCCAACAGCTCCAGGAATGTATGCCAAAGGACCACCCTACCATCGACATGCCAACACCTGGCTGGGTCTGATCGATCAGGGTGAACGAACCTGCTCAATCCAGTAAGGACCCTCCCAAAAAGGCACAAACACTTTCAGGTGTAAGAATTGCCACAATACCATGCTGAGCAACAGTAACTTGAGACCAACCACTGAGAAGGGAAGACACCCCTGAGAGACCATGGGGAGAAGATCAGACAACCATCACCACCTGGATCAAGGCCAAGATCTGGTATGGTGGTACATGGTCCTCCAGAGTGAAGTTAGATTTGTAGGGTAAGTCATTAGTTTGTATTGTATTTTGTTGTTATAGTATTGTGTCAAACAAATGAATATTATTGTTTATTATTAAGAGTTGACGAGCAGTTTCTTTGCTCGACAAAAATGAATGGAGAGAAAAGGGGAATGAAAACAGAGTGTGATGGTCAGTCATGATCGTATTATTTGGTGGAGGAGGATTGAAGGGCTGGATGGCCGGCCCCCAGTTTCTGTGTTTCTATTTAAATTTTCAGGCACCAATTCCAAGTCTATAGAAAACTGAAACGTTATGGCAAGTGCCTTCAAAATTTTGATCTCACTTTGCTCAAAATCCTTCAAGCACCTTATCCGGCCCACGGCGTGTCCCCACGGCCAGACCCCCCCACGGCGTGTCCCCAAGGCCAGACCCCCCACCCTGCAGTGTCTCCATGGCAAGACCCCCCCCCCCCGCACCAAGTGTCCGCACGGCCAGACCCCTCCCCGGGAGTATCCCCATGGCCAGACCTCCCCCGGAGTGTCCCCATGGCCAGACCCCCCCCCCCCCGGAGTGTCCCCACA
>NC_057726.1:72452952-72454425 GCF_004010195.1 Chiloscyllium plagiosum
CAGAGCCTCCCCACGGCCAAACCCCCCGGAGCGTCTCCAACACCTTCTACCTTTTTAGGTTTCTTGGATTGCTTCTGGAAAGAAAGTGGCAAATTCAAGTGGAGGTGACACAGAGGGCTGCGCGGGAAATGCTGTCAACCAGAGAAAGCTGGAGCCATTAATCTGCAGAGAGGGAAGTGCGGCAGCTCAGCAATCCTTCAGTGTGTCTTGGGCACTGGGACCTTGCAGAACCAGCAGCCACAGTCTCCAGGATAAGAGAGAGAGTGAGGCTGGGAATGAGCTTTGGTATTTAGGCATGGAACATCAAGACAGGCTCCACAAGATTTTCTGACAGAAACTGAGAGAAGGGCTCTGCAATTAGTGTCTGATCATTCACCCCATCCCCCTCCTTTGCCAGTCTAAATAATTAATATCAAGCTCTCCCCACCACCCAAGTTCCATAGTTAGCCTCAGTGTCATCTTCCTTCAGTGCCTGGAGGAATTGTCCGCAGCTCCCTGTGACAACTAATTGAAACACAGTAACAGCATCAAATCGCCAACACCCATCGTCAGCAACCATGCAAATTGTGTAGCAATAAACTGGGTTGAGGAACATTCCAGGTTTGACCAGAGACCAGCAATCTGGGAGGTTTGATGCTCTTTGAGTGGAATCCAGCGATTTGAAAGCTGTAATTATCAGGCTCACATTCCTCAGCCCCAGGCTGCGACAGACATAGAACAGATAATCTGTGGGGGAGAAAAGGGAAACGGCAGCACTCAGTTCTGATGTGACTCAGAGTTTTGGATTGTTTTGTGTCATACTCTACTAGTAACTCCACCAGAGGAACGGGATATACTCAGGCATCAGTAAGGCAGCAATGAAAGTCGTATATTGATGAATTATTGCTCGGTGGGCCAGTATGTAACTATTGCTAAAAGCAGACATGAAGTTGATGTTTTTTGTCTTGCTGGACTTGCAAGAAAACCAACTTTATTTATTTGAGTTGTTTTCATGGGGTTGCAGCAGAACCTATAAACTGCCTAAATTAACTGACGAGATATAAACCAGGCAGGTCAACTCTAATCAGTCAGGAGATTGCTGTGGCAAACGCAGCAACGATTAGCAGACCTCATGACCCTTTCCACAATGAAAAGGGCATAGTAAACTCTACTTTGGAGGAACTAAACACAGCCGAAAATGTGTTGCTGGAAAAGCGCAGCAGGTCAGGCAGCATCCAAGGTGTGGCAAACGCAGCAACGATTAGCAGACCTCATGACCCTTTCCACAATGAAAAGGGCATAGTAAACTCTACTTTGGAGGAACTAAACACAGCCGAAAATGTGTTGCTGGAAAAGCGCAGCAGGTCAGGCAGCATCCAAGGAGCAGGAGAATCGACGTTTCGGGCATGAGCCCTTCTTCAGGAATGAGGAAAGTGTGTCCAGCAGGCTAAGATAAAAGGTAGGGAGGAGGGACTTGGGGGAGGGGCATTGGAA
>NC_057726.1:72455530-72475586 GCF_004010195.1 Chiloscyllium plagiosum
TCACCCTCACCTTAACCTCCTTCCACCTTTCGCATTTCCAACGCCCCTCCCCCAAGTCCCTCCTCCCTACCTTTTATCTTAGCCTGCTGGGCACACTTTCCTCATTCCTGAAGAAGGGCTCAGGCCCGAAACGTCGATTCTCCTGCTCCTTGGATGCTGCCTGACCTGCTGCGCTTTTCCAGCAACACATTTTCAGCCCTGATCTCTTCCACCTTTCGCATTTCCAACGCCCCTCCCCCAAGTCCCTCCTCCCTACCTTTTATCTTATCCTGCTGGGCACACATTCCTCATTCCTGAAGAAGGGCTCAGGCCTGAAACGTCGATTCTCCTGTTCCTTGGATGCTGCCTGACCTGCTGCGCTTTTCCAGCAACACATTTTCAGCCCTGATCTCCAGCATCTGCAGTCCTCACTTTCTCCTAGAAACTAAACACAGACTGGGTGACCGTTTGCAGAACACCCCAACCTTCCAGATGATTTAATACGGTGTCCTGTTTGTATGTTCACTTGCCTGTACTCGGCGTGCTGCAATGCTCCAGGGAATCACAGTGAAACCTAGAGGGGCAACATCTCATTTTCAAACTAGGCACTTTACAGCCTTTTGGGCTCAATATCAAGTTCAACACCTTCAGATTGTGAATCCATTTCTTCCCTTCCTTTTAGCTTTGCTGGTTACATTCTCTGCCAAAAGGTGTGGCGCTGGAAAAGCCCAGACAGAGAGGCAGCATTCGAGGAACAGGAGAGTTGACGGTTTGAACATTAGCTCTTCATCAAGAAGGGGGATGGGCAAGGGGGCTGAGAGATAAATGGGAGGGGCATGGTAGCTGGGAATGCGATAGGCAGATGAAGGTGGGGGTGAAGGTGATTGGGACGGGATAGATAGGTGGGAAGGAAGAATGACAGGAAAGACAGTTCAAGAGGGCGGTGCTGAATTGGAGGATTGGACCGAGGATAAGGTGGGGGAGCGGAGATGAGAAAACTGGTGAAATCGACATTGATCTCATGTGGTTGGAGGGATCCAAGGCAGAAGATGAGACTTCCTCCAGATGTCGGGTGGTTAGGGTTTGGTGATGGAGATGGCCCAGGACATTCTCTGTCACCAAGAGCTCTCTCCCCTCCCCCCACACTTCAGTGGGACTATCTGTTCTTTCTAGTCTGGCAGGTAGACACACCATTTTTGTGCCATTCTCACATTCCAATCACTTAATCTTAACAATCAACATCCTTTCTCCTCCAGCACTCCACCCTCCTATTGTTGCCTCCTCCACACTTCACTTCAGCTTTGATAAAGAGTCGTCTAAAGTTGAAACATTAGTTTGATTTCTCCCCATGCATGCTGCCTGACCCGTTGTGATCTCCAGCAGTTTTTGTTTCCAGTATAGGTTCCATCATCTGCAGTAATTTGCTCCTGTAGTGTGTGGGCAAATTCCTTTTGGCAAACAGAACAGTGTCTTGTTCATTCATATATGCAGTTTCTAGCACATGCAAGTTAATCACACTACAAACCAATCTCTCAATCTTAATTTGATTTCAGGTGCCGTTCTAAACTCAGTCAGGATTACAGTACTTGTGTAATGTTGGCCAATAAAAGAATCACAGTTAAAGTTGAAGTCAGAAACATAGAAAATAGAGGCAGCTCTTTAAGCCATCATTCAATATGGATCGTGGCTGATCATGCAATCTCAGTATCCCATTTTGCCCGTTCCCCGTACCCCTCGATCCCTTTAGCCGCAAGAGCCACATCCAGCTCCCTCTTGAATCTATCTAATGAACGGATCCCAACAACTTCTCGTGGGAGAGAATTCCACAGCTTCACTACTCTCTGCGAGAAGAAATTCTTCCTCATGTCAATCCTGAATGGCTTACCCCTTATGCTCAGACTGTGAACCTTGGTTCTGAATTTCCCCAACACCAGGAGCATTCTTCCCACATCTAGCCTGTCCAGTCCCATCAGGATTTTATATGTTTCTCGGAGATTCCCCTCATTCTTCTAAATTCTAGTGAGTACAAGCCCAGTCAACCAAGTACTTTCTCATACACCATTCTGGGAATTTGCTGGACCCCCTCAATAGAAGGAATGTCCTTCCTCAGACTAGGAGACCAAAACTGCATAAAACACTCAAGGTGTGGCCTCACCAAGGCCCTGCAGAACTGCAGCAAGACATCCCTACTCTGATACACAAATCCTCTCGTTATGAAGGAAGCATGTCATTAACTTTCCGCACTGCACCTGCATGCCAACCTTCAGCGACTGACACTCAGGTCACAGAGTCACAGAGATGTACAGCACAGAAACAGACCCTTCGGTCCAACCCGTCCATGACGACCAGGTATCCCAACCCAATCTAGTCCCACCTGCCAGCACCCGGCCCATATCCCTCCAAACCCTTCCTATTCATATACCCATCCAGATGCCTCTTAAATGTTGCAATTGTATCAGCCTCCACCACATCCTCTGGCAGCTCATTCCATACACGTACCACCCTCTGTGTGAAAAGGTTGCCCTTTAGGTCTCTTTTATATCTTTCCCCTCTCACCCTGAACCTTTGCCCTTTAGTTCTGGACTCCCCGACCTCAGGGAAAAGGCCTTGTCTATTTACCCTATCCGTGCCCCCTCATGATTTTATAAACCTCTATAAGATCACCCCTCAGCCTCCGACGCTCCAGGGAAAACAGCCCCAGCCTGTTCAGCCTCTCCCTGTAGCTCAAATCCTCGCAACATCCTTGTAAATCTTTTCTGAACCCTTTCAAGTTTCACAACATCTTTCCGATAGGAAGGAGACCAGAATTGCACACAATATTCCAACAGTGGCCTAACCAATGTCCTGTACAGCTGTAACCATGACCTCCCAACTCCTGTACTCAATACGCTGACTAATAAAGGAAAGCATACCAAACGCCTTCTTCACTATCCTATCTACCTGTGACTCCACTTTCAAGGAGCTATGAACCTGCACTCCAAGGTCTCTTTGTTCAGCAACACTCCCTAGGAATTTACCATTAAGTGTATAAAGCTTAAAAATGTGTTGCTGGAAAAGCGCAGCAGGTCAGGCAGCATCAAAGGAGAAAGAGAATCGACGTTTCAGGCATAAGCCCTTCTTCAGGAATCAAGTGTATAAACCCCGCTAGGATTTGCTTTCCCATCTCGTTGCATTTCACCTTTTCCTAAACTGCCACCATTTAGACAATAATCTGCCTTCCTGGTTTTGTGACCAAAATGACGAAAAGCAGTGGACCCAGCGCCGATCCTTGTGGCACATTCTTTAGTCACAGGCCTCCAGTCTGAAAAACAATCCCTCCACCATCACTCTCTGTCTTCTACCTTTGAGCCAGTTCTGTATTTATATGGCTAGGTTTTCCCTGTATTTTGTGTGATTTAACCTTGCTAACCAACCTACCATGAGGATTTGTGTCAAACGCCTTACTGAAGTCAATGTAGATCATGCCCACCGCTCTGCCCTCTACAACCCTCTTTGTTACTTCTTCAAAAACTCAAGTTTGTGAGACATGATTTAAAGCAAAGGGGATGGAGGCCAGTGCAGTTGCATGCTCCTCCTGAAGGTATATAGGAGTTAAGGGTCACTACTGGTGGCCCTGCTAACTTTGCCTGTGAGAAGTGCACCAAACTCCAGCTCCTCACAGACCGTGTTCGGGAATTGGAACTGGATGAACTTCGGATCATTCAGGAGGCTGAAGGGGTGATAGAGAGGGATCATAGGGAGGTAGTCACACCCGAGTTACAGGACAAAGGTAGCTGGGTGACCTCAGGAGAGGGAAAGGGAATAGGCAGACAGTGGCTGTTCCCCTCAATAACATGTATACCATTTTGGATACTGTTGAGAGGGGGATAACCAGGTCTCTCGCATTGAGCCTGCCTCTGTGGAATGGAGGAGAACAGGAGAGCAACAGTGATAGGCGATTCAATCATGAGAGAACAGACAGGAGATATTAATGGTCGCGAGCAGGAGTCCCGGATAGTGTGTTGCCTCCTGACTGCTAGGGTCAGGGATGTCTCTGATTGCATCTACAGGAACCTTAAGGGGGAGAGAGAGCAGCCAGAAGTCATGGTACACATCGGTACTAGTGACATAGGTAGCAAATGGGAGGGGAACACGAAAAGAGAATAAAGGGAGTTAGGTTGGAATCTAGAAAGCAGGACAAGCAGAGGAGTAATCTCAAGATTGCTACCACTGCCACGTGTTAGTGAGGTGAGGAATAGAGAGTGAGTACAGCTGTAGAGCTGGTGTAGGAGGGAGGGCTTCAGATGCATGGATCATTGGGGTGCCTTCTGGGGAAGGTGGGACTTGTACAAGGAAGACAGGTTGCATCTGAACTAGAGGGGTATCAATATCCTGAGCAGGTTGTTTACTCAAGCTCTTCAGGAGGGTTTAAACAAGATTGGCAGCGGGGGGTGGGGGATGTGAGCTGCACACCAGATGATGGAGCAAGTAGTGAACAGCCAGATACTGCATGCAGAGAGTTTGTGAGGAGGGATAGGCACTTTATAAGGAAAAGATGCAGTCAGTGTGATGGGTTGAAGTCTGTCTATTTTAATGCAAGAAATATTAAGGAATAATGGTGACGAACTTAGAGCCTGGATCAGTATTTGGAACTATGATGTTTGGGCCATATGGATATCACGGAGAGGAATGGTAGCTGGATGTTCCAGAGTTTGGATCTTTCAAAAGGAAGAGGGGGAAGATAAAGGATGTGGGAGAGTGGCCTTGCTAATCAGGGATAGTATCATAGCTGCAGAAAGGGAGGGTGGCAAGGAGGGTTTGTCTACAGAGTCAGTGTGGGTGGGGATCAGAAACAGGAAAGGAGCAGCCACCTTTTTGGGAGTTTTCTACAGGCCTCCCAATAGCAACAGAGACACAGAGGAGCAGATTGGGAGGCAGATTTTGGAAATGTGTAGAAGTAATAGGGTTTTGCCATGGGTGTCTGCAACTTCCCTAATATTGATTAGAACCTAGTCAGTTCAAATAGTTTGAATGGAGTAATTTTGGTCAAGTGTGTCCAGGAAGGGTTCCTGATGCAATATGTAGATACACCAACTAGAGGTGAGGCCATATTGGATTTGGTGCTTGGCAATGAACCAGGCCAGGTGTCAGATCTCTCGGTGGGAGAGCATTTTGGTGATAATGATCACAATTCCCTGATCTTTACTGTACTCATGGAGAGGGATAGGAGCAAATGATATGGGCAAGTATTTAATTGGGGCAGGGTGAATTACAATGCTATGAGACAGGAACTGGGGCACCTAGATTAGGAACAGATGTTCTTAGGGAAATGCATGACAGAAATGTGGGAGTTGATTAGGGAGTATTTGTGTGTGCTGGATAGGTTTGTCCATGGAAGGGATGGTCGGGTGAAGGAACCTTGTGTGACAAGGGATATGGAATGTCTAGTCAACAGGGAGAAGGAAATTTACTTAAGACTAAGGAAGCAAGGATCAGGCAGGGCCCCAGAGGGTTACAAGGTAACCAGAAAGGAACTGAAGAATGGACTTAGGAGAGCTAGAAGGGGGTAGGAGAAAGCATTAGCGGATAGGATTAAGGAAAACCCGAAGGCTTTCTGCACTTATGTGACAAACAAGAGGATGGACAGCATGAGGGTAGGGCTGATCAGAGACAGTGGAGGGAACTTGTGCCTGGAGTCAGAGGAAACAGGGCAGAGGTCCTTAATAAATACATTGCTAGTAGTGTTCACTACTGAGGGGGACCTTGATGTTTCTGAGGACAGCAAGAAACAGATTGATATGTGTTTTGTGATTTTTAGAAATTTCTTAGATGAGGAAGTGAAAGGGTGGGTTAGTAAGTTTGCCGATGACATGAAGGTTTGTGGAGTTGTGGATAATGTGGACAGGTGTTGTAGGTTGCAATGAGACATTGACAGGATGCAGAGCTGGGCTGAGAAGTGGTAGATGGAGTTCAACCTGGAAAAGTGTGAAGTAATTTACTTTGGAAGATCAAATATCAATGCAGAATGCAGGGTTAAGGACAGGATTCTTGGCAGTGTGGAGGAACAGAGGGACGTGGGGGTCCACGTACATAGATCCCTCAAAGTTGTTATCCACATTGATAGGGTTGTTAAGATGACATATGGTCTGTTGGCTTTCATTAACAGGGGGATTGAGTTTAAGAGCCGCAAGGTTATGCTGCAGCTCTATAGAGTCCTGGTTAGATCACACTTGGAATATTGTGTTCAGTTCTAGTTGCCTCATTATAGCAATGATGTGTAAGGTTTGGAGAGGGTGCAGAGGACATTTACCAGGATCCTGTCTGGACTGGAGGGCATTTCTTATGAAGAAAGATTGAGGGAGCTGGGGCTTTCTCATTGGAGCAAAGAAGGATGAGAGGTGACTTGATAACAGTGACAAGATGATGAGAGGCATAGATAGAGTGAATAGCCAGAATAGCCAGAGACTTTTTCCCAGGTTTGAAATGTCCATTTTAAGGTGATTGGAGGAAGGTATAGGGGAGATGTCAGAGGTAGGTTCTTTACACAGAGAGTGGTGGGTGTGTGGAATGCACTGCCAGCGGTGGGAGTAGAGTCAGAGACATTAAGCGACTCTTGGAAAGACTCTTGGATGGAAGTTAGTACAATAAGGGGATGTAGGTTGGTCTGACCTTAGAGTTGGATGGATGGCCAGCACAGCACTGAGGGCGAAGGGCCTTTACTGTGCTGTACTGTTCTATGCTTTATGTTGTATGATTTCCCATGCATAAAGCCATGTTGACTGTCTCTAATCAACCCTTGCCTTTCCAAATACAAAGTCTCAACTGATAAAAGCAAGTCTTATGTTCGCCTTCTAAACTATCCTATCAAACTATCTTCCCACCTTCAGGGATCTGTGGATAAACATTCTGTTTCTCTGAGCTTTGTAGTGTCCTGCCATTCATTGAGTATTCCCTTGTCTTATTACATCTTCCAAAATGAATCAATTCACATTTACCAGGGTTAAATTCCATCTATCATTGACGTGCCCATCTGGCCAATCCATGGAATTGTGGGTGGAGATTTCTCTCCTTTTAATTTCCCAAATATGCTATTCATTCTCAAAACTTCCTCAATTGTTCTGAGGTAGTCATATTTGACTCAAAATATTCATGTTCTCTCTCTGCAGTTGCTGTCAGATCTGCTGAGTTTCTGCAGTATTGCCTGTTTTTGTTACTCAATTGTTACCAGTTTCACCATTTTCAATACATCATCACTGGCCTCAGTCCCGTCTGAGTGCACACCCAGCTTAACTGACTGATCAAACTTCCCAATGAGTCTGTTTCTTCCCTGGATGTGAAATCATCTTTCTGTGAGGACCTAACTCAGCTCATTCAGATACAAGTTACACTTTTGAAGTAAGCTCATTGAACTAAGTTTCTCCCAATATATTCTGATTAATGTCTAAGATTAAATATTTAAAGGTCCGCAAACCTTCTCGATAATAAATTGCTCAAATTCCATCGAACCTCCCCTCATTGATTCGCATCACAAAAACGCATAAGACTTTCTCTTTGGAATTCGAGAAGGATGTTCCCGGATTTGCTTTCAGCCTTTTTTCAGCAAGACACACCCAATCAAGAAATACCTTACCCTCCACTCATTCTTTAATCCAGCCTTAGCTAACCTTAACACTATCATTTCCTGCTTTATTTTAAAAATACTTCAAAAATCAGTCAATGTTAGGATGCAGAATGTACTCAGAGGGGGATTTCAATGTCCATCACCAAGAGACAAAAAAACCTGCAGATGCTGGAATCCAAAGTGGACAGCAGAAGGCTAGAAGAACACAGCAAGACAGGCAGCATCAGGAGGTGGAGGGGTCAATGTTTCAGGTATAACCCTTCTTCCGGAATGGGGGGGTTGAGGGTAGGGGGAGCTGCAGATAAAGAGGGAGGTGGAATTTGTAAGGTCATGATAGACAAATGCAGGTGGTGGGTATGACCTGGTTGATCAATGGGATTATTGAATCCAGTTGGTTGCTGGAAGGAAGGCTCGGGAGGAGGGATAGAAGGGAGGAGGCAGGGCTACAAAGGCAGTCGGGGGCTGGGTGGGAAGATTACTTGAAATTGGAGAACTCAGTGTTGAAAGATATACATCCTATCAAAAAGATAGGCAGGTGGGCAGAAGGAGTGGGGTTGCCTTATTAGTAAAAAATGAAATTTAATCAATGGTAAGAAACAAAGTAGGGTCAGATGATGTAGAATCAGTGTGGGTAGAATTGAGGAACCGCAAAGGTAAATAACCATAGTTGGAGTTATGTACAGGCCTCCAAACAGTAACTAGGATCTGGGGCACAAGATATACCAGGAGATAGAAAAGCTGTATAGGAAAGGCAAAGTGACAGTGATCATGGAGGATTTCAATCTGCAGGTGAACTGGGAAAATCAGGTTGGTAGTGGATTGCAAGAGAATAAATTTGTGGAATGTTTTGGAAATGGCTTTTTGGAGCAGCATGTGGTGAATCCCACCAGGGAACAGGCAATAATGGATTTAATGTTGTACAATGAGACAGATTTGATAAGGGAGCTTAAGGTGAAGGAACCTTGAGGAGACAGTGATCATAATATGATTGAATTTACTCTGCAATTTGAGAGGGAGAGGATAGAATCTGAGTAATGGTATTACAGCTGAATAAAGAAAACTCCAGAGGCATGAGGGAGGAGCTGGTAGAATTGTCTGGGAGAGGAGGCGAGTGGAACAGCAATGGCAGGGGTTTCTGGGAGTATTTCAGGAGAAACAGCATTGATTCATCCCAAGGGAAAAGAAGCCTGGTGCTGGGAGGATGAGGTAATCCTGGCTGACCACAGAAGTCAGGGATAGCATAGAAACAAAAGGGAAAGCTTATAATGTGGTGAAGGGCAGTGGGAAATCAGAGGATTGGGAAGCTTACACAGACCAACACAGGGCAACAAATAAAAAGGAGGGAGAAGGTTAAATATGAGGGTAAGCTAGCCAGAAATATAAAGGAAGACTGTAAGAGTTTCTTTAGATATATAAGGGGCAAAAGTGGACTTTGGGCCACTGGAAAATAACAAGGAAAGCCAATGGATGTTATCTATCTGGACTTCAAGAAGGTCTTTGACGAGTTGTCGCACAGGAGGCTACTGAGTAAGAGAAGGGCGCATCTGCCACTCATTTGCTCACTCTCCTAGGACAGGGGCAGCAAATAAATGGGAACACCACAACCTGCAAGTTCCCCTCCAAGTCATTCACCACCCTGATCTGGACATATATTATTGTTCCTTCAGTCACTGGATCAAACTCCTAGAATGCCTGCCCAATAATATTGCAGGTCGACCTGCAGCCATGAACTGCAGTAGTTCAAGAAGGCAGCTTACAAGTAACTTTACCATCTGAGAATGGACAGTAAAGGTTGGTGATATCCTCATTCTGTAAACAAAGTGAAACACAAATCCAGAGCTGAAAGAGAGGTCGGGGAATCACTTTTCACTTTTCCTGTGTGGGGGTAACCGACTTCAACATTTCGATCTGTAAGTTTGAGACTCGTTGCTAATCTAAGTGCAGGCTCTCAAACTGACAAGGTTTGCATCCAAACTGTGGTAAGACCACATTGTGTGAATCATTCCTATCTTCTTCAACAATCCCCAATCCAAGACGACTGACCACCCAGCATCAGCATCCAGTATCACTGGGACAGAAAGCTCTTCAATTTTGGACACGTCTGGGCAAAGACAAACTGACCCGCAGGGTCTCCCACCTCCCTCAGTCTGCAGACGACCACTGTGCACGGGATGCTCAATGGATGCATGAACCTTTCAAAACCATGTGTACGATATCTGGTTTCTTCTTAAACATCACCATGACAAAAGGTCCTCCACCAACCTCCCTGGGACAACTGAGTATCCCTCACACACAAGCAGCACTACCCTGTTACAGCAGCCTCTTCCCCTAAGGGAATAGCATCAATGAAGAGGTCTAGCAGCACATCAATATTGCAACAATATGCCTTTGACCACTGGCATCTCTGTAATGTCAAAGTCCTGGCGTATTTATTTGTTGTTTGCTTTGGAATGTGGGTGTTACTGGCCAGGCCAGCATTTATTGCTCATTCCTAATTGCCCAGAGGGCAGTAAGAGTAAACCACATTGTTGTAAGTCTGGAATCACATGTAGGAGAAAGTGAGGACTGCAGATGCTAGAGATCAGAGCTGAAAATGTGTTGCTGGAAAAGCGCAGCAGGTCAGGCAGCATCCAAGGAGCAGGAGAATCGACATTTCGGGCATGAGCCCTTCTTCAGGAATAAGGCTCATTCCTGAAGAAGGGCTCATGCCCGAAACGTCGATTCTCCTGCTCCTTGGATGCTGCTTGACCTGCTGTGCTTTTCCAGCAACACATTTTCAGCTGGAATCACATGTAGGGCCAGTCCAGGTAAGGATGGCAGATTTCCTTCTCTAAAGGACATAGAGTCACAGAGACAGAGATGTACAGCATGGAAACAGACCTTCGGTCCAACATGTCCATCCCGACCAGACATCCCAACCTAATCTAGTCCCATTTGTCAGCACTTGGCCTATATCCCTCTAAACCTTTCCTATTTATATACCCATCCAGGTGCCTTTTAAATGACAACATTTGTACCAGCCTCCACCACTTCCTCTGGCAGCACATTCCATACACGCACCACCCTCTGAATGAGAATGTTGCCCTTAGATCTATTTTATATCTTTTCCTTCTCACCTTAAACCTATGCCCTCTAGTTCTGGACTCCCCCACCCCAGGGATAAGATGAGTGAACCAGATGGAGTTTTCCAACAATCAGCAACAGTTTCATCATCATCATCTGACTCAACTCCAGACTTCCACTGAACTTAAAATCCACCATCTGCCATTGTGGGCTCCCTTCTCCAAGCTCACCAGTGGCCAATTCCCAACAGAAAAGGAATATGGGGATACACTCAAGGTGGCTCGCAAAAATGGGGTCACTGACACCACTGAGAACTCATCATGATACTTCCAGATCCAGGAGGAACAAGGCACTCAGTGTGAGCTGAAACAGTAGCGGCAGAGGAAGAGGAAAGAAGCTAATCTAGTGCTCAATTTCCATCTCCCCACACAATGTTACATTCCCAATGCAGAAAGCCTGTGAATCCAAAATTGGGCTCGTCAGTCATCTGAAGACACCTTTAGCCTGTCGTTGATTCTGCTTGATTGACTACCCCTGATGACACAGGAGAGCAGCAGTGTCTCATGAGCCAGCACTGATAATATAGTGAGCAACTCCATCCATTCTGCATGGAATAACCAATCTGTTCAGTAACCTCATTTTGTCATCATCGTCAAGTGGAACTTTCATATACTTTGAAATTATTGCAATTGCGACTGAATGAATCAAAATACCATTTCAATCAACTCAATCCCATCACTGTTGGTTGATATGCAACCACTGCCCAATAGGGCTCTACTAAACCACTCTGTGGCGAGTACACTCAATATCAGTTTGGAGCTTCTTATATTCAAGACTGTGCTGTCAATATCATCATTTTCACTTCCCGAGCTTTCTATGTCATGAAGCTCCGTGGAAGGCTGTGCTGCTTCGCTTTTTACAATGGAATGATATTCAGATTCACATCTGACTGCCTGTTGACCATTCCATGGGAATTCCTGGGGTTCATTTAACTGTTTATCAACTGCCCAGAATTACCTTCAGTCTCTCTCCTTTTGTGTCTCATTCTTTTCTTGCCTCTGAAAAGCCACAAAGGTCGTGTTCGTGCAGTGGCAATAATTGAACTAGTGGCTTTCTGAGGACTTTATTTTTTAACCATCCAACATCTGATCCAGAGAATCCAATTCTGACACGCCAAATCCATTGAAACCAGGAGCCTGTCAATGTGTTGTAATTTAGCACAACCCAGTAATTTAAAAAGGGAATACTGCATCACAAATCTTCAGTTTGAATTTCTACAACTTTGTACACAGTTAAAGAGTCAAAGGTCAATAGCACAGAAAAAAAGCCCTTTGGCTCATTGAGTCTGTGTTAGTCAAAAACAACCACCTAACTATTCTAATCCCACTTGCAGCATCGCCTTGTACATCTTTACATTGCAAACATACATCTAAATACTTCTTAAATATTATAAAGGGTTTCTGCTTCCTCATAATTTCATACATCTCAATCATGTCCCATTTCAATCTTTTCTGCATTAAAGAAAACAACTCCAGTCTGTCCAATATTCTTTCATAACTGAAACTCTCCAGGCAACATTCTGGTAAATCTCCTCTGCACCCTGTTCAGCGCTCTCCCATCCCTCCTCTCATGTGGATTCTAGGACTGCATACAGTGTGGCCAAATCAAGTGTTTATACAATTCCCTGTTCTTCAACTCTATGCAAGTGTCCCATCGGTCTCCTTCACCACTTTATCTTCCTTAATTAATGTTAACTTCCATGATATATTTCTCTAAGGTATGTCTTTCAAAATCTGACCATGTCTGGCATGGATCTAATAAATCATCTTTCTGGTAAATTCCATCTATAAAGCTTGGCAGAAGTTCCAAATTTTCCTCAGTGTCCATATTTTGCATCTGCTTTTTGTCAGAAGGGACAGTACCAAATCTATAACTTGATTTTTCTTGGGGGGGGGCGTAACTCCTATCCACAGATCCACTTAATTTATTCAATGATCATTGGACATCAGAGAACATTAGTGAGAAATCAGATCCTGACATTTTGCATTTGGGTTAAGGGTCTTAGTATCCAATATACACCTTCAGGTTGTCATTCTCTGCTACCCTAAGTCAGATGGTGAAGCTTTGTGGGATGATGACGCACCCTGGTTCCAACTCACCCACTGGCCGTGGTTGAGTCTCTCTCTCTAGATAATTGCTCTAAGTACTTAATTTAATAACGCCTTCGATCTATGTGCCTTAACAACATAATTAACATGGTAGATAATATAGATCAAGAGAAACTGTCCCCACGGATGAAAGGATCAAGAACTAGAGGACTTGAACTTAAAGGCATTTGTGAAAAAAGCAAGGAACTCACCAGGAGAAACTTTTTTAAATACAGCAAGTGGTTGGAGTTTGGTGTATGTGGCCTTAGAGCGTAAGGGAGAGAGTTTCAATCAAGATTTCCAAGAAGGAATTGGATGAGCATCTTAAATGAAAGAATGTGCAGGGTTATATGGTGAAGGCAGGGCAAGATAACTAGTTGGATTGGGAGGATTCAAGTACAGGAGTAAGGATGTCTTACTGGATTTGTGCGGGCCTTGGTGAGATTGTACCTGGAGTATCTCTTTATCCGGGGAAGATATTTTGGCTTTGGAGGAAATGCAACAAAGGTTTACTGGATTGATTCCTGGGATGGCAGGACTGATGTTTGAGGAGGGACTGAAAAGGTTAGGATTATATTCACTTAGATTTTGAGGAATGAGGAGAATCTCAGAGATCTATAAAATTCTAACAGAATGACACAGGTAAACACAGGAAGGATATTCCCAATGGTCAAGGAATCCAGAACCAGGGGTCACAATCTAAGGATATGGGGTAGGCCATTTATGACTGAGCTGAGGAGAGATGTTTGAGGAGAAAGTGAGGTCTGCAGATGCTGGAGATCAGAGCTGGAAGTGTGTTGCTGGAAAAGCGCAGCAGGTCAGGCAGCATCCAAGGAGCAGGAGAATCGACGTTTTGGGCATAAGCCCTTCTTGCACTATGAAATTTCTGGCCATTTAATTTCTCCTGCCTCCACCTATCACAGATCTTCCACCTTGTTCACTTTCCTAGTCCCATCCGCCCCCAATTAAATTGATTTGTAATAGATTGTAAGCAATGTTTTCCCACTGTAGCATACTTCCTCCACTGCTAATATTGCCTGCATTCTCAATATTGTTGCGGCCCATGATGTGTTTTGGGCATTAAGCCAGATGTTCAGGAGCCTTCTCAACACAACTGACTCATTGAGAAAAGTTAATATTTGATAGTTCAAAGCAGACATAAAACAAAAGATACTGTCACCCAAGTAGACCTCTATTACAAGCTAGTTCATCAGATGAACATCTTTTAATTGTTTTAATTCACAATATTGCAAGATAGGAAATATTTAAAAAGCCCGACCTCAAAAGGCAGTAATCTCAGGATTACTCCAGTCCCACATGTTAGTGAGAGCAGCAATGGGATAGGTCAGTCGAATGCTCGCCTTGAGGAGTGGTGGAGGAGGGAGGAATTTCAATCCCTCAAATACTGGGACGGATTTTGAATAAGATGGCCATATCACAACTCAGTAAGACAGGGACCATTATCTTCACATTCACTTCAGATTTAGTCTAGTGGGGGAATGGGAGTCTGAGCAGGGATACAGGAACGAGGGAAACAAAGATGGATAATGAAAGGTAGAAAGAGTAAAAAGCAAAAGTAGAAAATCAGGAGAAATAGGGGAAGCAACAACTAGTGTCATAGTACATCCCTCAGTGGAGAGAGAGAGTGAACATGGTACAGGAAAACTTTCAAGAGGAGAGAAAAAAAAGAGAAATGTAGTTGTAATCAGGGAAAGCATAATGAGGGGAATAGACACTGTCCTCTGTCGCCAGGACCAAGAGTCCTGAAGGCTATGCCTGGTGCCTGGCTTCAGAATATCTCGTCTGGGCTGCAGAGGATCTTGGACATGGAGGCAAAAGATCCACTTGCACTGGTCCATCAATGATACAGGTAGAAAGAGGAAAGACATTCTGCTGAGGGAATCTGAGCAGCTAGGGGCTAAATTAAAAAGGAGAACCAAAAAGGTAATAATCTCCTGATTACTGCCCAAGCCACGAGCAAATTGGCACAGGGTCAACAAAATTGAAGAGGCAAACGCATAGCTTAAAGACTGGTGTGGGAGAAATGGGTTTGAATTCAAGGGACATTGGCACCAGTACTGGGGAAACAAAGAGAGCTGCACTGATGGAATGGACAGCAGATAATGGGACAACCAGGGGAAGGGGAGCAGTCAACGCAGGACTGAAGGTGCTATACTTAAATACCCGCAGTACAAGAAACAAGGTAAATGAACTTGTAGTGCTGAACTAAATTAGCAGGTATGATGTTGAAGGTATCACAGAGACATGTCTGCAGGGAATTAGGGGTGGGAACTAAATATCCAAGAATTATGTCTAATCGAGATGACAGGCAGATGGACAGGGGTGCAGGGTTGCCTTGTTAGTAAGAAATTACATTAAATTGATAGCAAGTTATGCAGAGTCAGAAGGCAGAGATTCTGTGTGGGTAGAATTGAGGAACTGCAAAGGAAAAACAACTGTGTTGGGAGTGGTGTACAGGCCTCCTAGCAGTAATTTGGATGTGGGAGAGAAAATAAATCAGGTGATAGAAAAGAAATACACTATTACAAAATCATGGGGGACGTCAATATGCAGGTGGACTGGAAATATAAAGTTTATTAGTAGATCTCAAGAAAAGGAATTTATGGAATATCTGGGGAATTCTGCATTTGGTGATGTGTAATGAGGCAGATCTGATTAGGGAGCTTGGGTAAAGAAAGCCCTTGGGATCAGTGACCATAATGTGATAGAATTCACTGTGCAGTTTGAGAGGGAGAAGGCGAAAGCAGAATTAACGGTATTACAACTGAGTTGAAAAGTGTGGCCCCGGAAAAGCACAGCACATCAGGCAGTATCTGAGGAGCAGGAGAATCGATGTTTGAGGCATAAGTCCTTCATCAGGAATGTATGAAAAGTTGATTGTCCTACTCCTGAGATACTGTCTGATCTACTATACTTTTCCAGCGTCACAACTTTCGATTCTGATCTCCAACATCTTCAGTCCTCACTTTCTCCTAGTCGGTATTACAATTGAGTAATGCAAGTAGAAAGACATGAGGGAGGAGCTGGCCAGAGTTGACTTCGAGGGAGAGCCTATCAGGGAGGATAGTGGAGCAACAACGGCAGGAGTTTCTGAAGGTGATTCGGGAAGTGCAATAGAAATTCATCCTGAGGAGGAAGAGCCAAACAAGGGGAGGATGGGGCAACCACGGATGACACAGGAAGTCAGGGACTGCATGAAAGCAAAAGAAAAGGCATCCAATGTGGTAAAGAATAGTGACAAGCATGAGGCCTTAAAAAAAAGCAATGGTTAACACAAAAAGCAATAAGGGAGAAGATTATGAAATATGAGAATACGTTAGCTAGTAATATAAAAGAAGATTGCAAATGTATTTTTAGATACCAAAGAGATAGACAAGAGTGGACATTGGACCCCTGGAAAATGAGTCTGGGGAAGCAGCAAACTGGAACACAGGAGGAACTATATAGGTACTTTGCATCAGTTTTCAGACTGGAAGACAGCAACAGCATACCCGAACTTCAGGAGAGTCAGGGCAGAGGTGAGTATAGTGGCCATCACTAAGGAGAAGGTGATGGGGAAGCTGAAAGGTGTGAAGTTGAATACATCACCAAGACTGAATGAACTACATGCCAGGTTCTGAAAGAGATAGTTCAGGAGATTGTAAAGGCATTTGTGGTGATCTTTCAAGGATCACTGGAATTAGGGAGGATCCCAGAGAACTAGAAAATGGTGAATTTAACACCTCTGTTTAAGAAGTGAGGAGGCAGAAGACAGGAAGCCTTAGCCTGGTTAGCCTGACCTCGGTCATTGGTAAGGTTTTAGAGTCCATTAATAAGGATGAGTTTGCAGAGTACTTGGAAGTGCATGAGTAAAATAGGACTGAGTCAGCATGGCTTCGTCAAGGGGAGATCATGCCTGACAAATCTGTTAGAATTCTTTGAGGAGGCGACCAGCAGCTTAGACAAAGGAGAACCAGTGGATGTGATCTATTTGGATTTCCAAATGGGTTTTGACAAGGTGCCGTACAGGAGGCTGCTGGATAAGAATAGAGTACATGCTGTTAGGGACAAGGTACTGGCACAGATAGAGGATTGGCTGACTGGCAGAAGGCAGAGAGTGGGGATAAAGGGAGTCTTTTTCAGAATGGCAATTGGTGACTATTGGAGTTCCTCAGAGACCATAACTATTCACATTATACATTAATGATCTGGAAGAATGAACTGAGGCATTGTTGTTAAGTTTGAATATGGCACCAAGATAGGTGGAGGGCCAGGAATAATGGAGGCTGCAAAAGGACTTGGACAGGTTAGGAGAGTGGACAAAGAAGTGGCAGGTGGAATATAGATTAGATTAGATTCCCTACAGTGTGGAAACAGGCCCTTCGGCCCAACAAGTCCACACCGACCCTCCGAAGAGTAACCCACCTAAACTCATTTGCCTCTGACTAATGCACCTAACACTATGGCCAATTCACCTGACCTGCACGTCTTTGGACCGTGGGAGGAAACCGGAGCACCCAGAGGAAACCTACACAGACACGGGGAGAACGTGCAAACTCCACACAGACAGTTGCCCAAGGCTGGAATCGAACCTGGGACCCTGGTGCTATGAGGCTGCAGTGCTAACCACTGAGCCACTGTGCTGCCCCATAATGTGGGCAAGTGTGAGGTTATGCATTTTGGTAGGATGAATAGAGACGTAAACTATTTTCTAAATGAGAAATCTGGAAATCTGAAGCGTAAAGGTACTTGGGAGTATTAGTTCAGGGTTTTAAGGTTAACAAGCAGGTTCAGTTGGCAGTTTGGAAGGCAAATTAGCATTCATTTTAAACGGGCCAGAATTCAAGAGATGTACAAGGCTCTGACCAGAACGCATTTGGAATATTGTGAGCAGTTTGGCATGCCGTATCTAAAGAAGGATGTGTTTGTAGGGGGTCCAGAGGACATTTTCATGAATGATGGGCTTGTTATGCGAAGACTGGTTGAGGGTCCTGGATCTGTACTCAATGAAGTTTAGAAGGATTGGTGGGGGGCGGGGGGGAATCCTTTTGAAACTTAGAACACAAGAGGACTAGAAAGAGTGGATATGGAGAAGATGTTTTCCCTAATAGGAGAATCTAGGACCTGACGGCACAGCCTCAGAATGAAGGGATGACCCTTTAGAACTGAGATGAGGAGCAATTTCTTCCGTCAGAGGGTAGCGAATCTGTGGAACTCATTGTCACTAAAGGCTATGGAGGCCAAGTCGTTGAGAGTTTTTAAAACAGAGATAGTTAGGTTCTGGATTAGTGAGAGGATCAAGGATAATAGGGAGAAGGCAGACAAATGGAGTTGAGATATATATCAGCCATGATAGAATGGCGAGAAGATTTGATGTGCCGAATGGCCTAATTCAGCTCCTTATATATAATGGTCTAAAATGTGTAAAAATATGAAAAAAAAACTAGAAAAGTAAAGGGTGCTACTTCTGGATGCATGGGACATTTGCAATAAAACAGATATATGAACAGCACATATGGGTACAATATGATTGTGATTATGCAGACATGACTACAAGGTGACCAAGGCTGAGACCTGAATATCCAAGTGTTTTCAATCCTTAGGAAGGACAGGCAAAAAGGAAAAGGAGGTGTGATGGCATTGTTACTGAAAGATGAAATCCATGGCATTGTGAGAAAGGATACTAGCTCAGAAAATCTGGCAGTAGAAACAGTTGGGTGGAGCTAAGAATAAGTGGTCAAAAACATTATGTGGGGTTGTTTATTGACCTCCATACAGTAGTACTGCAAAGGACAGGAAATTAGGGATGCATGTAAAAAGCATGCTGCAATGATCAAGGGTGCCTTTAATATATATTTACAGGGATTAGTTAACTCAGTTGGCTGGCAAACTGATTTGAAAGTTTGGCAAATTTGAAACTGGGGTCCCAAATCTAAACAAAGGAAACTCCAAAAATATGAGAGGTTATGACAGATTGGGTGACCTGATTAAAAGACTGATGATGGACAGACATTGAGTAATATTTAAAGAATGCAATAATTCCAACAATTACACATTCATTTCTCGTGAAAAAAAAATACAATAGGAAAGTGGTTCAACCATGGCTGACAAAATAACTTAAGGATTGCATCCTTTCTCACAATGCCACTGATTTCATCTTTCAGTAACAATGCCATCATACCTCCAGAGAGAAGTCATGTAAAGTTGCAGAAAAAAAAGCAAACCTGGAGACTGGGAGCAATTTAGAATTCAACAAAGGAGTACAGAGACTTAAAGGAGGAAAACATAGCATGAGAGTAAATTTGCAAGGAAAATAAAAGCGAACTATAAAAGCGACAGAGCAGTGGAGGGATACAGGATAGCCAGAAGGGACCTGAAGAAAGGGATTAGGAGAGCTAAGAGAGGGCATGAAAAATCTTTGGCGGATAGGATCAAGGATAACCCAAAGGCATTTTATGCGTATGTGAGAAACATGAGAATGACGAGAACGGGGTTAGGTCCAATCAAGGACAGTAGTGGGAGACTGTGTATTGAGTCGGAAGAGATAGGAGAGGTCTTGAATGAGTACTTTTCTTCAGTTTTTACGAATGAGTGGGACCGTATTGTTGAAGAGGAGAGTGTGAAACGGACTGGTAAGCTAGAGGAGATACTTGTTAGGAAGGAAGATGTGTTGGACATTTTGAACAACTTGAGGATAGACAAGTCCCCCGGGCCTGATGGGATATATCCGAGGATTATGTGGGAAGCAAGAGAGGAAATTGCAGTACTGTTGGCAATGATCTTTTCATCTTCACTGTCAACGGGGGTGGTACCAGGGGACTGGAGAGTGGCGAATGTTGTGCCCCTGTTCAAAAATGGGAATAGAGATAACCCCGGGAATAACAGGCCAGTTAGTCTTACTTCGGTGGTAGGTAAAGTAATGGAAAGGGTACTGAGGGATAGGATTTATGAGTATCTGGAAAGGCACTGCTTGATTAAGGACAGCCAGCACGGATTTGTGAAGGGTAGGTCTTGCCTTACAAGTCTTATTGAATTCTTTGAGGAGGTGACCAAGATGCGGATGAGGGTAGAGCAGTGGATGTAGTATACATGGATCTTAGTAAGGCATTTGATAAACTTCCCCATGGTAGGCTTATGCGGAAAAGCAGGAGGCAGGGGATAGAGGGAAATTTGGCCAATTGGATAGAAAACTGGCAAACCGGTCGAAGTCAGAGAGTGGTGGTAGATGGCAAATATTCAGCCTGGAGCCCAGTTACAAGTGGAATTC
>NC_057726.1:72475853-72533898 GCF_004010195.1 Chiloscyllium plagiosum
TTGGTAGAGGTTTATAAGATGATCAGAGGAATAGATAGAGTAGACTGTCAGAAACTTTTTCCCCGGGTACAAGAGAGTGTTACAAGGGGACATAAATTTAAGGTGAAGGGTGGAAGGTATAGGGGAGATGTCAGGGGTGGGTTCTTTACCCAGAGAGTGGTGGTGGCATGGAATGCGCTGCCTGTGGGAGTGGTAGAGTCAGAATCTTTGGTGACCTTTAAGCGGCAATTGGATAGGTACATGGTTGGGTACTTAAGCTCGGACAAATGTTCGGCACAACATCGTGGGCCGAAGGGCCTGTTCTGTGCTGTACAGTTCTATGTTCTATCTATAAAAGTTTATGTGAAAAGAAAAAGATTGTAAAAAGAAAATGATTAGTGAAGGCAAATGTGTGTTCTTTACAGTCCAAAACAGAAGAGAATGGAGAGCAGAAAATGGGGAGCATTTAAACAATTACTTTAATTCTGTCTTCATGGAAAAAGGCACAAATAACCTGCCAGAAATGTGGTGTGACCAACGGTCCAATGCGGAAAAGGAAATTGAATAGAAAAAGTGTTGGAGAAATTAATGGGACTGATAATGGGACAGAAGCTGATAGATTCTGAGGGCCTGATAATCCACATCCCAGGGTATAAAGGAGGTGACCCTAGCAATAGTGCATGCTTTGGTTGTCACCTTTCAAAAGTCTGTAGATTATGAAACAGTCCTATCAGATTGGAGGATGGCAAATGTCACCTCACAATTTAAAAAAGGAGGCAGAGAGAAAAGCTGGGAATTATAGACTGGTTAGTCGGACATTAGCAGTTGGAAAATGCTGAAGTTTATAATTAAAGGATAATAGGGCACTTCAAGAATCCAAACAAGATTATATAAAGTCATTATGGATTTATGCTAAATGTGAAGCATCCATTTCAGTAGGAAAAACAGAATTGCAGACTATTATTTAAATTGTGAAAGATCTGAAAATGTAATGTATAAAAGGAACCTGGGTGTCCTTGTATAACAGTCACTGAAAGCAAACACGAAGGTGCAGCAAAAGAATTTGAGTACAGGAGCAGGAATGTCTTTGTGCAGAATTACAGGGACTTGGTGAGACCATACCAGGAATATTGTGTGCAGTTTTCATTGCCACACCAAAGGAAGTGCCATACTTGCCATAGAGGGAGTGCAGCCGACATTCACTCGGCTGGTACTGGGGATAACAAGTGTTCTAGGAGAATTGGTTCATCTGGGCCTGTATTCACTGGAGTTTAGAAAATAGAGAGGAGATCTCATTGAAACGTATAAAATTCAAACAGGACTGGACAGACTAGATGTGGGACATTTTTCCTGATTAGAAAATCTAGAATCAGAGGACACAGTCTCAGGGTCCAACACAGGTCATTTAGGACTGAGATAGAACATAGAAAAATACAGCGCAGTACAGGCCCTTCGGTCCTCGATGTTGCGCCGATCCAAGCCCACCTAACCTACACTAGCCCATTATCCTCCATATGCCTATCCAATGCCCGCTTAAATGCCCATAAAGAGGGAGAGTCCACCACTGCTACTGGCAGGGCATTCCATGAACTCACGACTCGCTGAGTAAAGAACCTACCCCTAACATCTGTCCTGTACCTACCACCCATTAATTTAAAGCTATGCCCCCTCGTAATAGCTGACTCCATACGTGGAAAAAGGTTCTCATGGTCAACCCTATCTAAACCCCTAATCATCTTTACGCCTCTATCAAGTCACCCCTAAACCTTCTTTTCTCCAATGAAAACAACCCCAAGTGCCTCAGCCTTTCCTCATACGGTCTTCCTACCATACCAGGCAACATCCTGGTAAACCTCCTCTGCACCCATTCCTGTGCCTCCACATCCTTCCTATAGTATGGCGACCAAAACTGCACACAATACTCCAGATGCGGCCACACCAGAGTCTTATACAACTGCAACATGACCTCAGGGCTCCGGAACTCAATTCCTCATTTCTTTCCTCAGAGGGTGGTCAGCCTGTGGGGTTCTCTCCCACAGAAGGCACTGGAGGCCAGGTCATCGAATATATTCAAGAAAGAAACAGAGTTCTCAAAGTGAACGTTATCAAGGGGTATGGGGAGAGTGCAGGAATACAACACTGAGATAGAAAATTTAGCATCGTCGTGAGGTGGCACAGTAGCTCAGTGGTTAGCACGACTGCCTCACAGCACCAAGGACCTGGGTTTGATTCCAGCCTTGGGTGACTGGCCACGTGGAGTTTGCACATTCTCCCTGTGTCTGCTCAGGTTTCCTGCGGGTGCTTTGGTTTCTTCCCACAGTCGATAAGTGGGTTAGCCACGGGGAATGCAAGGTTACAGGGATAGATTAGGGGATGAGTCTAGGTGGGATGCTGTTTGGAGGATCGATATGGACTCGATGGGCCAAACGGCCTGTTTCCACACTGTGATTGTGAACTTTATGATTTTCTATGAAATGGTGCATTATGTTTTATGAGCTGAATGGCCTACTGCTGTGAAGAGAGTGGTGCTGGAAAATTGCAGCAGGTCAGGCAGCATCCGAGGAGCAGGAAAATTGATGAGGCCTCATTCCTGATGATGGGCTTTTGCCCAAAATATTGATTTTCCTGTTCCTCGGATGCTGCCTGGCCTGCTGTGTTTTTCCAGCCAGCATCACTCTAATGTTGACTCTAATCTCCAGCATCTGCAGTACCCACCTCTATCTGGATTCAGCTGTGCTTTTTGTCACACGTTTCTGATTGTTACCAAGACATTACTGAGAATTTAAACTATACAATAGATAAGAGCTTAGGATTTGAACTTGAATTTTGCCAGCCTAAACAGAATCAGACCAACACTTATGAATCTGCCTGTTCTGAACTCTTGAAGTGTTAGCTCTGTTTCTCTCTCCACAGATGCTGCCAGTTCTGCTGAATTCCTCCAACATTTTTCTGTTTTTAATTTCAAAGTCCAGCATCCATGGCATGAATCTTCTCCCATTGAATGTGTGCCTGTAACATTTTATTCCCTTGCACAGTTTGCCAGCTTTTGTGTATGTGCACATATGTGTGAACTCATGCATGGGTGCCTATGTGTTTATATGCATCTATGTTAACACACATGTAAGCGTATGCGATTGCGTTTGTGTTTATGTGCGCATTTGTGTGTGTCTGTGTGAATGTGTACAAGAGTGCATGAATGTGCATGGGCATGTGTGTATATGTCTGAGAGTGTGTATATGATTTTCTGTGTGTGCATCTAAGCATGCATGTATGGTGGATGCGTGTGTGTATATACAAAGGTATGTATATGTGCTTGTGAGAGTGTGTGTGCATATGCACATCCATGTATGTATGTGAAGATGAATGAGCGGATGTGTGTCAGCGTACACAGCAGCATTAGTCAGTGTATTTGAGTGTCAATTTGTATCTGTCAGTGTGGATGTGTGTCAGTCAGTATCTGTATGTATGTGCCAGCCAGTCTCTGCATATGACTGTCTCTGTATGTGTCTGAGTGTAAGCATCTATGTAAGTATGCATATATGTGCCTGTGTGTGTCAGAGTGTATGTCAGTGTCAGTCTGAGAATGTTAGAGGGAATGTGTCAGTTTGAGTTGGTGTATCAGTGTCAGTCTGTGTGTCAGTCTGTCAGTGTGTGCATTCACTGTGTCAGTGCATGTCTGTGTGTCAATCTTTGTGCATATCAGAGTGTAAATGTGTCCGTCTGTGTCAGTGTGTCAGACTTTGTGCATGTTAGAGTGTGTGTATATGTGGACTCGGTCTGTGTGTGAATGCATCACTGTCTCTCTCTGCAGTTAGTGTGTGCCTGTGCAGTCAGTGAACATGTGTCAGTCTGTACATGTATATGTCAGTGCTCCTGTGTGTGTCTGTGCAGTGTGTGTCAGTCTGTGTGTATGTCAATGTGTCCCTGTGTGTTTCTGTGCAGAGTGTCAGTCTGTGTATGTCAGTGTGTATGTGTCAATGTGTCCCTGTGTTGTCTGTGCAGTCAGTGTGTGTCAGTCTGTGTATATGTATCAATGTGTCCGTGTGTGTGTCGGTGCAGTGTGTCAGCCTGTGTATATGTCAATGTGCCCCTGTGTGTATCTGTGCAGTCAGTGTGTGTCAGTCTGTGTGTTTGTGTCATGTCCCTGTGTGTGTGTGTCTGTGCAGTCAGTGTGTCAGTTTGTGTGTGTCATGTCCCTGTGTGTGTCGGTGCAGTCAGTGTGTGTGTTACAGTCCCTATGTGCATGTGCAGTCAGTCTGTGTCGGTGGTCAAAGTCTCACTGTGTCTATGTCTATGGTGTAGGGGTATGCGAGGGAGCTCAGGTATAATCCCACCACTGAGTCTAATTGCAGTGTCCAGTATCTTTTGGTTAAACGGGCAGCTTCAGTCGGTCAGCTCTCTCCCTCCAGCTCAAACAAAGCTGCTCCTCAAGCACTCACCTGCAGGCTGTAGGCGGTTCTGTGATTCTGCCGGGGCCGTGGATCAGGACCGTGTTGCTAGCCCCATTCAGGGCAGCCGGGGACGGAGTGGCTCCATGTTCCACAGGGTCTGCAGACAGCGAAGGAGTGAACACCAGGCAAGCTCTCTCTCTCTCTCTCTCACTCACTCACTCAGTCACTCAGTCAGTCACGGCTCCCCGGCTGGACTGTCATCCTGCCAGCACAGTCTCCTCCCTGTCTCCGGGGATAATGAGCCCAGCCCGGCCCGGCCCGGCCCTGCCCAGTCGACAGCAGCGCACTCACATCAGCCCCCTCTACAAGGTTTACTGGAAAGGCTTCATTCTCCTGGAATCAGCAGCGAGACACCGTCCCGAGGCGAAGATGTGGCTGCAGCCGACAGGAGACAGGATCAGAAATCCGACCAGGGCACGGCAGCACACAAACAAATCAACCTCTGACAGGGGGAGGAGACACTGCAGGCTCAGGCTCCCCCTTTAACCATTAAAGGGATCTCTCCATCCAGTACAGCAGAGGCCCTTCGGCCCATCGAGTCTGCACCGACCTACCTCCCCCTCAATCTTCACCAGTCCCACTTATCCGCACTAGGCCCCAACCTTGAGCGTTATGACATTTCAAGTGGCTCATCCAAATTATTTTAAAGGTTGTCAGGTTCCCCACCTCAACTCCCCTCCCAGGCAGATCATTCCAAACCTCCAGTACCCTCTGGGTGAAAGTATTTTCCTCAAATCCATTTCTAATCCTCCTTCCTTTCACCTAAAACTTACGCCCCTTGTCATTGAACCTTGGACTAAGAGGAACAGCTGCCTTCCATTCAACATGGCCCCATGCCTCGCATAATCTTACATACTCTGTCACAACCTCCCTCAATCTTCTCTGTTCCAAAGAAACCTAGCCTAGACCAGCCCTTCTTCAGGGCTGAAAGGCTCCATCCCAGGCAATAGTGTGGTGGCCAGAACCATATACAATACTCCAGCTATGGTTGGATCAAAGTCCTGTGTGGCTCCCTGCTCTTACAATTTACATCTCAACTGATAAAGGCAAGCATCTCATATATATTCTTAGTGACTCTATTCACCAGTCCTGCCACTGACAAGGGTTTGACAACAAACGCCCCAAGATCCCTCTGTTCCTCTGAGGTTCGAGTGTCCTGTTATTTATTAACGATGTCTCTAACAGTTACTCAACAGTTTTGTCACCTCCCATTAGGAGGAAGAGAGCTGGGCACAAAGATGGGTGTGAGGGAATAAAAAGCCACAAGGAAAGAAAGCCATGAAGGAAATTTCATCCATCAAACACTCTTCAGAGAGAATCACGAATGAGAAAAGACACTCTTGCCTTCAACAATCAGAGCAAAGCAACCGAGTACATGTTGCACTGAGATGATTGGGATTGTTACTAACACTGAGAGAGTATCAGAGTTACACTCGGGGAGAGACAGCACTGCTTGCTCATACTCAGAGAAATAGCATCACACACTCACATTTGGAGAAAATGGGATATCTTCTCTACAAAGACTGTGTGGTGGTCACCCTTCCTGATACTGTTGATTTACAGTTGGCAGATTGGTAACGATGAAGCCAAGTATGTTTTTACCTTTTAGGAGAAAGTGAGGACTGCAGATGCTGAAGATCAGAGCTGAAAAGCGCAGCAGGTCAGGCAGCATCCAAGAAACAGGAGAATCGACGTTTCGGGCATAAGCCCTTCTTCAGGAATGAGGAAAGTGTGTCCAGCAGGCTAAGATAAAAGGTAGGGAGGAGGAACTTGGGGGAGGGACGTTGGAAATGCGAAAGGTGGAAGGAGGTTAAGGTGAGGATGATAGGCCAGAGTGGGGTGTGGGTGGAGAGGTCAGGAAGAAGATTGCAGGTTAGGAAGGCGGTGCTGAGTTCGAGCGATTTAACTGAGACAAGGTGGGGGGAGGGGAAATGAGGAAACTGGAGAAATCTGAGTTCATTAACAACTATTTTACCTTTTGTTGGTTACCTCACTATCTGCTGCAGACACAGTCAAGCACCTATGTCCTTTAGGACCCTACTGGCTTCATCAATAGTGCTGCTGCAAAACCATTCTTAGTGGTAGACATTGAAATCCCCCATCCAAAGTGCAATTTGTGTCCTGTTGTTCAACATGGAGGATCTTCATTGGCAGAGGTAGGGCAGTGCATAGTAATCAGCAGCAGGTTCTCTTGTCCATTTAAACTGAAGCCTTGAGAAATCATGAAGTCTGGAGTCAACATTGAGGACTCTCAGGGCAATTCCTTCTCAACTGTCTTTTCTGCTGGGTCTGTTCTACTGGTGCGACAGGAAATATCCAGGGATGGTGATGGTGATGTCTAGGACATATGAGTATGACTATGTCGAGCTGTTGCTTGACTAGTTTGTGAGACATCTTAGATTAGATTAGATTACTTGTGTGGAAACAGGCCCTTCGGCCCAACAAGTCCACACCGCCCCGCCGAAGCGCAACCCACCCATACCCCTACATTTACCCCTTACCTAACACTACAGGCAATTTAGCATGGCCAATTCACCTGACCTGCATATCTTTGGTGCTGTGGGAGTGTTTGTTGAGTGTTACATCACAGCGGTGAACCCTCCCGCTAATTAAACCAAACGCATAGAAAAGCTCACCTCACATCATAATCTGTTAAAGTGTGAGACAGAGAACTCCCAAATTCCACTACTTAAAGGAAAAGGAATCAATTTATTCTTTACCACACAAGTTTAAAACCTCACAGCGGCTGTTGTTGTTGGTGTCTGTCTTCCTCTGGCTGAAGATTTCCCAATGGCATCTTCTGTCTTTTGCTGCAACAATGCTTCATATGAAAAAGGTACGTTTGATAGAAAGTGTTTTGAAGGCAATTTCTCTCTAGGTGGCAGTTGGTCTGTGTCTAATTTTCAAAATACCTGCTTCTTCATTCCCCTCCCAACATCAGATTGTCTCATTGATTCAACGTTGGCAAAAACAATAAATTCAAAATAAATTGGATTTTAGTATCCTGGGGCATAATTTAAACTGATTGGTTAAATTTGGATTGTTGTCAAAATAGCAACCTGAACTCAAGGTATCTGTTTCATGCCAAATGTTACATTTTTTCAATTTGCTGCTAGCTAGTTCTATGACAAGTGCTTGTAATCTCTCAGTGTAAAATGGCATTCACTCTCTCTTAAGATACAGTACAAGCCTTCAACTTCATAACACCTCCCCCCTTAAGAAAAAATGAACTATCATAATGAAAAGATGGCTTTCATTTGTTTTTTCCTAATTGTTAACCCCATGACAATGAAATACATAGGATATTAACCTAAGTTCATATTAACTTCTGTATGCACACATATATACATATATATAAAACATTGGTATCTGTTCAATGTTATCTACACTAAGTCTGTAACATTTGACTCCAATGAAATAGTCTCATATTCTTGTCTTTAAATCATTTCAAGAATGTCAGAGAATTGTGATATGTACACAACTGTCTCACAGACATTGTTCATCCCCAAAAAATTTGAATGTTGTAAGGCCAGTATCAAAATCAATAATTCCTTTTCAATGGTAGAGTATTTTCATTGGTCGGTGTTGCGTTTCTCTGAAAAGTAAACAATTGGCCATTCAATTCCATCCTCATCTTCCTGTAGCAGTACAGCTCTAATTCCTATATCACTAGCATCGATTGCAACTTTGAAGGGTTCCAAAAAATGTGGTGTAGCTAAAACTGGTGCACTGGTAAATTGTCAAATGCCTCCTGGCATTATTGTTCTATCCACTGAAATTGTGTGTTCTTCTTCATTGCCACCACGCTGCTGAAGTTTGGAACAAACTTCCAGTAGAATCTGCTTAGTCCCAAAAACCGAAGCATCTCTACCTTCGAGGTTGGTCATGGAAATTCATCGATGGCCTTCATCTTTGCATTCCTTGGGGTCAACCTTCTATGACCGATGTCCCAAGAACATCATCTTGCGAATTCTGTTTCCTTTAAGTTTATTACCAGTTTTGCTTCTCTTAATCAGTCAAAGAGCACTGCCAAACTGTACCATGTGATCTTTCCATGACTCACTAAAGATCACTACATTCTCCAGATAGTGTACAGTTTATTAACCCAGCTGCACCTCTGTCCATGAGTCTTTGTAATGTGGCGGGTGCGTTCTTCATTCCAAAGGGCATCATTTTGAATTTATATAGCCCACTTGAGGTTACAAACACAGAAACTTTCTCTCTTTCTCTGACGAAGGTACCTGCCAATAACCACACAGTGAGTCTAACTTTGTGATGTAATTGGCTTGTCCAACTTTCTCTGTCCAGTCGTCCAATCTCGCTATTGAGTATGAGTCCAATTTCTTTACAGCGTTGACCTTCTGAAAGTCCACACAAAATCATTGAGTCCCATCAGGTTTCGGAACTAACACGATCAGCGAATTCCAATCACTCTGACTTGGTTCGATGATGTCTTTGGTGAGCATTGTATCACTTCCTTCTGGACCTGTGTGGCTTTGAAAGGATTAAGCCTATAGGGGTGTTGTTTCACTGGAATAGCATTCCCTACTTCACCCTCATGCACAAAGCATTAGTCGTCCCCATCTTATTCCTGCATATGTCCTCATGCTGCAGTAACAAACTTTTCAACTGCTTTTATTGTTCCTGAGACAGATAGTTTACTAAGCTGTCCTACTCCTCAAGGACTTCCTCATTGTTAAACATATTTTGAGGCACATCAAACTCCATGACATCCTCACTCTGAAGAGCAGTAACTAACACCTGTTTCTCCAATTTCTTCTCTCTATTGCAAAAAGGTTTGAGCATACCCGATACAGTTTTTTTCCTATCTGGCATCTTTATCAGATAGTTCACCTGACTCAACTTTTTCTCAATTTGACAGGGACCATTAAACCTGGCTTTGAAGGGATCTTCTATCACTGGTTACAGTACTAATACATCATCCCCATGGGAGGACATCTGAATTTCAGGATTTTTTTCTGCCACCTGCTTCATTCTATGCTGTGCCCTCTTCAGGTGCTGTTTGGCTAACTCACCCACTTGATTTAATCTCTCCCTCACCTCTGATACATAATCCAAGTGTGACTTTGGTCCTGTCAATTTCTCTTTAATTAATTTCAAAGGCCCTCTCACCTCATGTCCGAAAATTAACTCAAAGGGAGTAAACTGAGTAGATTAATTTGTGGCCTCTCTAATGGCAAACAATATGAATGGGATACCTTTACCTCAATCATTCGGGTAATCCTGACAGTGAGCTGTCAACATGGCCTTCAGGGTCTGATGCCACCTTTCTGAAGCTCCCTGGGATTCAGGATGATGTGCACTTGACTTCAAGTGCTGTATGCCTCAGCTACCTATGACTTCCTTAAACAGCCTAGCACTAAAATTAGACCCTTAGTGTGATTGAATCTCTCTGGGTTGCCCATACTGGGTGAAAAAAGCTACAAAGTCCTCTACCACCCTCTTTGCCATAATACTTTGCAATGGAATTGTCTTTGGAAATCTGGGAGACACATCTATTATGGTTAGCAGGTACTGGTCTCACTTTTAGTTCTTGGGAGGGGATCGACACAATCAATTATAACCCACGTGAAAGATTCTTCAAATGCGGGAATTGGCAACAAAGGTGCTGGTTTTATTCGTGCCTGTGGCTTAGATCAGATTAGATTACTTACCGTGTGGAAACAGGCCCCTCAGCCCAACAAGTCCACACTGACCCTCTGAAGAGCAACCCACCCAGACCCGCACATTTACCCCTTCACCTAACACTATGGGCAATTTAGCCTGGCTAATTCACCTAACCTGCACATCTTTTGACTGTGGGAGGAAACCGGAGCACCCGGAGGAAACCCACGCAGACACGGGGAGAATGTGCAAACTCCACACAGACAGTTGCCTGAGGCGGGACTTGAACCCGGGTCTCCGGTGCTGTGAGGCAGCAGTGCTAACCACTGTGCCACCATGCCGCCCATACCATTTGGCATGTATGACATGTACGGCAAAAGTTAACCACATCCTTGTGCATTCCAGGCCAATAGAAATGTTTTTGTACTTTAGCTTGAGTCTTCTGTGCTCCTACAGGTAGTTCATGTGCTACCCATAACACCTCCTGTCTGTATGCTACTGGCAACACAATCTGGTGCACTTCAGCCCATTTCTCCTCTGCCCTAACCTGTCATGGTCTCCATGGTTTCTACCTTTCAGATAATAAGCCTTCTCTTCTGAGTATGCATCAACATATAGATCTTTTATTGTCTCATCTTTCTGTTGTAAGCCCACTAGCCTTTCAGGTATGACCCTCTGCCTGTTCAGGTTTTTCCTGCAGCATTACACCAAACAAGGTGTTCACTAACTGAACCTCAACTCCTTCATCTTTCTCTTTAGTTGTTGCTTTGTTCTGTGACTTATGATAGTTGGATTTTGTTGCTACACAATCTGGGAAAATACCAGGGCATTTGTCTTTAAACTCCTCAGTTTCCTGGTCTTCCTTGGGGGCTTCTCCACAACAAGGGGTGTCACTCCCACCTTGGATCCTGCTAAATCATTCCCAAGAACAAATAGTATCCCTGGAACTGACACTCTGTCAATTACTTCCACTGTACCTTCCCCAGTCTTGAGTTGGCACTCCAACCTGATCTTACACAGGGGAATGCTAAATTTCTGTCCATCTATCCCACAAATTACCACACTGTCAGGTAACAGATGAGATAGAGTGTAAATACGTTCATCTGTTACTATGAGAGGCTGATTAGGTCCTGTATCTCTCGAATTTCCCTTCTCCATCTGTTCTTCCTGAGTAAACTTTACCCACGGAAGCAAATTCTTTATAGAGATTTGGTATTAAATCCATACCCAGCCCTTACTTAGGCTGTGCACTCTCCTGCTGCTCCTTGACTTTTCTTGGGGTTTCCTTTACTACTTTCACTAATGCCACCGACTTACCTTCTTTTCCCACATCTTTTCCCACAGTGCTTTTCTTTAACAACCAGCACTGGGACTCCACGTGTCCCACCTTCTGGCAGTGAAAACACCTTTTCCCAGTGCCCTTCTGAAACCACCGGCACTGTCATTGTCTGTGTCCCACCCCATTACAGTGAAAACACCTGAGGCCTTTCACCTCCTGTCCACCCTCTTGGGCTTCTTTTTTATCCTGTGGTAAAATCTTACCAGTGACTGCTCTTTGTTTTGTAGAGTAGGATCTCCCCTTCTTCCAATTTCTATCCCTCACAGGATGAAATGCTTGCCGTAAGCTAAACTTTGCCTTATGCACCAGCCATCCCTGCCACCCTTCTCACTTTCTGAACTTTCTGTTCATCCACATGAATTCTTACTATCTCTGGAAGTAAGTTTTTAAACTCCTCCAGCAGAATAACCTCTCTTACACCCTCATAGGTCTGATCTATCTTTAAGGCCTGGACCCATCTATCAAAATGACTATGTTTAATTCTTTTGAACTCAGCATAAGTCTGACCTGGTTCCTTCTTTATGTTTCTGAACCGCTGTCTATACACTCCTAATACCAATTCATAAACACTTAAAATAGTCTGTTTGACCTCTTCATAATCTCTTGACCTCTCATCGACAGCACGGCAATTATCTCACTAGCTCTGCCTACCAGCTTAGTCTGAACCAGCATTACCCACAAGTTCTCTGACCACTTCATCTGCCTAGCCAATTTTTCAAATGAAATAAAGAAGGCTTCAACATCTTCCTCATCAAAATATGGCAGTGTTTTAACATATTTGTATATATCACTAACTTCTCTTTTCATCTCCATCCTGTTAACTTGACTTTCCTAACTAAGTTGCGACTTCTGAAGTTCAAATTCTGTCTCCTTTTCTCTTTCTTCTCTCTCTCTCTTTGCTCAGCCAAGAACCTTCTGTCCCTTTCTGTTTCCACTCTCTCTTTCTTTTTCCCTGTCTTTAACTTCTAACTCCATTTTTCTCAATTGTAATTTAAGTTTTTTCTAATTCTACTGCACTTGTCTGTTTCTCTGACCCACCCAAGTGTTTGAGTTACTCCCTTACAATTTCAGCTTTACTTTTGTCCTTAGTTAAACCCAATTCTAACCTCTTGCTCATTCTAAAAGTATGGCCTTTTTCTGTCTTTCTAAACTTTTTTGGCAAATTTGGGTATCATCTTCAAACCCCAGAATCTCTTTAGCAATCATAAGAGCCATTTCTCTCACTTTTAATTTAACCAGCCACAAGTAACCGAAATTAAACAGGAGAAAGTGAGGACTGCAGATGCTGGAGATCAGAGCTGAAAATGTGTTGCTGGAAAAGCGCAGCAGGTCAGGCAGCATCCAAGGAGCAGGAGAATCGACATTTCAGGCATAAGCCTTCCTGAAGAAGGGCTTATGCCCGAAACGTCGATTCTCCTGTTCCTTGGATGCTGCCTGACCTGCTGCGCTTTTCCAGCAACACATTTTCAGCACTGAAATTAAACAAATTGTTTCACCTATATTTTATTTAGCGATCCAGGACACTATTTGGCAAGTGTTTAAATCTGCTGGGATCTTTCAACTCACAAATCTGTTCAAATCTCAGACTGGTTTTGTCTAAGCCTGTCCAAATCGCAGACTCGAACCCCCAAACTGCCCCTGACCCAATCACAGCGGTGAACCCTTCTGCTAATTAAACCAAACATCCAGAAAAGTTCACCTCACCTCATAATCTGTTAGATTGACAGATAACTCCCAAATTCCACTATTTAAAGAAAATAACATCAATTTATTCTTTAACTCTAAAAGTGAACATAAAACAACAACGATTTACAATTCTAAGCCTCCTTTCTCTGAACTGCTTGTTATCTGCCTCCAGCTTTATAACAATATACTGTTGCCATAAGAACCAGTATTAAAATTACATCAACTTAAGTTCAAAACCACACAGCAGCTGTTGTTGTTTGGTGTCTGTCTTCCTCTGGCTGAAGATTTCCCGACGTCATCTGCTGTCTTTTGCTGCAACAATGCTTTATATGAAAAAGGTACATTTGATACAGAATGCTTTGAATGGCAGTCTCTCTCTAGATGTACGTTTGCTCGCTGAGCTGGAAGGTTTGTTTTCAGATGTTCTGTTGGTGAAGGTCTTCACTGGAGGCTCACTGATGTTACCTCGTCTGGTGACGAAAAGTCTGAAAACTTCCAGCTCAGTGAGCAAACTTACATCCAGAACCTCAACCTGAGCTACAAATCTTCTCAAAAGTCTCTCTCAAGATGACAATTACTCTAACTTTCAAAATACCTACTTCTTCTTTCCCCTAACACCGAATCGTCTCATTGGCTCGAGGTTGGTAAAAACAATAAATTCAAAAGAAGTTGGGTTTTAGTATCCTGCGGCATAATTTAAACTGATTGGTTAAATTTGGATTGTTGTCAAAATAGCAACCTGAACTCAACATATCTGTTTCATGCCAAAATTTTCAATTTTCCAGTATACTCTAAAACTGCCAGCTAGTTTAGATTAGATTCCCTAAGTGTTGAAACAGACCCTTCAGACAAACAAGTCCACACCGACCCTCTGAAGAGTAACCCACCCAGACCCATTTCCCTCTGACTAATGCACCTAACACTATGGGCAATTTAGCATGGTCAAATCACCTGACTTGCACATCTTTGGACTGTGGGAGGAAACCGGAGCACCCAGAGGAAACCCACACAGATAGTTGCCCGAGGCTGGAATTGAGCCTGGGACCCTGGTGCTATGAGGCAGCAGTGCTAACCACTGAGCCACCATGACAGGTGTATTCTCTCAGTGCAAAACAGTATTCACTCTCTTAATGGTATAGTACATGCCTCTAACTTCGTAACATGAGACTTTGTAGGTACTGATACAACTGAGCGGTTTGCTAGGCCATTTCAGAGGGCAGTTGAGGGTCAACCACATTACTGTGGGTTTGAAGTCACATTAGACCAGACCAGTTGATGGCAGATTTTCTTCTCTGCAGGACATTAGTGAATCAGATGGGTTTTTCCAACAATTGACAATAATTTCTTTTTTGGCAGATATTTCTTTTTGAATTTTTATTAATGACTTGGAAGAGGGAGTTGAAGGGTGGGTCAGTAAATTTGCAAACGATACGAAGGTTGGTGGAGTTGTGGGTAGTGAGGAGGGCTGTTGTCGGCTGCAAAGGGACTTAGATATGATGCAGAGCTGGGCTGAGGAGTGGCAGATGGAGTTCAACCCTGTCATTTTGGAAAGACAAATAAGAATGCGGAATACAGGGTTAACGGTAGGGTTCTTAGTGAGGTGGAGGAGCAGAGGGATCTTGGGGTCTATGTTCATAGATCTTTGAAAGTTGCCACTCAGGTGGATAGAGCTTGTAAGAAGGCCTATGGTGTATTAGCGTTCATTAGCAGAGGGATTCACTTCAAGAGTCGTGAAGTGATGTTGCAGCTGTACAGGACTTTGGTTAGGCCACATTTTGAGTACTGTGTGCAGTTCTGGTCGCCTCACTATAGGAAAGATGTGGAAGCTTTGGAAAGGGTGCAGAGGAGATTTATCAGGATGTTGCCTGGAATGGAGAATAGGTCGTACGAGGATAGGTTGAGAGTGCTAGGCCTTTTCTCATTCGAACGGAGAAGGATGAGGGGTGACTTGATAGAGGTTTATAAGATGATCAGGGGAATAGATATAGACAGAGACTTTTTCCACGGGTACAGCAGACTGTTACAAGGGGACATAAATTTAAGGTGAAGGGTGGAAGGTATAGGGGAGATGTCAGGGGTAGGTTCTTTACCCAGAGAGTGGTGGGGGCATGGAATGCGCTGCCTGTGGGAGTGGCAGAGTCAGAATCATTGGTGACCTTTAAGCGGCAATTGGATAGGTACATGGATAGGTGCTTAAGCTAGGACAAATGTTCGGCACAACATCGTGGGCCGAAGGGCCTGTTCTGTGCTATATTGTTCTATGTTCTAAATGACACCAACTGCCATGGCAAGATTCAAGCCTGGATCCCGAGAAAATTCCCTGAGTTTCTGGATTGATCATTCAGTGGTAATACCCACAAGGTCATCACCGTCCCCTTGTCGACTTTAGGACTTTGTCAAGTTGGGGTAAAATGAAAAGAACACTGTAAACGAGCCTTGTTTGTTTGTGAGGCCAGGCCTGGAGTCAATTTGCAGGCTGAGTTTTGATTAAAAAGTTCGAACAGATACAGTGACCTGCAAAAGAGCATTATGTTTAAGTAGATAGCAGAAGTTGATGATTAATACAGTCAGTGCCTGGGAATTGGTTTCCACAAGTCTGGAAGGAATTCTATGTTCAAGCAGTGATAATTGTTGAACGCTAATTGAGTTCCCGAGTGGAGTTGATCTGTCTGTCAGGGCGGAAACAAAATTGAGGTTGTTTTACAGCTATGTTTTCTGGGAGATGATTCAGGGATGCTGCTGAGACGGCCTGAAGATTTGAAAGCTGCTAAGCTGCTCCACCAGCTCCTCGGAGCCCAAAGAGTAGAAAGCTGAGTTCAAAGTATTTCTGTCTTTGCCTGGGTAAACTGAGGTGATCCTGATCAACATTTCAGAAAAGCAACAAAGGAGTCCACAATTATGCCTGTGAAACTACACATTGTGGGAGCCATTTAAGGAATCTGGCTAGTTCGGTTGCTTCCTCCAATTTATCCTTTAACTGTCTGACTATCTTTTGTGTGAATAAGGGGCTGAAGACTGAATTGGGCCTGAATTAAAGCATAGGCATTAATCAATTTGCGTTGTGGTTTAATTTTTCCTCTGTGAAAATTACTGTGTACTGAATGAATGGTTAAGTCTTTTATTTGAGATACAAAACCAATGTCTGGAACTAATCATTCACAAACTTTGGAAATGGTTATTCAAATGTCTGGTTAGGAACCAGTGGAGTAATTATTGGGCATCTTCAACAGTTTAATTTTACTGTATTGTGAATACAGTGGTAGAAAGGCTGATTTGGTTCAGCTATCTGTCTCTAATAGACTGGGAGATAGTGAGATGCTGGGAAGTCAGAGAGGATAAAGACTGGAGCTGGAAAAAACACAGCAAGTCAAGTAGCAACAAAGCAGAAGGGGAGTTGACGTTTCAGTTCAGAACCTTTCATTAGAACTGATGTGATTGTGCTGCTCCTTTAACAAGGTTATGTTGCTCTTGGTTTTATTTTCAGGTCATAGACACAGGCTCCAAAATGTCTGAAGTTAATCTACATGAAGAAGCTTTTAAGTTTAAAAGAAAACATTTGTACAATGAAAGGGGAGTGGCCAGTTCTCCCAGCTCAGCTTGCCTCTGGCTTGGGTTTGATTTTAGCAAGCAGTCAGTTGTGAAGCTGCTGGACCCAAAGAAGCAGGTCCATGCTGATCGTCCCTCTCTCTGACATCTCTCCTGGAAGACTGTGTGTTTGATTTCTCCTTTGGTGCCAAGGAGTGTTTATGGGGATTGTTGCCAGTATTTGGAACAGCATCATTAAGTTGGGAGAATCTGTTAGGTTTTCACATAGATTACATTATTCTACATTTGGTTCACTTTTGTTTGTGTTTCATTCAGTAATCTTGCAACTAAATTTTGTTTTGTTTAAAACTAAGTAGTTTGGCCAGTTGCATCCCTCCTGGAATATCCAATTCACACCTGCTTAAAACAACTCGCAAAGTTGGGGTCCAGGCTACTTTCTTGAAATGTTTTGAGGGTTCTGGCCTGATCCGTAACAGACTGGGGGGCTCATCCAGGATTTAGGATTAGGGTTGCTGGACTCGAAGGCAGGGAGTGGTGTTAGTGTCTTTTGTTTTGGGTGTTGATTTTGGTCAGTTTAAACAGTGCGTGGGATAGCAGGGTCTCTTTCAGTCACCAAGAGTTTTCTGGGGTGGAAGAAGTGATTATGAGGGCCTTGGAAAAGGTGAATTAGGACAAACTGCTGGAATGACCAGACAATCTGGAGTTGGAGGTACGACCTTCTGTGAGAAAGGGAGAGATAATTACGCCAATAGCTCAGCATTTAAATTTGCTGGAAATATCATCAGAATCTTCGGAGATGGCTAAAGTTCAATTGAAAATGAAGCAGCTCGAGTTAGAGGCAAAATACAAGGAAAGGGCAACAGAAATTAAACCGTTCGAATTACGATTAAAAACAGAGAAAAGAGAGAGAAGAGAGGAAAAAAAGAGAGGGAATTTGAACTTCAGAAATTTGCACTTAAACAAAGAACAAAGAAAATTTATAGCCCAGGAGCAGGCCCTTCGGCACTCCAAGCCTGAGCCAATTCAAATCCACTGTCTAAACCTGTCACCCAATTCCTAAGCATCTGTATCCTTCTGCTCCCCACCAGACACATTTTAAATGAATCTACCGTGCCTACCTCTACTACCCCTGCTGGCAATGCGTTCCAGACACCCACCACCCTCTGTGTGCAGTACTTGCTGCGTGTATCCCCTTTAAACTTTTCACCTCTCGTTATTGAATCCCTCACCCTGGGAAAAAGTTATCTCTATCCACACTGTCTATACCCTTCATGATTTTGTAGACCTCAATTAGGTCCCCCCACCCCCCCAATCTCCTTTTTTCTAATGAAAACAATCCTAACCTACTCAACCTCTCTTCATAGCTGGCACCTTCCATACCAGGCAACATCCTCGTAAACCTTCTCTGCACCCTCACAAAGTGTCCACATCCTTTTGGTAATGTGGCGACCAGACTGTACACAATATTCTAAATGTGGCCAAACCAATTGCTTGTACAATTTTAACATGACCTGCCAACTCTTATACTCAATACCTCGTCCAATGAAGGCAAGCATACTATATGCCTTCTTGACCACTCTATCCACCTGTGCGGCAACCTTTAGGGTACAATGGACCTGTACTCCCAGATCTCTCTGCTCATCAACTTTTCCGAAGGCTCTTCCGTTTACTGTATAATTCGCTCGAGAATTAAACTTCCCAAAAGACATCACCTCACGTTTGTCTGGATTGAACTCCATCTGCCACTTCTCCGTCCATCTGTCCAGTCTATCTATATCCTCCTGTATTCTCTGACAGTCCCCATGCTTTCTGCTACTCCACAAATCTTTGTGTCATCTGCAAACTTGCTGATCATACAAACAGTGCCGTCTTCTAGATCATTTATGTATATCACAAACAATAGTGGCCTCAGCACTGATCCCTGTGGAACCTTTCTCCATTTCGAGAAATTCCCTTCAACTACTCTTCTGTCTCCTGTTGCTCAACAGTTCTTTATCCACTGAGCTAGAACACCCTGCACACCATGGGACTGCACTTTCTCCATTAGTTTACCGTGGGAAACCTTATCTACTGCCTTATTAAAGTCCATATATATGACATCTACAGCCCTTCCTTCATCTATCAACTTGGTCACTTCCTCCTATTAAGTTGGTAAGACACGATCTCCCCCGCACAAAACCATGTTGCCTATCACTGATAAGCTAATTCTTTTCTAAATATAAATAGATTTTATCCCTCAGTACCTTCTCCAGCAACTTCCCACCACTGACATCAGACTCACTGGTCTGTAGTTACCCAGAATATCCCTACTACCCTTCTTGTACAGGGGGACAACATAAGCAACCCTCCAGTCCTCCGGCACCTCACCTGTGTTTAAGGATGCTACAAAGATCTCTGTCAGGGCCCCTCTCTCGCCTCCCTCAGCAATTTGGGATAGATCTCATCCGGTCCTGGGGATTTGTCCACCTTAATAACCTCTAGCCTACCCAACACATCTTCCCTGCTTATATCAACGTGATCCAGACTAATCAAACTTCTATCTCTAGTCTCAACATGCATCATGTTCCTCTCCTCAGTGAACACTGATGCAAAGTAATCATTCAGAATCTCACCCATTCTCTCAGGTTTGACACACAACCTTTTTTCCTTATCCTTTAGTGGACCAACCCTTTTTCTAGTTATCTGTTTGCTTCTTATATAAGAATAAAAGGCTTTGGGATTCTCCTTAATTCTGCTCACTAAAGCTATTTCATGACCCCTTTTAGCCTGCTTGATTCCTCAATTAAGACTGGTCCTACTCTCCCGATATTCTTCCAAGGCCTATTCTGTTCTTATCTCCCCTGACCTTATCTACGTGACCCTTTTCCTCTTAGCTAGTCGCACAATTTCTCCTGTCTTCCACGGTTCACGAATCTTGCCTTTCCTATCCCTTGCTTTCAAAGGGACATGCATATCCTGCACAATCTTTAACCTACCTTTGAAAACCTCCCACATATCAAATGTGGACTTCCCTTCAAATAGCTGTGTCCAATCCACATTTCCCAGCTCCTGCCTAATGTTGATATAATTGGCCTTGGCCCAGTTTAGTATTCTTCCCTTAGGACCACTCTCATCTTTGACTACGAGTATTCTCAAACTTACAGAATTGTGGTCACTGTTCCCAAAGAAATCCCCCACCGCAACTTCTACCACCTGTCTTGGCTCGTCCCCCAGTACCAGGTCCAATATGGCTCCTTCCCTCGTCAAACTATTGACATACTGCTCTAGAAAACTCTCCTGGACACTTCTTACAATTTCTACCCCATCCAGACCTCTGACACTAAGTGTATCCCAGTCAATGTTGGGAAAATTAAAGTACAGGAAAGTTAGCCTAAAATGATAAGAGATATAGGCTGGAGGTAAGCTTAGTGAGGAAGAGAGTAAGGATGAGCAAACCCATGGTCGCCAAAAGCCTGGTGAGAAACTTTTTAAATATATTCAAGCATTGCCTACATTTGATGAGAAGGATGTGGAAGCCTTTTTCATCTCATTTGAAAAAGTGGCTAAACAAATGCAATGGCCAATGACTATATGGGTTTGGTTGATTCAAACAAAACTTGTAGGTAGGAGCTAGTGAGGTACTTGCATCACTGTTAGAGGTGGTGAAGGAAATCATCTTAAGTGCATTTGAGCTTGTGTCATACGCCTACAGACAGTGTTTCAGTCAAACCTACATTGAGTTTGAAAGGATCAAACAAAGTAATTTTGATAAGTGGATAAGGGCATTAAAAATAGAGCAAACCTTTGATGCTCTTGGAGAGACAATTATTTTGGAGGAGTTCAAAGATTCACTTCCTAAAGTAGTGCGAACTCATGTGAGAGCAGAGTTAAAATGGCAAGATTAGCGGCTGGAATGGCTGATGATTATGAGTTGATCCATAAATCAAAGTTTCGCTTCCAAAATCAAAGTAGGCTACATGAGATCACAATGTTGGTGAGTTTTGAAGAGCACTGGGAAGCCAGATGTAGTAAAACAGGATAAGCCAGTGAATTTTGTTGGAATGGTAATGGAAAGCACAGTGGAGACGAGAAAGCTGCACCAGAATGTACAACCTGATTGGAGGTGGGTTAAGGAAGAAGTGTCAGATCTTCTTCAACATATACCTGTGAAGGTAGAAGGTACTCACATAGGCCAGGAGCAGCAGGTAAACAGGTTACAATATTAAGAGATACAGGATCCTCTTAATCTGTGATGCTGAAAGGTGAGGAGATACATACCTCTGAAGGACTATTGTCAGAAAAGGTGCTAGTAATGGGAATTCACAGTGAGACAAGAAGTGCTCAATTATGTAAAGTGAGGTTAGAGTGTCCAATGAAGAGTGGTGAAGTCATGGAGGAGTATAGGACAGACTCTCAGCTCCAGGAATACAATTTGTCCTTGCTAATGATATAGCTGGTTCACTGGTAGGAGTGCTGCTAGCTGTAGTTGAACAGCTAGTGGAAACTCAGGCAGGGCACATATCCTGGAATTTTTCTGAACTGTGTGGTAACGAAGTCACAAAAACACCATTTGAAACAGGAGAAACCAAAGAGTATAGATAAGAAAGTTGAAGTGGAATTAGCAGAGACCCTGTTTGATTAAATGATTAATACAAATAAGGAACAGATAGATGACAAACCAGACATCATTAGCACAGATAAATTAACTGAGTTATAGCAGAAAGATGAAAATGTAAAGCAATTATATCAAAAGGCATACACGGGAAAATAATCCAAATATATCCCTGAATGCTACTATCTCAAAAATGATGTCTTAATGAGGAAATGGAGACCATCACATATTCAAGATGAGAAACGGGCAGAAGTTCATCAAGTTGGATTGCTAGTCGGTTATAGAATGGAATTGTTGTGAGTGACATATGAACTACCAGTAGCGGTCATTTAGGGGTAAGAATACCCAACCTAAAATACAAAAACATTTTTACCTGTCTGGACTGCACATGGATTTAGATTAGATTAGATTAGATTACTTACAGTGTGGAAACAGGCCCTTCGGCCCAACAAGTCCACACCGCCCCGCCGAAGCGCAACCCACCCATACCCCTACATTTACCCCTTACCTAACACTACGGGCAATTTCCCATGGCCAATTCACCTGACCTGCACATCTTTGGACTGTGGGAGGAAACCGGAGTACCCTGCGGAAACTCACGCAGACACGGGGAGAACGTGCAAACTCCACACAGTCAGTCGCCTGAGGCGGGGATTGAACCCGGGTCTCTGGCGCTGTGAGGCAGCAGTGCTAACCACTGTGCCACCGTGCCGCCCTTTTGCCAGACATAGCATACATAGGACACAGAACATAAAACAATACAGCACAGAACACGCCCTTCGGCCCTCGATGTTGCGCTGACCTTTGAACTATTCTCAGCTCATCTCCCCACCCTCTCCCATCATCATCCATGTGCTTATCCAAGGATTGTTTAAATCTCCCTAATGTGGCTGAGTTGACTACATTAGCAGGTAGGGCATTCCACGCCCTTACCACTCTCTGTGTAAAGAATCTGCCTCTGACATCTGTCTTAAATCTATCTCCCCTCAATTTGTTGTTATGACACCTCGTACAAGCTGACGTCATCATCCTAGGAAAGTCTTTCACTGTCTACCCTATCTAATCCTCTGACCACCTTATATGTCTCTATCAAATCCCCTCTTAGCCGCCGCCTTTCCAATGAGAACAGACCGAAGTCTCTCAGCCTTTCCTCATAAGACCTTCCCTCCAGACAGGCAACATCCTGGTAAATCTCCTCTGCACCTTTTCCAATGCTTACACATCCTTTCTGTAATGGAGCGACCAGAACTGTACACAATATTCCAAGTGCAGCTGCACTAGTGTTTTGTATAGTTACAGCATGATATTACAGCTCCGGAACTCTAAACCTCTATGAATGAAACCTAACAGACCATGTGCCTTCTTAACAGCACTATTCACCTGGGTGGCAACTTTCAGGGATCTATGTACATGGATTCCAAGTTCCCTCTGCACATCCACACTACCAAAAATCTTTCCATTGACCCAGTACTCTGCCATCCTGTTATTCTTCCCAAAGTGCATCACCTCACATTCAGCTGCATTGAACTCCACCTCTCAGCCCAATTCTGCAGTTTATCCAAGTCCCCCTGCAACCTGCAACATTCTTCCACACTGTCCACAACTCCACCGACTTTAGTGTCATCTGCAAACTTACTGATCCATCCACCTATGCCTGCATCTAAGTCATGTATAAAAATGATAAACAGCAGTGGTACACCACTAGTAACCAGACTCCAGGCTGATTATTTTCCATCAACCACCACTCACTGCTTTCTTTCAGAAAGCCAGTTTCTAATCCAAACTGATAAATCACCCTCAACTCCATGCTTCTGCATTTTCTCCAACAGCCTATCATGTGGAACCTTATCAAAGGCTTTACTGAATTCCATGTACACCACGTCAACTGCCCTACCCTCACTCACATGCTTGGTCACCTTCTCAAAAACTCTGAGGTTTGTGAGACAAGACCTGCCCTTGACAAAACCATGTTGACTATCTGAAATACGTGCCAGGTAATTGGAAAACTACTGGCAGTAATAAAACCAGCACCTTTAATACTTACTCATGCATTTGAAGAACCTTTTACAACAGTTAATTGGTTGTGTAGCATCCCTACCTAAAATAAAAAGTGAGAATCAGTATTTGTTAACAATAACAGATGTGTCCATTAGATTTGCAGAGGCCATTCCATTATGCAATATCACAGCTAAAAGTATTATAGAGGAATTACTCAATTTTTCTCACTAGATACGGACTACCCACAGAGATACGATTAGATCAAGGGTCAAACCTGACATCAAATTTATTCAAGGAAGTTATGGACAGTGCAGGAATAAAACAATTCAAATCTACTGCATACTGTCCAGAGAGCAGGGAGGGTGAGACAGGTAGCATCAGACATTAAAGACCACATTGAGGGCTTATGGTCAGGACTATCCAGATGATTGCGCTAAGGGAATTATGTTTGCACTTTTTGCAATCAGAGATGCACCAAACTCAGTCCATTTGTATTAGTTTTTGGGCATGAAGTGTGAGGACCATTAACATTGATTGAGGTGAAATTGGTAAGTCATAATTCAAAAATGATCATATGTCAAATTTTAGGGAATGGTTAAATCAGCGAGGGGGAGTTGGCTAGACAGCATTTAAAAGTATCACAGCATACAATGAAACAGGAAGCTGACAAGAAATCAAAAATTCACAATTTGCTTTAGGAGATAAGATGTTAGTATTACGTCAAGTGACAGCTGAACCTTTAAAAGCAAGGTCCTTATCAAGTTGAAAGGAAATTGAGTGAGGTGAACTATTCGATGAGGACTCCAGACTGAAAGAAATCTCAGTGTGTGTCATGTGAATATGCTCAAAAGCTATTTGGACAGGAAAGGAACTCCGAAGGAGACTGTGTTATTGATTACAGCACAGAGTGAAGGACCAAGTTCCGAGGATTCAGAATTGGACATGCCTCAAAATTAGACAATGAGGATGTTGTCAAAATTCAGGTTAAATTATTGACTTACCTTCCAGAGGAAAATCGAAATGACCTGAAAGAGTTATTACTATCACATGGGGAGACATGCGGAAATAAGCTGGGAAATACTAACCCAATTTCACAGGGGCAGAAATGGTTGCTAGATGTTCCAGGGTTTAGATCTTTTAAAAAGTATAGGGAGGGGATAAAAGGAGGGGGATTAGCATTGTTAATTAGTTCATCACAGCTGCAAAGGAGAATGTTGAGGAGGGTTTGTCTACTGAGTCAGTGTGGTTGGAAGTCAGTAACAGGAAAGGAGCAGTCACTTTACTGGGGGTTTTCTATAGGCCCCCTATAGCAGCAGAGAGATGGAAGAACAGATCGGAAAGCAGATCTTGGAAAGCAGCAGATGTAATAGAGTTGTTGTGATGGGTGACTTCAACTTCCCCAAAATTGAATGGTTAATGCAGATGGTCTGGATAGAGCAGATTTTGTCAAGTGTGTCCAGGAAGGATTCCAAACTCAAAATGTCAATAGACTGACTGGAGGGAGGCCATATTGGATTTCTCACTGGGCAACAAGCCAGGCCAGGTGTCAGATCTCTCGGTGGGAGAGCATTTCGCTGACAGTGACCACAACTGCCTCACCTTTACCACAACCATGGAGAGGGATAGGCACAGGCAGTATGGGAAGGTATTTAACTGAGGAAGGAGAAATTACACTGCTATTAGACAGAAGCTGTGGAGTATAAATTGGGAACAATTGTTCTATGGGAAATGAACAAAATTTGGAGGCTGTTTAAAGAGCACTTGTGAGAGTTGGATAACTTGGTCACACTGCGACAGGAAAGGAAGTTGAAGGAGCCCTGGAAGACAAGAGTAGAGGAGCTTCTCATCAAGAGGAAGAAGGAAGCTTACTTGAGGTTGTGGAAGCAAGGATCTGGCACAGCTTTATAGGATTACAGGGTAGCTAGGAAAGAACTCAAAAATGAACTGAGGAGAGTTAAGAGGGGGCACGAGAAAGCTTTGGTTGGAAGGATTAAGGAAAACCGAAAGGCATTCTACACTTGTGAGAAATAAGAGAATGATCAGAGAGAGGGTAGGGCTGATCAGGGATAGTGGAGGGAACATGTGCCTGGAGTCTGAAGAGATAGGGGAGGCCTGAAATGAGTTTTCTGATTCAGTATTCACGAGAGAGAGGAACCTTGTTGAAAGTGAGAACACCATGGACCAGGTTAACAGGCTTGAACAGATTGATATTGAGAAAGCGGATGTGCTGGAAATCCTGGGAAGCATCAAGATAGATGAGTGCCCAAGACCAAACCAGATATATCCAAGGTTACTGCAGGAAACTAGCAGGCAATGATTTTTGCATCCTCACTCTCCACGGGATATGGTACTGGCTGATCACAGGGAGGTGAATGCTGTTCGTCTGTTCAAGAAAAGGAATTGGGAAATCCCTGGAACTACAGACAAATCAGTCTAACGTCTGTGGTTAGCAAGGTACTGGAAAGGATTCTGAGATATGACTATTTTGGAAAAAAAACATTTTGATTAAAGATGGTCAGATGTGAGGGTCAGGATTAGAGTGGTGCTGAAAAAGCACAGTAGTTCAGGCAGCATCAGAGGAGCAGGAAAAGGTCATGTCTAAGCCTTATTGAGGTCTTTGATGATGTGAGGAGACAAATTGATGAAGGTCAAGTAGTGGATATAGTGTATATGGATTTCAGCAAGGCATCTGATAAGGTCCCCACAGTAGGCTCATTCAGAAAGTTAGGAGGCATGGGATACAGAATTGGCTTGCCAAAAGAAAGATAGTGAGTGGTAGTGGTTGGAAAGAATTTCGCCTGGAGGTTGGTGACAGTGGTGTCCCACAGAGACCGGTTCTTGGGCCTCTGCTCTTTGTAGTTTTTATAAATGGAATTTATAAAGGAATGGTGAGAGCACGAGTAAGTGGAGCTGAGTCCATGAAAAAACTAGCCATGACCATTATTGAATAGCAGAGCAGGATTGAAGGGCCAGATAGCCTACTCCTGCTCCCAGTTCTTATGTCCTTATGTAAGTGACTTGGATGAAGTAGTAGAAGGGTGGGTTAGTAAGTTTGATGATAACACAAAGGTCAGTGGCGTTGTAGATAATGTCGAGGTCTGTTGCAGGCTATGACAAGGCATTGACAAGATGCAAAGCTGGGCTGAGAAGTGGCAGATGGAGTTCAACCTGGATGAATGTGAAGTGATTCATTTTGGAAGGTCGAATTTGAATGCTGAATACAGAGTTAAAGATAGAATTCTTGGCAGTGGGGAGGAACAGCAGGATCTTGGTTCCACTTACATAGATCCCTCAAATTTGCCACCCAAGTTGATAGGGTTGTTAAGGCGGCATATGGTGTTTCGGCTTTCATTGACAGGGTGATTGAGTTTAAGAGCCACAAGATTTTGCTGCAGCTCTATAAAACCCTGGTTAGACCATACTTGGAATATTGTGTCCAGTTCTGGTCACCTCATTATCGGAAGGATGAAGATGCTTTAGCAAGGGTGCAGAGGAGATTTAGCAGAATGCTGCCTGGATTGGAGGGCTTGTCTTATGAAGAAAGGTTGAGTGAGCTCAGGCTGTTCACACTGGAGAAAAGGAGGAAGAGAGGTGACTTGATAGAGGTGTACAAGGTAATGAGAGACATAGATGGAGTAGGTAGCCAGAGACTTTTTCCCAGTGCAGAAATGGCTGTCACATGGAGTTGTAATTTTTAGATGATTGGAAGAAAGTACAGGGCAGATGTCAGAGGTAGGTTCTTCCTGCAGAGAGTGGTGGGTGTGTGGAACATACTGCCAGTGGTGGTAGTAGAGTCAGACACATTAGGGACATTTAAGCAACTGCTGGACAAACACATGGACGGCAGTAAATTGAGGGGAGTGTAGGTTAGGTTGATCTTAGATTGAGATAAATGTTCAGCACAGCATTGTGGGCCGAAGGGCCTATACTGTACAGTGTTATACTGTTCAACGTAGCAAGAATCATTTTGCTTATTTAAAAACTGTGGAATGTTGTGGTGTTATTTTTCTTAGTTTAAAATCCAGTGGCTTATTTTACTTACTTTAACCAACAAAGTTCCTGATCCCTGACCATACTGCAAAGATTCTGGGGGAAATGGTCTTAGATTGTAACATATTCCCAAGCCTGTCACAGCTTGCTATGGAATCTGGAGCATGTACTACACAATCCACTGGATGGATGGCAAAAATCCCACAAACACACACATTTACTTTCTAAATGCACAGGTTTATAATAGAAAATTCGTCTAAATATATAGTTTACAATGATTTGTTAAAATGTACAAATATTTTATAAGGCATATATCATCTGTTAGTGTTCACTGTTATAACAGAAACTAATAGATGGGAGTCACTGAAGACTTTGGATTTTCAATTGCTATTTAAAGCTTTCCCTCTGTAAGCAGTTCTCATCGCCATGTCCCAGCCATCACTCTGGTCCAGGGCGAGACTGTTCCAGCAAGATGTCCCTCTCTCTCTGCGCGCTGTTCTTCAGTCCAATTGCTGTCATGGAACCTGCAGCTGTAACTCCTCACAATCATCATCGAAATCACTTCCGACCTCATTGGGGTCATCTGGGCCATACCGAGTACTCCTTTTCCCAAACAGCAGAGGGTTCTGCTGTCTCCTCACTCTGTGTGGCACAGAAGATATTTCTTAGGTGTCAGGAGATGATCACAGATTCCACAAGTAAATAATAAATTAGCCTTCAACAAGAAACAGGTAACAGACTGTATAAGAAACAATGAGAGTACATGAGTAATACCAGTGATCAGTACACAGCTCCAAGGAAATGGAGACTTTGCCTGCATCGCAGCTTTAATAAAAGCTTTCATATCGCTTTGACTTTCTAAAGCCAAGAAATACATTTCAAAATTAAATATCTTGATTGAGATTAACACCAATTTCACCACAATTTGCATGGAATTAAAGAACAGAAGGAGTTAATTCAGTCCAAAGAGCTAGTCAGCATAGTCTCACTTTCCAGTCCTTGGTTGACTCTTCTCTAGGTTATCATATCAGTACATGCTGATGTTCATTTGAATGTGATATGGGTTCTGTATCTCCGACCCTATTGGAATACACCTCAAGACCATGCAGGGACAAAGATTTCTCTTCAATGTCCCTCAAATTCCTCCAATCAGTACGATCAAGGAAGGTGGTGAAAGACGGGGTGGTGCGGCATTGTTAGTCAAGGAGTTTTATTGTAGTGGCAGAAAGGACATTTGAGGAGTCATCTACTGAGGTAGTATGGGCTGAGGTTAGAAACAAGAAAGGAGAGGTCACCCTGTTGGGAGTTTTCTATAGGCCTCCGAATAGTTCCAGAGATGTAGAGGAAAGGATTGCAAAGGTAATTCTGGATAGGAGTGAGAGTAACAGGGTAGTTGTTATAGAGGGCTTTAACTTTCCAAACATTGACTAGAAACGCTATAGTTAGAGTACTTTAAACAGGTCAGTTTTTGTCCTACGTGTGCAGGAGAGTTTCCTGACACAGTACGTAGATAGACCAACAAGAGGTGAAGCCACACTGGATTTGGTACTGGATAATGAACAGGCCAGGTGTTAGGTTTGGAGGTAGGTGAGCACTTTGGCCATAGTGACCACAATTCGGTTAGGTTTATTACAGTGATGAAAAGGGATAGGTATATACTACAGGGCAAAGCTGGGGGGAAAGGCAAGATTTAGGATGCAAAGGATAGGGAAGGAAACTGCAGGGGGTGGGCACAATTTAAATGTGGAGCTTATTCAAGGAACAGCTACTGCGGGTCTTGATAAGTATATACGTGTCAGTCAGGGAGGAAGTGGTTGAGCGAGGGAGCTGTGATTTACTAAAGGAATTTAATCTCTTGTGAAGAGGAAGGAGACGACTTATGTTAGGATGAGATGTGAAGGCTCAGTTAGGTTACAAGTTAAACAGGAAGGACCTAAAGAGACAGCTAAGACGACCAGGTGGGCACATGAAAAGTCTTTGGCAGGTAGGATCAAGGAAAACCATAAAGCTTTGTATAGGTATGTCAGGGACAAAAAAATGACTAGGGTAAGATTAGGGCCAGTCAAGGACAGTAGTGGGAGGTTGTGTGTGAAGTCCAAAGAGATAGGAGAGGTGCTAAATGAATAGTTTTCATCAGTATTCATGCGGGAGAAAGATAATGTTATTGAGGAGAATACGGAGATACAAGCTATTAGACAAGACAGGATTGAGTTTCATAAGGAGGAGATGTTAGCAATTCTGCAAAGTGTGAAAATAGATAAAGTTCCTTGGGTCAGATGGGATTTATCCTCGGATTCTCTGGGAAGCTAGGGAGGAGATTGCAGAGCCTTTGGCTTTGATCTTTATGTAACCATTGTCTACAGGAGTAGTGCCAGTAGACTGGAAGATAGCAAATGTTGTTCCCCTGTTGAAGAAGAGGAGTAGAGACAACCTGGTACTTATAGACCAGTGAGCCTTACTTCTGTTGTGGGCAAAGTTTTGTCAAGGATTTTAAGAGATAGGATTTATAAGTGTCCAGAGAGGAATAATTTGATTGAGGGTAGTCATCATGGTTTTGTGAAGTGTAGGTCATGCCTCACAAACCTTATTGAGTTCTTTGAGAAGGTGACCAAACAGGTGGAGAGGGTAAAGCCGTTGATGTGGTGTATATGAATTTCAGTAAAGTGTTTGATCAGATTCTCCCACGGTAGGCCATTGCAGAAAATATGGATGCATGGGATTGAGGGTGTTTTAGCGGTTTGGATCAGAAATTGGCTAGCTCTAAGACGACAGAGGGTGGTGGTTGATGGGAAATATTCATCCTAGGGTTCAGTTACTAGTGGGGTACCACAAGGATCTGTTTTGGGGCCACTGCTGTTTGGCATTTTATAAATGAGGGTGTAGAAGGATGGGTTAGTAAATTTGCAGGTGAGACCAAGGTCAGTGGAGTTCTGGATAGTGCAGAAGGATGTTGCAGGTTACAGTGGGACACAGATAGGCTGCCGAGCTGGGTCGAGAGGTGTGAAATGGAGTTTAATGCAGAAGACTGCGAGATGATTCACTTTGGAAGGAGTAATAGGAATAAAGATTACGGAGCTAATGGTAAGATTCTTGGTAGTGTGAATGAGCAAAGCGATTTCGGTATTCATGTGCATAGATCCTTTAAAGTTGCCAATCAGTTTGATGGGGTTGTTCTGAAGGCGCATGGTGTTTAGGGTTTTATTGATAGAGAGACTGAGTTTCAGAGCCATGAGGTCATGCTGCAGTGTACGAAACGCTGGTGCGGCCACACTTGAAGTATTGCGTACAGTTCTGGTTGCCACATTATAGGAAGGATGTGGAAGCTTTGGAGAGGGTGCAGAGGAGATTTACTCGGATGTTGCCTGGTATGGAGGGAAGGTCTTATGAGGAAAGGCTGAGGGACTTGAGGCTGTTTTCATTTGAGAGGAGAAGGTTGAGAGGTGACTTACTTGAGACATATAAGATTGTCAGAGGATTAGATAAGGTGGACAGTGAGAGTCTTTTTCCTCAGATGGTGATGGCTAGCACGAGGGGACATAGCTTTAAATTGAGGGGTAATGGATAGAGGACAGATGTCAGAGGTAGGTTCTTTACTCAGAGAGTAATAAGGGCGAGGAATGGACTGCCTACAACTGCAGTGAACAAATTAAGGACATTTAAATGGCCATTGGATAGGCATATGGACGAGAATGGAATAGTGTAGTTTAGAAGGGCTTTAGAATGGTTTCACAGGTTGGTGCAATGTCAAGGGCCGAAGGGCCTGTACTGCACTGTAATGTTCTATGTTCAATCACTTCAAGACAAAGCCCTCTAATTACTGACCTCTCTGCTAATAGAAATAGCTGCTTCCTACTCATTTAATTCAGGCCCCTCGATATGATTCACCTCAGTTCAATCTCCTGTCAGCTCCTTCCTCCAAAGAAAATAACTTCAGCCTCTTAATGAGATACCTGTAACATCGAAAGTCACAGGTGAGGTGCCGGAAGACTGGATATTGGTTAACGTAGTGCCACTGTTTAAGAAAGGTGGTAAGGGCAAGGCAGGAAACTATAGACTGGTGAGCCTGGCGTCGGTGGTGGGCAAGTTGTTGGAGGGAATCCTGAGGGACAGGATGTACATTTATTTGGAAAGGCAAGGACTGATTAGGGCTAGTCAACATGCATGGGACATCATGTCTCACAAACTTAATTGAGTTTTTTGAAGAAGTAACAAAGAGGATTGAAGAGAGCAGAGCGGTTGACGTGATCTATATGGACTTAGTAAGGCGTTCGACAAGGTTACCCATGGGAGACTGATTAGCAAGGTTAGATCTCATGGAATACAAGGAGAACTAGCCATTTGGATACAGAACTGGCTCAAAGGTAGAAGACAGAGGGTGGTGGTGGAGGGTTGTTTTTCAGACTGGAGGCCTGTGACCAGTGGACTGCCATAAGGATCGGTGCTGGGCCCTCTATTTTTCATCATTTATATAAATTATTCGGATGTGAGCATAAGAGATACAGTTAGTAAGTTTGCAGATGACACCAGAATTGGAGGTGTAGTGGACAGTGAAAAAGGTTACCTCAGATCACAACAGGATCTTGATCAGCTGAACCAATGGGCTGAGAAGTGACAGTTGGAGTTTAATTTAGATAAATGTGAGGTGCTGCATTTTAGGAAACCAAATCTTAGCAGGACTTATACACTTGTCCAGCGCTGGACAAAGAGACCTTGGAGTTGCAGGACATGTTTTAAGCTGTGGTAAAAAAAACAAGAACTATTTCGCGCTGTTCTATAGAACAGAGTACAGATTCATAACTTCTTGAAAGTAGAGTCATAGGTAGATAGGATAGTGAAGGCAGCGTTTGGTATGCTTTCTTTTATTGGTCAGAGTATTGCGTACAGGAGTCAGGAGGTCATGTTGCGGCTGTACAGGACACTGGTTAGGCCACTGTTGGAATATTGCGTGCAATTCTGGTCTCCTTCCTATCGGAAAGATGTGAAACTTGAAAGGGTTGAGAAAAGATTTACAAGGATGTTGCCAGGGTTGGAGGATTTGAGCTATAGGGAGAGGCTGAACAGGCTGGAACTGTTTTCCCTGGAGCGTCGGAGGCTGAGGAGTGACCTTGTAGAGGTTTATAAAATTATGAGGGGCACTGATAGGGTAAACAGGCAAAGTCTTTTCCCTGGGGTCGGGGAGTCCAGAACTAGAGGGTATAGGTTCAGGGTGAGAGGGGAAAGATATAAGAGAGACCTAAGGGGCAACCTTTTCACACAGAGGGTGGTACGTGTATGGAATGAGCTGCCAGAGTAAGTGGTGGAGGCTGGTACAATTACAACATTTGGATGGGTATATGAATAGGAAGGGTTTGGAGGGATATGGGCCGGGTGCTGGCAGATGGGACTAGATTGGGTTGGGATATCTGGTTGGCATGGATGAGTTGGATCGAAGGGTCTGTTTCCGTGCTGTAGATCTCTATGACTCTATTCAATCCTTTCTCATTGCTAAAATTCTCCTATTGTGCCAGCATCTTTGTCAATCTCCTCTGCTCTCTCTCCTGTACTGTGATGCAAAGAACTAGACACAGTGGTCCAGCTGAAGTCCAGCTCATATTTTTACAGTTCCAGCATCACTTCCTGCTCTTTGCTCTTGACCTCAGTTAATAAAGGAAACTATCCGATATGATTTCTTGACCACCTTACCCACCCATCCTGCCTCCTTCAGGGATCTGCAGACACCCTCAAAACTTTGTTCCTCTACAGTTCTCACTCTACTACCATTCACTACAGCTTGTTGGTTCTCTCCAAATGCTCCTCTGACTTCTCCAGACTGAATTCCATGTCTCATAGTTTTGTCAAGCTAACCAGGCCATTGATCATTGCAGGGTCAACTGGATTTAACTGCTGTTCCAGGATTAGTATGCCATTCCTGCAATCAACACTGAAGATCCTGCTCAAAGCCTGAAACAGTAGCTAAATAGACAAGTTGGCCATTGTTCTGAATTTTTGGAACAGTTAGTCAGAATTCCATATTACTACCTGTTCCTCAGGACCCTTACTCATAATTCACCTTCTGGATCTTATTGAATTCCCTTTTGAATATTTCTATTGGCTTCAGTGTCTTCTCAGGCAGTGTACTCTGGATCTCTCACACACTGTGATCTGGTGTTTGTGATCCTCTCCACCAAAACTATTCATCATTTTGAAAACCTCAACTTCTCTCCTAATCTTCCCTGCACTACAGAGAACACTGAACTTCCTTCCCCTTTCCACCTCAATCAGGAATAACAGAAGGCCATTTAGTTTCCAGTTAGCCTGCATGTCCGCTTTCCCCAGCTAGTGTCCATTAAGTTCTGATTTAAAGTGAACAGCACGTCCTGCAGTTGGTGGGACTTGCTTCATTTTCTCTCAAGTGCAATCATGCGTGTTGCTCCCAGGAATGGGAAGGAAGGCTGGAGCTGGACCAACCCTGGGCGTGAGGCCAAAATTCAGAATCCCACAGCAGGATGAATGTTTGTAGTTAAGTTGTTGGAATGTTATAGGCAGGATTGGGATTGCATTTTGCAGACAGCTCAGTATATTTCCCTTCCCAATTAGTTTCCTGTGGTTGAGGAGGACATTTTCAGATTCACTTAATAGATAGTATAGGGAGATGACTCAACCAGCTATGGACTAGAACCGCTGTGTTATCTTTATTGGGGAACATTAGTCTCTGCTATTGAGATTAAGACCAGAATCTGGTGATTTAAATTACATGGTGCAGGAATGATTACTGAGGGAAACAGGAGTACACTGAGCCGTGGCTCAAAGGAGGCACTCTCAAGGGAAGGAGAGTCAGAGCAGGGAGGCTGTCTGAGCTGGGGGCAGTAGTCTAAGTGGGGAGGGGTAGTCTGAGGCTCCTCTAGACTGGAAAATAACTAAACTAACCCTTAAATTCAAAAATGGAGGGAGGCAGAAAGCAAGGGTCAGCTTAACATCTATCATAGAGAAAATATTAGGAGGCATTAAAGATACTCTAACAGGACAACTAGATAAGTTCAAGGTAATTAGGTGGAGCCAACATGTTTGGGAAATCATGTTTAACTAATTTCTTTGGAGTTCTTTGAAGTAATAACACGTGCTGCAGATGAAGGGGAATGTGGAAGAAGTAAAAGAGCTGGTAGTCAAGGAATCTGTTACAGCTGTAAGGATGAGATCATAGAAGACTCCTCAAAAGAAAACATATGGGTAGAACCTAAAAACCAAAAAGGAGCCATCCAATTGCTTGGAATGTATGATAGACCCCCTCACAGTCTGAGGGAAACAGAACAGCAGATATGGAGACAAAGCGCAGGGAATTGCATGGCAGTTTTAAGAATCTACAGCACAGATAAAGGCCCTTCGGCCCACTATGCCTGTGCCACTCATGGGAAATCTCCTCTGCACTCTCTCCAGTGCTACCACATCCCTGCTAATAATGTGGATTGCATACAATTCTTTAGCTGTGGCAGAACTAATGTTTCACATAATTCCAGTATAACCTCCTTGCTCTGAAACGCTATGTCTCAGCTAATAGAGGCAAGTATATCCATATGCATTCTGAACCTAACAATTCTAACACACCTTCCTGCACTTGGCCTCAAGCATGGGAACACACAGGAGCGGGTGTACACGATTCACTCCTTGAGCCTATTTTGCCATTCACTGAGATCATGGTTGATCTGTGGCCGAATTCCGCATACCCCGCCTCTGGCCCATATGTCTATGTACCTTTGCTGAACAACGCACAATGTATCTATCTCAGGGAATAGGTAGACAGTGCAGGGATCCCCTGTGGTCATTCCCCTCGAAAAGTATACTGCTTTGGATATCGCTGGGGGGGAGTACGACCTTCCAGGGGAACCCCAAGATGGCCAGTTCTCTGTAGTGAGCCTGGTTCTGAGCTTCATAAGGGAAGGGGGAGAATAGGAGAGTGACAGTGATAGGAAATTCAATGGTTACAGGAACAGACAGGAGATTCTGTGGTTGTGAACAAGACTCCCAGATGGTATACTGTATCCCAGGTGTGAGGGTCAGGAATGTCTTGGATCAGGTCTACAGGATTCTTAAGGGGGAGGGGGAGCAGCCAGAAGTCGTGGTATACATTTGTATCAATGACATAGCTAGGAAAAGGGAGGAGGATGTGAAAAGTGATTATAGGGAGTTAGGTTGGAAGCTAAAAAGGCAGGATGAGCAGAGTAGTAATGTCAGGATTGCTACCAGCACCATGTGCTAGTGAGGCTAGGAATAGAGTGAGTGCAGCTGAATATGTGGTTGCAGTGCTGGTGTAGGATGGAGGGCTTCAGATATATGGATCATTAGGATACCTTATGGGGAAGGTGGGACCTGTACAAGGTTGCGCCTGAACTGGAGGGGTACCAATATCCTGGATGGGAGGTTTGCTAGAGCTCTGTGAGAGAGTTTAAACTAGCTTGGCAGGGGAATGGGAACCAGAGCTATGAATCAGAGGATGGGGTAGCTGGTGAACAGGCAGATGCAGTGTGCAGAGAGTCTGTGAGGAAGGATAGACAGTTGATAGGGCAAAGTTGCAGTCAGTGTGATGGGTTGAAATCTCTGTATTTCAAAGCTGGACATGTCAGGTACAAGGGTGATGAACTTAGAGCATGCATGAGTACTTGGAGCTGTGATGTTGTAGCCAATACAGAGATTTGGATATCACAGGGGCAGGGATGATTGTTGGGTGTTCTATGGTTAAAATGTTTCAAAAGGAATAGGGAGGCAGATAAAAGAGACGGGGGAGCGTTATTGCTAATCAGGCATAATATCATAGCTGCAGAAAGGGAGGTCATCAAGGAGGATTTGTCAACTGAATCAGTATGTGTGGAAGTCAGAAACAGGAAAGGTGTAGTCTCTTTATTAGGAGTTTCCATACACCCACCCCCAATAGCAACAGAGACACGGGGGGCGGGGGGCAGATTGGTAGGCAGATTTTGGAAAGGTGCAGAAGTAACAGGGTTGTTGTCATGGGTGACTTCAACTTCCCTAATATTGATCGGAGATTCCTTCGTGCAAATAGTTTGAATGGAGCAGATCTCTCGGTGGGAGAGTATTTCGGTGATAGTGATTGCAATTCCCTGACCTTTACTACAGTCATGGAGAGGGATAGGAGCAGACAGTACAAAACTAATTTAATTGGGGGAGGGGAAATTACAATGCTATTAGGAGGAACTGGGACACCTAGATTGGGAACAGATGTCCTCAGGGAAATGCACAACAGAAATGTGGAGGTTGTTTAGGAAGCACTTACTGATAGTGCTGAATAGGTTTGTCCTACTAAGGCAAGGAAGAGATGGATGGTGAAGGAACCTCGAGCTGACAAGAGATGTGAAACATCTAGTGAAGAGGAAGGGGGAAGCTTACTTAAGGTTGAGGAAGCAAGAATCATACAGGCGTCTAGAGGGTTACCAGGTAGCCAGGAAGGAACTGAAGAATGGACTTAGGAGAGCTGGAATGGGGCATGACAAAGCCTTGGCAAGTAGGATTAAGGAAAACCCTAAGGCATTCTATACTTATGTGAGGAAGAAGACTATGGCAAGAGTGAGGGTAGGGTTGATCAGGGATAGTGGCAGGAACGTTTGCTGGAGTTGGAGGAAGTAGGGGAGGTCCTTAATGAATACTCTGTTTCACTGTTCATTAGTAAGAGGGGCTTTGTTTTTTGTGAGAGCAGCGTGAAATAGGCTGATACACTCAAACAGATTGATGTTGAGGCGGAGGATGTGCTGGAAATTTTGAAAAACATAAGGATGGATAAGTCTCCTGGGCCAGATGGGATATACCCAAGGTTTTTAGATTAGATTAGATTCCCTTCAGTGTGGAAACAGGCCCTTCGGCCTAACCAGTCCACACTGACCTCCCGAAGAGTAACCTACCCAGACTCATTTTCCCTCCGACTAATGCACCTAACACTACAGGCAATTTAGCATGGCCAATTCACCTGACCCGCACATCTTTGGACTGTGGGAGGAAACCGGAGCACCCGGAGGAAACCCACGCAGACACAGGGAGAATGTACAAACTCCAGAGACAGTCGCCCGAGGCTGGTATTGAACTTGGGACCCTGGTGCTGTGAGGCAGCAGTGCTAACCACTGAGCCACCGTGATGCCCATTACTGCATCTCATTACTGCAGGAAGCGAGGGAAGAGATTGCTGTGCCTTTGGCGATGATCTTTGCATCCTCACTGTCCACGGGAGTAATCGGAGGGTGGCAAATATTATTCCTTTGTTCAAAAAAAGGAAATAGGAATAACCCTGGGAATTACAGAGCAGTCAGTCTTAAGTCAGTGGTTGGGAAATTATTGGAGGATTCAGAGAGTCAGGATTTATGGTTATTTGGAAAAGCATAGTTTGATTAGAGGTAGTTAGTATTGTTTTGAGCATTGTCATGCTTCACAAACCTTCTTGAATTCTTTGAGGATGTGACAAAACACATTGATGAAGGTAGAGCAGTGGTTGTGGTGTACGTGGATTTTAGCAAGGCATTTGATAAAGCTCATTCAGAAGGTTAGCAGGCATGGGATACAAGAAAATCTGACTGTCTGAATACAGAATTGGCTGGTCTACAGAAGGTGGTAATAGATGGACAGTATTCGGCCTATATGACAAGGTGTTCCACACGGATCTGTTCTGGGACCTCTGCTCTTTGTGATCTTTAGAAATTACTTAGATGAGGAAGTGGAAGGGCGGGTTAGTAAGTTCGCCGATGACACGAAGGTTGGTGGTGTTGTGGATAGTGTGGAGAGCTGTTGAAGGTTGCAACGGGACATTGACAGGATGCAGAGTTGGGCTGATAAGTGGCAAATGGAGTTCAATCTAGAAAATTGTGAAGTGATTCATTTTGGAAGGTAGAATTTGCGGATTAAAGGTTTAAGGCAGGGTTCTTGGCAGTGTGTAGAAACAGAGGGATCTTGGGGTCTACATCCATAGATCCCTCAAAGCTGCCACCCAAGTTGATAAAGTTGTTAAGATGGCATATTTGGTGCAACTCTATAAAGCCCTGGTTAGACCACACTTGGAATATTGTGTTCAGTTCTAGTCACCTCATTATAGGAAGGATGTAGAAGCTTTAGAGAGGGTGCAGAGGAGATTTACCAGGCTGCTACCTGGACTGGAGGGCATGTCTTATGAAGGAAGGTTGAGGGAGCTAGGGCTTTTCTCATTGGAGTGAAGCAGAATGAGAGATGACTTGATAGAGGTGTACAAGATGATGAGAGGCATAGATAGAGTGGATAACCAGAGACTTCTTCCCAGAGCGGAAATAGCTGTCATGAGGGGACATAATTTTATGGTGATTGGAGGAAGGTTTAGGGGAGATGCCAGAGATAGGTTCTTTACAGAGAGTGGTGGGTGCATAGAATACACTGCCAGCAGTGGTAGTAGAGTCAGATATATTAGGGACATTTAAGCGACTCTTGGATAGGCACAAAGATGATAGTAAAATGAAGGATATGTCTGTTAGTTTGTTGTTAGAGTAGGATAAAATGTCGGCACAACATCGAGGGCTGAATGGCCTGTACTGTTCTATGGTCTATGTTCTCACTCCTGGGAGCAGCATCTAGCACCTACTACAATTTCTAGCAGAGAATTCAAAACATTGACCACCGTCTCTGTGTGGAAGTACTTCCTAACATCTCTCCTGTATGAATAAACAAAATCAGACCTTTCTGAAGGAGGTCACCGGACCCAAAACATTAACTCTGATTTCTCTTCACAGATGCTGCCAGTCCTGCTGAGATTTTCCAGCAATTTCTGTTTCTCTTTTTATCTTTTCTCCATAGTCTGACCCTAATTCTCAAACTATGCCTCCCTAGTTCTGGGATTCCAAACCAGTGGTAATAGTTTATCTTTATCTAACCTGTCTTTTCTTTAAGACTTTGTTAGAGTACCCTTTTAAATTCAAGAGAAAACTGAGCTAATTTGTAAAATCTCTCCTCATAACTTAACCCTTGAAGTCCAGGTATCATTCCTGTAAAACTATGTTGTACTTCTTCCAAGGCCAGTATATCCTTTCTCATGTGTGGTGCCCAGATCTACTCTCAGTATTGCAACTGGGTTCAACTATTGTCTTAACTTCTACAAACCTGTACTCCAGTTGTCTGGATATAAAGGCCAGCATCATTAGTTTTCTTGATTATTTGCTGCATCACAAATGCATATCAAAATACTTAAATGTTAAGATAATTTTGGCTGCTACCATCCGTATAAGGCAAAGTTCCAGATTCGCACTACACTCTGAGTGAAAAAGAGTTTCCTCATCTCTCCTTTAAACCTATTACCCCTTACCTTAAGTCCATGGCCCCAGTCATCGATCTCTCAGTCAAGAGGTAAAACCTCTTCTTGTCTTCACTATCCATGCCCCTCAAACTTTTATGCATCTCGATCTTGTCCCCTCTAAGATAAACAATCCCAATCTGTCCAATAACTGAAACTCGCCAGTCGAGGTAACATCCTGGTACATCTCCTCTGCACCCTCTCCACTGCTATCACATCCTCCTAATAATGTGGATTCCAGAAGAGTACACAGTACTGTAGATGAGGACAAACTAATGTTTCACACAATTTCAGCATAACTTCCCGGCTTTTAAACCTTATGCCTCAGCTAATAAAGCCAAGTGTGCGTTCTAACCACCTTATTCAACTATCCTTCAGGGACAAGTGTACAGTGTACCAAGGTCTATCAGATCCTCAATACTTCCCAGGCTCTTATCATTCATTATGTATTGCCTTGCCTTCTTTGTCTTGCCTCACACTTAGCCAGATTGATTTCTATTGAGGATCTAATTTGCCAAATTTCCTTTGATTTCATGGGCTCTTAATTTTGCTCTCAGTTTTATCAAAAACCTTGCTGAAGTCAAGGGAAGACAATGGGCTGGTGGTATTATCGCCAGACTATTAATCCAGAAGTACAGCTAATGTTCTGGGGACCTATGGAGGAGGGCAGAATTTGAATTTAATAAAACGAATTTTGAATTAAATGTCAAATGATGACCATGAAACCACTGTCAATCATTGGAAAAAACCATCTTGGTCACTAATGTTCTTTTAGGAAGCAAATATGTCATTCTTACCTGGTCTGGACTACATGTGCCTCTGGACCCACAGCAATGTGCTGGACTCTTAACTGCCCTCTCGGCAATAAATGTTGACTTAGCCAGAGACGGCCACATCCCATGAGCGAATAATACAAAAAAAAATCAAAAACAGCCCTCATTCACACACCAGGGCATGTTCTTTTCCCCGATTTCTATACCTATACCTGTCATTTGTGGATACCGACACAAAGAATTCATTTAGAAAGTCTTTCCCTCATTACCCTAAATGTGCCTGTAGAACAACCTAGGATATTCCCTTATTTTTCCTGCCAGTATCCTTTCACATCCCTCACAGCTCTCCTAAATTCCCTCTTGCACATTCAATACTCCTCTCGGTCGTCTTCTGTGGTGATCCTTGGCACCCTACCATAAGCCTCCCTTTGTTTCTCTGAACCCAATGCTGTCTATCACCCAATATTCAGGATTCACAGGATTTGATGATCAAATCTTTTTATGCTGTACTCTCCATTTCCATCTGGAACCCCGCTATTCTGAGACAGATTTACCTGAAACTATTTGCTCCCAGTCCACTCTGGCCAAATCACATCTGATTTATTAACATTAGCTGCCCTCTGGTTAGAATACTGATTTCAGGCCCATCTTTGTCATTTTCCATAGCAATCTTGAATTGGAGTTATAGAGTCACACAGCAGAGAAACAGGCGAAAGTGAGGACTGCAGATGCTGGAGATCAGAGTCTAGATTAGAGTGGTGCTGGAAAAGCACAGCAGGTCAGGCAGCATCCGAGGAGCAGGAAAATCGACATTTTGGATAAAAGCCTCCGCCATATCTGTTCCCAGGAGGACCAGTTCCACCACAGAACACACCAGATGGCCTCCTTCTTTAAAGACTGTAATTTCCCCTCCCACGTGGTTAAAGATGCCCTCCAATGCATCTCATCCACGTCCTGCACCTCCACCCTTAAACCCGACCCCTCCAACTGCAACTAGGACAGAACCTCCCCTGTCCTTACCTTCCACCCCACCAGCCTCTGCATAAACTGCATCATCCATCAACATTCCCCCACCTACAAACGGACCCCACCACCAGGGATATATTTCCCTCTCCACCCCATCCGCTTTCCGCAAAGACCGTTCCATCTGTAACTACCTGGTCAGGTCCACGCCCCCCAACAACTCACCCTCTTCCCCTGCCACTGCAGGAATTGCAAAACCTGCATCCACACTTCCCCGCTCACCTCCGTACAAGGCCCCAAAGGAGCTTTCCACATCCATCAAAGTTTCACCTACACTTCCAGACACCCGCACCAATCAACCCCATAGCTGTATTGCCGAACATTTCAACTCCCCCTCCCACTCTGCCAAGGGCATGCAGGTCCTGGGCCTCCTCCACCGCCGCTCCCTCACCACCCGACTCCTGGAGGAAGAACGCCTCATCTTCCGTCTCAGAACTTTCAACCCCAGGGCATCAATGTGGACTTCACCAATTTCCTCATTTCCCCTCCCTTGCCTTACCCCATTCCAACCTTCCAGCTCAGCACTGTCCCCATGAGCTGTCCTACCTGCCAATCTCCCTTCCCACCTATCCGCTCCACCCTCCCCTCTGATCTATTACCTTTACCCCCACCTCCATCTGCCGACTGCATTCTCAACTACCTTCTCCCCAGCCCTAGCCGCTCCCATTTATCTCCCCACACCCGAGGCTTCCAGCCTCATTCCTAATGAAGGGCTCCTTCCCGAAATGTCGACTTTCTTGCTCCTCGGATGCTGCCTGACCTGCTGTGCTTTTCCAGCACCACTTTAATCTTGACTCTAATCTCCAGCATCTGCAGTCCTCACTTTCGCCTACTGAGAAAAGGTTGCACAGACTAGGCTTGCATCACTTGAGTAAAAGATGATTTGACTGAAATGTTTAAGATCCTAAAGCATCTTAACAGGGTGGATACAGACAAGATTTTTTTTTAATAGTAGAATCTAGAACAGTGAATGACTGAATCTAGAACAGGGAAAAACAAATGGTGAGCATTGTTTTAAAGGTTCAAACAGGGAGCAACCAAGGTTCAGGATCAGAGCTTCTTCTTGATACATTCTAATTAACATCCAGTCAACAGAGCCAATTCAGGTTATAAATGGAGTCATAGAGTATTACTGCACAGAAAGAGGCCCATCAGAGTTCTACAGCATGGACACAGGCCCTTTGGCCCAAACTGGTCCATACCAACCAAAATGTCCATCCACACTAACTCCATTTCCCTGCACTTGGCCCATATTCTTCTAATCCTTTCCTATCCATGTATTTGTCCAAATGCCTTTTAAATGTTGCTAATGTACCCACCTCAACATTTCCATTGGTGGCTCATTCCATTTGCGTACCACCCTCTGTGTAAAAAGGTTGCCCCCCTCAGGTTCCTTTTATTCTTTCCCCTCTAACCTTAACCTGGTGCCTTGATTCCTCAAACCTGGGAAAAAGACTGAGTGCTTTCACCCTATCCATGCCTCTCATGATCTTATAAGGGCCCCTCTCAGTCTCCCACGCTGTAAAGAAAAATGTCCTCGCTTTGTCCAACCTCTCCTGATGACTCTGACGTTGAATCCTGGCAACATTCTTGTAAACTTCTTCTACAATCCTTTGGTTTAATAACATCCTTCCTGTAGCAAGGTGACCAAAACTGAACACAGTACCCAAAGTGTGGCCTCACCAATGGCCTGTAAAACTACAACATAACTTCCCAACTCCTATAATCAATGCCCTGACTGATGAAGGCCAGTGTGCCAAAAACTTTCTTCACTGCCCTGTCGACCTGTGACTCCACTTTCAGAGAACGGTGAACCTGAACTCCAAGGTCCCCCTGTTCACCTCCACTCCTTAAGGCCCTACCATTCACCATGAAACTTCTACCTCGATTTGACTTTCCAAAATGTAAGACCTCACACATATCTACATTAAACTCCAGTTGCCATTTCTCGGCCCCCTTCCCCAGCTGATCAAGGTCCTGCTGCAATTTCTGATAACCTTCCTCACTGTCCAATGTGTTCAGATCAGTCATCAAACATCTATTCTAATCCCATTTCCCAGCATTTAGCCTGCAGCCATGTATGCTTTGAGACTAGATTAGATTACAGTGTGGAAACAGGCCCTTCGGCCCAACAAGTCCACACCGACCTGCCGAAGCGCAACCCACCCATTACCTAACACGACGGGCAATTTAACATGGTCAATTCACCTGACTTGCACATCTTTGGACTGTGGGAGGAAACCGGAGCACCCGGAGGAAACCCACGCAGACACGGGGAGAATGTGCAAACTCCACACAGTCAGTCGCCTGAGGCGGGAATTGAACCTGGGTCTCAGGCGCTGTGAGGCAGCAGTGCTAACCACTGTGCCACCGTGCCGCCCACCAAATGGGGTTTCAAATCTTTATCTGAATACTTCCTCAATGCTGTGATGGTTTCTGCCTGTACCACACTTTCACAGTGAGTTCCAAATGCACACCATACTGAGTGAATAAACATTTCCTTCATTCTACGTCCCTTGATTATTGACTCCTCCACCAAGGGGACATGTTCCTTTCTATCTACCTGTCAATTTTGTATATTTTAATCAGAACGCACACTCCGCATCCACCCAAACCTCAGCCTCCTCTGCTCTAAGGAAAACAACCCCAGCCTATCAAGGGTCAATAGATGAGGAGCTGGCAAAGCACAGCAGATCAGACAACATCCGAAGAGCAGGAAAGTCAACATTGCGGGCCATTCTGATGAAGGGTTTTGGCTCGAAACATTGATTTTTCTGCTCCTTTGCTGCTGTCTGATCTGCTGTGCTTTTCCAGCTTCACTTCTTTTTCCCCCAAAGTTAATAGGAAGGGTTTGGAGGGATATGGGCTGGGTGCTGGCAGGTGGGACTAGATTGGGTTGGGATATCTGGTCAGCATGGACAGGTTGGACCGAAGAGTCTGTTTCCATGCTATACATCTCTATGACTGTACTTATTAACTCTGGCTTTTAGCATCTACAGTCCTTACTGTCTCCCAGCCTATCAAGTCGCTCTTCCTAGTTGAATTGTTCCAGCCCAAACAATATCCTGGTGAATCTGTTTTGTACACTCTCCAGTGTAATTATATACTTCCTATAGTGTGGCAAATGGAAATGCACACAGCACTCTAACTATGGCCTAACTAATATCATATATAGCTCCATAACTTCCTTCCCCTGGTATTCAACGTCTTGTCCAAGCATACAAATATCCCACCTGACTCCTTAATCACCTTTTCACACTGTCCCATGGTCTTCAAAGTTCGATGGACGTGGATACCATTTCCCAGAGTCCTACAATTTATGGTGTATTCCCTTACCTTGTCAGTTCACTCAAATGCTTCAGCACACACTCTTCTAGGTTAAATTTCATTTGCCAAGGTTCAGCTCATCTATATCCTCCCATTGTCAAAGTCTTTCCTCCTCACTATTTTTCACACCATCAATTTTTGTGGCATCTGTGAAGTTATTGATCAAACTGCCACACTCATGTCTAGATTATTAATGTATACCACAAATCGCAAGACACCCTGTATGCTACTGGATGTGGGAAATACACTCTTTCACCAGGAGCCTGTCTCTGGCACAAAATCAATATTGGATCCAATTTGCCAAATGGCCTTGGATCCCATGGGGTCTTAGTGTCTAAATCGGTCTTGGCAAAAGCCTTACTGAAGTCGGTATACATTGCACCACCTTAATCTACACAACTGGTCACCTTCCCAAAAATTCCAATCAAAATAGGATCCCCTTCTGACAAAGTCACCCTTAGTGTCCTCAATTAATCCTGGTCTTTCCAAGTGGAGATTAATTCTGTCCCTCAGAAACTTTTCCAAACACATCCCTATTACTGATGTTAGGTTCCCTGACCTAAAGTTCCCAGGTTAATCCCTAAACACTCTTCCTGAATAATGGTACAGCATTTATTATGTTCCAGTCCTTTGGCAGCTCTTTTTTGGGCATAGAATATTTGAAATTAAATGCCAAGGTCTCTGCAATCTCCTCCCTTACCTGCCACAGTTGTCCTAGGATACATCTCATCATAGCATGGAGATTTACGCAATTTTAATCTGCTAAAACTGCTAATACTGCATCGCCCTCACAATGCTAATTTGTTAAAGTATATCAGAGACCCCTTCTGATTTCTACTTTTCCATGTTGAATGACTACACTTTGTTTTTGTATCAAAGTGCTGGAGAAACTCAGCAGGCCTGGCATTATTGGTGGACAGAAAAACAAAGGTAACATTTCAAGTTCAGTGACACTTCATCAGAATATCACAGACAAGTTCTGAACAGGAGTCACTGTATTTGAATCATCAACTGTTTGTCTCTCCAACGATATTACCAGACCTGCTGAGTTTCTCCAGCGCTTTCTGATTTTACTCAAAATTTCCAGCAACTACAGTTCTTTGTCTCAGTTGAGTACTATATGTGAATATTTGTCATTTGAAGCCATGAAGGAAAGCATTAAAACTAATGTATTTTAAGCACATTAACAAAACAGGACTTCAATCACTTAGTAGCAAATTTAACATTACATTTGAAAAACATATTTACTAAAGCGATAGGTTTAGTTCATATTGTTGGCTGCAGAAATCAGCACCATGTTAGCATGCAATACAGGATGTGCATGGGTGTGAGATGAAGGGTTATGGTTAATACCATAAATTATGAATACAGAGATTACTTGCGTATAAAGCATTTATTTAATGATAGCACAAGGGAGATATAAACTCTAAAAGCATCAGAGTTTCCATTTCAATGTAACTGAGCACAGAAGTTATTGTGAGGATTGACAATTAGCTTTAAGACAGGCAATGAGCCAGGGTTCGCAATAATACAATTTAATTTGTCTTGTTTTTGTCAACCCTGCTTTTGATGAAGTGTAACCTCTCTGCGTGCTAAAAATGGGTGCAGTGGAGCAAGATGCACTTTGGGACCAAAACAGGTGCTGGGTTGGCTGAGAGATTCATCTTCCATCTGCGCATGGAGGAACCAGGAAACTTAGGACTGTACCTGGTCTGTAGGTGCTCCAGCTGTACCTGCAGGTTCTCAGACTGCTCTGTCTGTTCATCCAATGACCTCTGCAACCTCCTGGCCTGGTTGTGAGCTTCATCCAGCTGCAAGGCAGAAATAGCCAAGGATTTAGCTGGCTCCTCTGACTGAAAGATAATTTCATGGCAGTCCAGTTTAAACTCTTCTTTAGGTTAGAGTTCCTAAATTGAGTGCAAGGTGTATTTAAGGTAAGTCAGCACACCGCTGCTCAGAGAAGGTATTAAACAATACAGGAAATAACATTCAAGCCGCATATATGCCAGATAATGACCACCTCCAAGACGACAGGAGGCAGTCCGAGACTTAATTTTAGGTCAAAGTCAGGCAAGCAGTTTAACTATCAGTTGGGGAGGAGGCTGCAGACAGGAATCATAACCATTATGAAAAAGCATGGATGGGCCTGAAATCAAACTTTCAAACTGGTGGAGGGCTAATTTTAATAAGGTCTGGTATGATTTGGCAAGAGTAGACTGGGAACAAATAGCTTAGGTAAACCGGGATCAGAGAAGTGTGGACACATTCAGGATGGAAATAAGGAGAGTACAAAACCAATATGATCCAAAAAAGACAAAGAGTGAGACCAAGAGATAGATAGGATTGGAAAATGAGAAGAAAAGTGAAGCTTAAGTCAGATACCAAGGGATCCAAATGGTAGAAACCCAAAAGAAAGTGCAGGAGAGTAAAAAAAGGCATGAAATAATGATGGTAGTCATGGAGTCAGAGCTGTACAGCATGGAAATGCTCTTCGGTCCAAGCCATCCATGCCAACCAGATATCCTAAACAAATCTAGTTCCATTTACCAGCATTTAGCCCATATCTCTTCAAACCCTTCCTATACCCATTTAGATGCCTTTTATGTTTGTAATCGTACCAGTCTCCACCACTTCCTCTAGCATTCCATACATGCACCACCCTCTGTGCGAAAATGTTGTTCCTTAGGTCTCTTAAATCTTTCCCCTCTCACCTTAAACCTAACCCCTGTAAACCTTGTTTTGGACTCCCCCTCCCTCAGGAAAAGATCTTGGCTATTCACCTAACCATGCCTGTCATGATTTTACAAACCTTTATAAGGTCACTCTTCAACCTCAGACATTCCAAGGAAAATAGCCCCAGCCTATTCAGCTTCTCTCTGTAGCTCAAATCCTCCAACCTTGGCATCATCCTTGTTTCCTGAACCCTTTCACGTTTCACAACATTCTTCCTATAACACGGAGGCCAGAACCGAATGCAGTATTCCAAAAGTGTCCTATACATGACCTCCCAACTTGTATATTCCAATACTCCTCACCAATGAAGGCAAGCATATCAAACACGCCCTCACTCTGTCTGTCTACCTGGAACTCCATTTTTAAGGAACTATGAACCTACACTCAGAGGTCTCTTTGTTCCCCAGGATCTTACCAATAAGCGTATAAGTTTTACCCTGATTTGCCTTTCCAAAATGCAGCACCTCACATTTATCTAAATTAAACTCTACCTGCCACTCCTCAGCCCATTGGCCCATCTGATCAAAGTCCCATTAAAATGAAGATAATTCTTAAGTTATTATACAAGTACATTCAGGGTAAACGGACAACTAGGAAAAAAGTAGGGACAAATTACCATTGTGGAACTTAATTATGTGTGGAGCCAGAGGACATAGGTACAGTGGTAAATGAATAATTTGTGTCAGTGTCACAAGTGAGAGGGATGAGTGAATGGATATAGAAAGTGGAGGTGGTGGCACGGTGGCTCAGTGTTTAGCGCTGCTGCCTCACAGTGCCAGGGACCTGGACGAAGTGCTGATGATGTCGCCTAGCCAGGGGACGAAATGTTTGCAACAAAAACTTCCAGCTCGGCGAACAGAACCACAACAACGAGCACCCGAGCTACAAATCTTCGCACAAACTTTGGGGACATAGTCTAACAATTCAGCAGCGATGCTAGGAAACACTTTCACAGACAAAAGGAAATACAGGTTTGGAACTCTCTTCAATAAACATTAGTTGATGCTAGATCAGTTGTTAATTGTAAATCTGAGATAGATACACTTTGATAAAACAAAAGTATTCAGGTATGTGGACCAAAGACAGATATATGGAATTAGATTAGCCATAATCTCAGTGAATGGTGGAACAAGTCCAAGGGGCTGAATGACTGACTACTGCTCTAATTAGTGATAAATGAGGAAACCACATGCCAGTCAGTTTAGCCACAATGATTGGGAAACTATTGGAAGTAATTCTGAGAGACAGAATTAATGTACATTTGGAAAGGCAGGATTAGATTAGATTAGATTCCCTACATGGTAGAAATAGGCCCTTTGGCCTAACAAGTCCACACTGACTCTCCAAAGGCTAACCCATCCAGACCCATTTCCCTCTGACTAATGCACCTAATACGATGGGCAATTTAGCATGGCCAATCCACCTGACCTGCACATCTTTGGACTGTGGGAGGAAACCAGAGCACCTGGAAGAAACCCATGCAAACTCCACACAGATAGTTGCCCAAGGCTGGAATCAAACCTGGGTCCTTGGCGCTGTGAGGCTGCAGTACTAACCACTGAGCTGCAGGAATTAATCAAGAACAGTCAGCATGGTTTTGTAAAGGGGAAGTCATGTCTGACCAACTTGATTGAATTTGTTGAAGCATTGACCAGGAATGTAGATGAGGGAAATCATTCATCGTCACCTACTTGGACTTCAACAAGGCTTTTCATATGGTCCAGCATGGAAGATGGATAACGAAGCAAAGAGCCCCTGGTACCCAAGGAAAATTTGACTACTTGGAAACAGGAAATAAGTGTGATGCACCATCCCCAGTCCAATCATTATCCCTCTGTAACGTGGAATACAGAATTACACACAATACTCCAGATGGGGCTTAACCAACGTTTTCTACAGTTCTGGCAGAATTTCCCTGTTCTTAAACACATTGCTTTGGTTAATAAAGGGGAAAGTTTAAAGGAAATGTGTGAGGCAAGTTTTTTTTTAAAAAACAACAGAGCACGGTAGTTGCCTGGGACACGCTGTCAGGGGAGATGGTAGAAGCAGATAACATAGCAACTTTTAAGAGGCATTTCAAAAGGCACATGAACAGGCAGGGAATAAAGGATATGGACCATATGCAGGCAGATGGATTCATTGAGAAGTGCATCATGGTTGGCATCGTCAGGCTGGGCCAATGGGCCTGTTGCTGTACTAGAGTCAAGATTAGAGTTGTGCTGGAAATGCACAGCAGGTCAGGCAGCATCTGAGGAGCAGGAAAATAGACCTTTTGGGCAGGGGCCCTTCATCATACCTGATGCTGCCTGACCAGCTGTGCTTTCTCAGCTCCACACTCTCGACTCTCAATAGAGATGGCCATTGCCTGGAGGTGCAAATGTTACTTGCCACATGCCAGCTCAAGCTTGGATAATGTCCAGGCCTTATTGCATTTGAGCATGGATGCTTCAGTATCTGAAGAGTCATGAATTGTGTTACACATGGTATAATCATCAGTGAACATTTCCACTTCTAACCTTTATGATGGAGGGAAGGTCAATGATGAAGCTGAAGATGGTTGGGCCTCACACATTATCCTGAGGAACTCCTTAGCGATATCTTGGAGCTGAGATGACTGACTTCCAACAACCATACCCATTTTCCTATGTGCCAGGTATGACTCCAACCAGGGGAGAGTTTGCCCTCTTGATTCCAGTTTTGCTAGGGCTCCTTAATGTCTATATTATAGGGAACTATGCTGTCACTCTCACCTCACCTCTAGAATTCAGCACTTTTGTCCAGTTTTGAACAAAGGCTGTAATGAAGGAGTAAAATGGCTCTGGTGGAACCCAAACAGTGTACCACTGAGTGGCTGCTACTTGATAATACTGCTGATAACACTTTCCATCACATTAGTGAGAGTAGACTGATGGGCTGGAAATGTGTTGCTGGAAAAGCGCAGCAGGTCAGGCAGCATCTAGGGAACAGGAGAATCGACGTTTCGGGCATTAGCCCTTCTTCAGGAATCTTAGATTCCTGAAGAAGGGCTAATGCCCGAAACGTCGATTCTCCTGTTCCCTAGATGCTGCCTGACCTGCTGCGCTTTTCCAGCAACACATTTCCATCTCTGATCTCCAGCATCTGCAGACCTCATTTTCTCCTCTAGACTGATGGGCTAGTAGTTGGCTGGGTCGATTTGTCCTTCTTTTTGTGTACAGGGTGTACCTGTGTAATTTTGCACATTGTTTGGTCAATGGAAGAGTTTGACTAGAGGTGCCACAAATTCTGGAGCACAAGTCTTCAGAACTGCTGCTGGAATATTGTTAGGGACCACAGCCTTTGCAGTGAGAGAATTATATATGGCAGTAAGTGTATAGGACATGGGCAACCATGTAAGAATGGTCTGTAAAAATGAGTTATTAGGACACTGCTAACAATAGGAGGACATATAACAGCAAGCACAATGGACATGGGAAACCATATGAGACACATATGGGACACAAGGAACAATGCAAGAATGATACACAATAATGAGTGAACCGGACACTGGTAAAAATGAAAATGGTGTATAGGACTGAGTAAGCCAGATGTTTAACAATGACATTTAACAATGAGTGAACTGGACTTGGGTGACAATGTTAAGAATGATAAATAACAGTGCATACAATGGACACAAGGTAGCTTATTTGAATTTATAATAGTGAGTCTACTGGACACAGGGAACCATATAAGAGCAACACAACTGTGATATGTAAGGGCATGAGAATAAAATGAAACAGTGAGCGTACAAGACACAGGAAGCCATGTGTGAATAATATATAGTAGAGTGAATTAAACACAGGGAACCGTGAGAGAATGATAAATAACACTGAGTGCACTGAACACTCAGAACTGTGCGAAAATGGTGTACAACATAGACTAAACCGGACACTGCGAACTATGTGAGACTGATATACAACATTGAGTGTGCAGGTCATGGGGAATGATGTAAGAAAGATATATTACAGTGAGTGAAGTGGTCACATGGATCCATGCGAGAATGATATACAGTAGACCTCCCCATATACACGGAGATTATCCAAGACCTGACCCGGAAGCCTGAAACCGTGGATAGGTATGAATCCATTCATTTAAATGGGAAACGTACCTTCCCAGCAGCCTCCTGGTCCCGGAACATTCCCTATATGTTTGGGCCATGGTAAATCGCAGGTAACTGAAACTGCGGAAACCAGATCTGTGGATATAGTGGTCTCCCTGTATAACAGAGAATGTACAGGATATTGGGAACACATAAGAATGGAATATATCAGTGAATGAACTGGACACAGTGAGCCATGTGAATTATGATATACAATAGTGAGTGAAATGGATCAACCATGTGAAAATGGTGTATAACGTGAGTGCATTGGATACTGGAAACAAGGTAGGACGATATATAACAATGAACATACCGGACACAGGAACCCACGTGAGAACATGGGAACTCAAAAACACTTCCAGTGTCCATGGTGACTATGTACACAGGATGTGTTCAGCTGTAGCTCCTGATTTACTGCATGGAGACCTGGAGTTACTATGGAGCATCCATGAGGGTAAAAACATTGAGCAACACTGGCAGAGAAGAGCTGGGTGATCACAAGGAAAATGAGTAAGCCTGGGCAGCCAAACTGGTATACTGTTTTGTGAACAATTAGGGTGGATGGCCTTTCAGGTGGAAGCAGCAGCAGCAGCCAGATCAGTGGTAACACGACCGGCACTGTTGAACAGTAGGGAGGCTCAAATTATGGACTCAGTAGGAATAGGGGACTCTATGATCAAGGGCATAGATAGGTGTTTCTGTAGCCATAAACTAGACTCCAGGGTTGTATGTTGCTTCTCTGGTGTCAGGGCTAAGCATGTCTCTAAGCGCAGAGTATTCTGATTGGGAAGGACATATTGATATGAATGGCACAGGCAGAAAAGAAGATTAGACCCTGCAAAGGGTGTTCAGGGAGTTAGGTACGAGGTTGAAAAGTAGGAGCTCGAGGGTTGCAATCTTGGGATTTCTTCCTGTGCCACATGAGTGTGCCAGCGAGGCTAGGAACACGAAGCCAGGACAATTAAATATGTAATAGGGATGATTTCCACTATTTGGATCTTGGGTGGTCTTCCAGGTTTAAGAGTTCTACTTGGGAGTGCTAAAATTAGTATGGCAGGCTGTTGGGAATAGAGGAGTAGGTCAGCAAATAAAATAACCGAGGACTCATCTGAGACTAAGGCCTGTTTGATCAACAGGAAGAACAGACAAGGAGTGGTTACTAAACACAGCTGGACTGGCGGTCTGGGGTACATTTGTTTTAATGTGAGCAGGGAAGGTAAATGAACTTAGATTGGAACAAAAAAAAAAGTTTTGTTGCAGCTCTTACAGAGACATGGTTGTGACAGGGGCAAGACTGACAAATAAATGTTCTGAGATTCGATATTTCAGAAGAGACAGTAAGTTCCCTGAAGGCCTGGAGCTGCGAATATCACAGCCACGCTGAGGGAGGACAGTTTTGAGCGCTCACTCAGTAAGGCCACAAAGGTAGAGCTCAGGGATAGGAAGAGTGCAATCACATTGATGGGGTTGTGCTACAGGCCTCCTGACAGCCAGTGGATCTTAGAGAAAACAGATATGTGGCAGGTTATGGAAAAAGGTAAAAACACCAGGGTTGTTGTGGTTGGTGATTTTAATATCCCCAATACGACTGGGACTCGCTTCATGCCAGGGGCTTGGAGAGGGTGAGGGACGGGGTGGATTTGTTAGGTGTGTCCAGGACTTTTTTTTTAAAACAATATGTAAATAGTCTAAATAGATACCTGGTACTGGGGAATTAGCCCAACCAGATGATTGAAGTTTCAGTGGGGGATCATTTTGGAATAGTGATCATAATTCAGAAAGTTTAAAGTTACTTGTGGATAAGGATAAGTGTAGTACTTAGGTGAAAGTACTAAACTGGGGGAAGGCAAACTACCACAATATTAGGCAGGAACTGGTGAATCTAGATTGAGGAGGCTGTTTAAGGATAAATCTACATCTGGCATGTGGGGGATCTTTCAGTTGATTAGAGTTCAGGACCAGTATGTTCCTGTGAAAATGAAGGAGAAGGATGGCAAGATTCAGGAACCTTGGATGACAAGAAAAATTGAGAGTTTAGTTAAAAAGAAAAAGGAGGCATATGTAAAGTTTAGGAAATTGAAGACACACAGAATTCAAACAAAGAATTATGAGGGCTAAAAAGGGCATGATATGTCTTTGGTAAACAAGGTTAAGAAAAATCCTGAGGCATTTTATGGATAAATAAGGAGCAAGAGCTAAGGAAAAGGGTAGTTCAACTGAAGGACAAAGGAGGGAATTTGTACCTGGAGCCAGAGGAAGTGGATAAGGTCAGTGTTGCAAGATGTGCTATCCACAATGTTTATGCCCTCATGGATGCTCCATAGTAACACCATCTGCAGCTCCAGGCCTTCAGGGAACTGTGGATCTGCATGCTTAAGTCCCTTTAAAGATTCTGCCATTTAACTGTGTACTTCCCACCTGCATTAGATCTCGCAAAATGCACCACCTCACAGTTGCCTACATAAACTCCCATCTATTATTTTTCCACCCAAATCCTGCTGAACCCTCGAGCAACCTTCCTCACTATCTGCAGCTCCCCCAATTTTTGAGTCAGCCACAAATCAGGCCACCTACTACCACCTCCAAATTATTAAAATGTATTACAAAACACAGGTACCCCAGATCACTGCAGAACATCACTGAGCATAGATCCCCAGTTTAAAAAAAAAAACAGCCTTCCACCACTTGTCTCTGTCTCCTATGACTTAATCAGTTTTGTATCCAGTTCATCACAGATCCAATGTGACGTTATCCTTTGTATCAGCCTGCTATGAAGGGACTTGTCAAAGGCCTTGTTAAAATCCATACAGACAACATCTATATCCCCAACTCATCAAGCATCGTTGTCATGTCCTCAAAACACTCAAACACACTACACTTCCCTGTACAAAGTTAAACTGCCTATCACGAATAAGTCCATATATCTCCAAATGTGAATAAATCCAATGCTAAGAACCTTCTCCAATAATACCCTTGCCATTGACATAAGGCACACCAGCCAGTAATTTCCCAGATTATCCCTGTTGCCCTTCTTAAATCAAGGAACAATGTTGGCTATTCTCTAATCCTCTAGGATCTCTCTTGTGACTAAAAGATGATAGAACAATTTTATTTAAGGCCCCAGCAATTTCCTCACCTGGTTCCCTCAACATTCTGGGACAGATACCATTAGATTTAGGGGACGTATCTACCATCATGCTTTTCAAAGCATCCAACTTTTTTTTAATATTGATATATCCAGCACATCAACATACTCCTCATGGTATTCACCATCCACCATGTTCTCCTCCTTTGTGAATACCAATGGACAGAGAGTCAGGATATTTTTTTTTCTGGATGGCATAAAGAACTTTCCACACATATCTCCCTTAAATTTTTCCCCTCTCACCTTGAACTCGTAACCCTTAGTAACCGAGTCCTCCACTTTGGGGAAAAAGCTTCTTGCTATCCACCCTGTCTATACCTCGCATAATTTAGTTGACCTCAATCAGGTCTCCCCTCAACTTCCATCTTTTTAATGAAAATTATCCTAATAATCCAACCTCTCTTCATAGCTAGCACCCTCCATACCAGGCAACGTCCTGGTCAACCTCCTCTGCACCCACTACAAAGCATCCACCACCTTTTGGTAATGTGGCGACCAGAATTGTACACAGTATTCCAAAGGTGGCCGAACTAAAGTCTTATACAACTGTAACATGACCTGCCAACTCTTGAAATCAATACCTCGTCCAATGAAGGAAAGCATGCTGTATGCTTTCTTGATCACTCTGTTGACCTGTGTTGCCATCTTCACGGTACGATGAACGTGAATATCCAGATCTCTCTGCACATCAATTTTTCACTGGGCTTTTCCATTTACCATATAGTTCGCTATTGAATTGGATATTCCAAAGTGCATCACCTTGCATTTGCCTGGATTGAACTCCATCTGCCATTTCTCTGCCCAACTCTCCAATCTCTCTCTATTCTGCTGCATTCTCTGATTGCCCTTTTCACTATCTGCTACTCCACCAATCTTAGTGTCATCTGCAAACTTGCTAATCAGATCACCTACACCTTCCTGGTATTACAGTTATACAACAGTGAGAGAAATGGACATGGAGAACTATGTGAGAATGCTATAGAATAGTGAGTGAATTGGATACTGGTTACAATGTGAGAATCAAACATAACAATGAGTGAACGGGCTGCAAGGAGGCCTGCGAGAATGATATACACCAGTGAACTGAATATGTGGAACCATGTGAGAATGACATAACAGTGAGTGTACAAGACATGGGAAACCACGTGAAGATGATATATAGAACATTAGAGTGCAGTTCAGACCCTTCAGCCCTCGATGTTGCACCGACCTGTGGAACCAATCTGAAGTCTATCTAACCTACACTATTCCATTTTCATCCACATGTTTATCCAATGGCCATTTAAATGCCCTCAAAGTTGGCAAGTCTCCTACTGTACATCTCTATGACAATGACTATCTCTGACATCTGTCCTCTATTACCCCTCAATTTAAAGCTATATCCATCTGAGGAAAAAAGGTTCCCACCCTAGCTGATCTCTGATCTTCTTATATATTTTAATTAAATCTCCTTTCAAACTTCTTCTCTCTAACGAAAACAGCCTCAGGTCCCTCCGCCTTTCCTCGTAAGACCTTCCCTCCATACCAGGCAACATCCTAATAAATCTCCACTGAACCCTTTCCAACTCTTCCATATCATTCCTATAATGCGGTGACCAGAACTGTACGCAATACTCCAAGTGCGGCTGCATAGGAGTTTTGTACAGCTGCATGATCTCATGGCTCCGAAACTCAATCCCTCTACAAATAAAAGCGAACACACCGTATACCTTCTCAACCACCCTATCAATCTGGGTGACAACTTTTAGGGATCTATGGAAATGGACACTGAGATCTCTCTGCTCATCTACACTACCAAGAATCTTAACCATTAACCCAGTAGTCCAAATTCCTGTTACTCCTTCCAAAGTGAATCACCTCTCACTTTTCCACATTAAACTCCATTTGCCACCTCTGGAGCTTATCTATGTCTCTCTGTAACCTACAACATGCTTTGGCCCTATCCACAACTCTACCAACCTTAGTGTCAACCGCAAATTTACTAACCCATCCCTCTACACCTTCATCCAGGTCATTTGAAGAAATGACAAACAGCAGTGGCCCCAAAACAGATCCTTGCGGTACACCACTAGTAACTAACTCCAGGATGAATATTTCCCATCAACCACCATCCTCTGTCTTCTTAGAGCTAGCTAATTTCTGATCCAAACAGCTAAATCACTCTCAATCCTGTGGTTCCATATTTTGTGCAACGGCCTACCATGGGAAACCTTGGGGGCGGCACGGTGGCACAGTGGTTAGCACTGTTGCCTCACAACGCCAGAGACCTGGGTTCAATTCCCACCTCAGGCGACTGACTGTGTGGAGTTTGCACATTCTCCCCGTGTCTGCGTGGGTTTCCTCCGGGTGCTCTGGTTTCCTCCCACAGTCCAAAGATGTGCAGGTTAGGTGAATTGGTCATGCTAAATTGCCCGTAGTGTTAGGTAAGGGGTAAAGGTAGGGGTATGGGTGGGTTGCGCTTCGGCGGGGCGGTGTGGACTTGTTGGGCCGAAGGGCCTGTTTCCACACTGTAAATAATCTAATCTAATCTAAAAATGCCTTACTGAAATCCACATCCATCACATCTACTGCTTTACCCTCATCCACCAGTTTGGTCACCTTCACAAAGAACTCAATAAGGTTTGTGAGTCACAACTTACCCTTCACCAAACAGTATTGACTATCCTTAATCAATCTATTCCTTCCTAGATGAATATAAATCCTCTCTCTTATAACCTTTTCCAACACTTTACCCATAACTGAAGTAAGGCTCACTGGTCTATAATTACCAGTGTTCGCTCTACTCCCCTTCTTGAACAAAGAAACAACATTTGCTATTCTCCAGTCTTCCAGCTATTCCTGTAAACTCCTGTATATGGAGCAATTGAGTCATTCAGCATAGAAACAGACCTTTCAGCCCACTATGTCTCTGCTGATTCACAAATACTATGGCTAAGAGATAAGATTCGGGAAGTAAACACAACACTAAAAGAGTGCTATGGTAAACAGCGTTCCATTTTGTGGATCACTGGTTATCAGTATTGGGACACGAGGGAACTGTATCGTTCAGATGGACCCCACCTGAACAGATGTGGGACCAGGATTTTAGTAAAAAGAGTCAGGAATCTATCTTCAGGCACAGCACATATGGGAACAACTGAAACAAGTGAGGCTGTCAGCATAGATTAGATTACATTACAGTGTGGAAACAGGCCCTTCGGCCCAACAAGTCCACACCGACCCGCCGAAGCGCAACCCACCCATACCCTTACATTTACCCCTTACCTAACACTACGGGCAATTTAGCATGGCCAATTCACCTGACCTGCACATCTTTGGACTGTGGGAGGAAACCGGAGCACCCGGAGGAAACCCACGCAGACACGGGGAGAATGTGCAAACTCCACACAGTCAGTCGCCTGAGGCGGGAATTGAACCCGGGTCTCCGGCGCTGTGA
>NC_057726.1:72534398-72552394 GCF_004010195.1 Chiloscyllium plagiosum
GAGAGCGAGAGCGTGAGAGCGAGAGCGAGTGACAGACAGAAAGACACAAGAGTAGATATTGGACCACTGGAAAATGAGGCAGGTGTAGTCGTCGTGGGGAACAACAAAACTGCAGAGGAAATGAATTGACACTTCGCATCAGTCTTCAAAGTGCAAGCCACCAGTAGATTTTGAAGAGAGTTGGGTAGTGTAGTAGCCAACACTAGTGTGAAAGCTGAAAAATCTGAAGGTGGATCTATCAACCAGACCAGGTGTACTACAAACCTAGAGTTCTGAAGGAGATTGCGGAGGGGGTTGTCGAGGCATTAGTGCTGATTTTTCAGGAATCACTGGAGTCAGGCAGTGTCCCAGACGTCTGGAAAATAGTGTAACTCATTTGTTCAATGAGGGAGAGAGACAGAAGATGGGAAATTCGAGGCCAGTTAGTCTTGGTCATCGGTAAGATTTTAGTGTCCATTATTAAGCACGAAATTGCATAGTACTTGGAAGTACACGGTAAATAGGGCTGAGTCAGCATCGCTACGTCAAAGGGAGGTCACGTCTTGAAAGATCTGTCGAATACATTGTCTAATTTGCTTGTTACCTCCTCAAAGAAGAGTCAGTAAATGAGTTCTATTTGGATTTCCCGAAGGCCTTTGACAAAGTTGCTAAATAAGAGGCCATGGTATTAGGCACAATGTACTGGCATGGATAGAGGATTGGCTGACTGGCAGAGTGTGGGGACAAAGGAGTCTTTTTCAGGAGGGGAGCCGGTGACTCATGGAGTTCTGTCGGAGTCAGTGTTTTATTCACGCTATATATGAACGGTCTGGATGAAGGAACCCAAGGCTAAGTCTCACAAAAACTGATGAAGGGACAGGTAGTGTTGAGGAAGTGGGACGGACTTGAATAGACTAGGATAGTGTGCAATGAAGTGGCAGATTGATACAATGTGAAAAAGTGAGAGGTTATGCACTTTCGAAGGAAGAATAGAGACATAGATTCTAAATGGGGAAAGATTTTGGAAATCTGAAGCACAGATTTGGGAATCCTCGTTCAAGATTTTCTTAAGGTTAACATACAGGCCCAGTTGACAGTTAGGAAGACAATGCAATCTTAGCATTCATTTCGAGAGAGCAGGGATGTACTGCTGAGGCTCTGTCCAGACCGCATTTGCAATATTGAGAGCAGTTTGGGCCAAATATCTAACAAAAGAGGGGGTTCCAGAAGAGGTTCACAAAAATCCTGGGAATTAAGGGTTTGTCATTCGAGGAGCAGTTGAGGATGCTGGGTTTATATTCGGTGGAGTTTAGGAGGATGAGGAGAAATCTCATTGAAATTTCCAGAATACGGAAAGGTCTGGATAGAGGGATGTTGATAAGATGTTCCCCTAGTAGCAGAGACTAGGACATGCAGGCACAGTCACAGAATAACCCTTTAGCAAAAACAGAAATTGCTAGAAAATCTCAGCAGGTTCGGCAGCATCTCTGGAGAGAAAACAGTGTTAACATTTCAGGTCCAGTGAGAAATTCCCACCTGAGCCATGGCAGAAGGTTACATAATAATGAGAGAATTAGACACAGGGAATTATTATATAATAATATAGAAGTGTGAGAGAACTGGACACTAGGAACTGTGCGAGAATGATATTTAGCAATGAGAACTGGACACAGGGAACCATTCAGAATTATATAATACAGTGAGTGCACTGGACAAGTGGACTCATGAGTGAGTAATATTTTACAGTGAGTGCTATGGGGAACTATGTGAGAACGATATATTTCTGTGAGTATACTGAACTAACAACCAAGGTAATGCCTTGGTACATTTGAGATAGACTGTGATGGTAACCTTTAGGAAACCATTGTAAAGTCCACTGGTTCACGGAGTTTTGTTTTTGCAGGGAAGGGATCCTCCCTTCCTTATCTCTCCTGTCCCTGATGTAGCTATGTTCTACAGAACAGGAAACCCTCTACACTCCTCATGCTAGGCTATATACACTGTGCTACATTGTTATGACACCTTTTCTTAAACTGAAATAAAAATCTGATCAGCAGCAGTGAGGACCAGGAGAAATATCCCTGATTGCAGAGGGACAGAAGGATTAGCTGAATAACGTACATGAAACCATTCTGATGAACACTGGTACTTTTTTCGACAGGTTTGATGTTCACTGAGGAAGTCTGCACCATGAAGGAGTCTGCTGCGTTGCCATGCTATGGACATGAGCTGAGATCATGGTTATCTCCTTGCCTTCTGCTGGGAACAGAACCATCTGAGCCTGGAATCCAAGATCTTCCTACAATATTTCATTTGTTTCCATCTGGAGAGCCACAATGAAGACTATCTGTTTGCAGCAGACAGGTGTGTAGCTTGTGAGTAAATAGCATGGTGCAGAATGCACACAAGAGCCAAATCATCAAATGATGATCAAATTCTGGTACCAGTGACTCAAAACGGCAATAGGACAACATAGACTGTGTAATTATTGGGGTAAATTCAGTGTTTCCAGGCTTTCCGGGGGGAACAATTGGTCACAACACTGTTTGGCAATTAGTCATTTTGCACATGGGATCAGTGCATTTGCTGTGCTCTGTTAAGAGCTTGAAGCATGACTTACTGCTCATATACCCATGGTCCATACGAACATCTTGACCCCTGTTAGTGGTTAGTGGTCTCTGTACTGCTCACAGTACAATTGGTGGAGGCCTCTACAGACATAGGAGGCTACTCTCCATTATTCAGGACATCTGGAAGTGAGAGAAACCTGACCTAACAAGTGAGAAAAGTGATCATTTCAGTAAGGCAGCAAGTCTTTTAAAAAATGTTCTCTCGGAATATTCTCTCAGACTGCCTTACCACTTCAGCTTTCCCAACATTTTTAAGCAGCTGAGTTCCTTATGGCATCCCTCAGTCCCTCCAGAAATCTAGATAATGTAAGAAGGCACACCTCATCCTCTGCCTGGGCCAACTCCTTCTTTAACTCTTCTACTCGAAGGCGCAGTTTCTTCACTTCGGCTTCGTGCTGTTCGACTCTTCTGTTTGCATGTGCCAGCTCAGCCATCTTTTCTTGGTACTGTTTCTTTAGCTTGGCATGGATGTGCCTGAGATCAGACAATTCCTGCACCAAATAAACAATACAATAAGCAATTCAGAGCTTGAGTACCAACAAATTAACATTGCTTACAGTAGTCTAGTGGTTAGTGGGACTCAAGAGTGTGGTCTGCAGAGCACTATCACCCACAAGAGTCCTCCTGATTGCATTAAGTGCACTGTTCTGATTGACCCACCAATGGCACAGTCAGAACTAAACAACATACCAAAATTCTCATTCCTTCCTCCGAACCCCCCCCCCCCCTCACTGCACAGCACGATTTCTCAAAAATACAAGAGACAATAATGCAGAGTTTAGAAAAAAAGATTTATGTTTGTGAGACTTTGAGAGGGATAGGTCATGCCTCAGAAGCCTTCCTGAATTTTGAGGATGTGACAAAACACAAAAGGTAGAGCAGTGGATGTGGTGAATATTGATTTAACAAGGTGTTTGATAAGGTTCCCTATGGTAGGCTCGCTCAGAAAGTAAGGAAGCATGGAATAAAGGGAAATCTGGCTGTCTGGATACAGAATTGGCTGGCCTATAGAGGACAGAGGGTGGGAAATACATGGACAGTATTCAGCCTGGTGCTCAGTGACCAGTGCTGTTCCCAGGGATCGGCTCTGGGACCTCTGCTCTTTGTGATTTTTATATATGACTTCGATGAAGAAGTGGAAGGGTGGGTTAGTAGGTTCGCTGATGATACGAAGGTTGGTGGATAGTGTGGAGGGCTATTTTAGGCTATTGTCGGTTGCAACAGGACACTGACAGGATGCAGAGGTGGACTGAGAAGTGACAGATGGTGTTCAACCGGGAAAAGTCTGAAGTGATTCACTTTGGAAGGTCAAATTTGAATGCAGAATACAGGGTTAAAGGCAGGATTGTTAGCTGTGTGAAGGAACAGAGGGATTTTAGGGTCCACGTCCACAGATCCCTTAAGTTGCCACCCAAGTTGATAGTGTTGTTAAGAAGCATATAGTGTGTTGGTTTTCATTAGCAGGGGGATTGAGTTTAAGAGCCACGAGGTTATGCTGCAGCTCTATAAAGCTCTGGTTAGACCACACTTCGAATATTGTGTTCAGTTCTGATCCCCTCATTATCGGAAGGATGTGGAAGCTTTAGAGAGGGTGCAGAGGAGATTTACCAGGCTGCTACCTGGACTGGAGGGCATGTCTTATGAAGAAAGGTTGAGGGAGCTAGGGCTTTTCTCATTGGAGTGGAGAAAGATGAGAGGTGACTTGATAGAAGTGTACAAGATGATGACAGGCATAGATAGAGTGGATAACCAGAGACTTTTCCCAGGATGGAAATGGCTATCATGAGGGGGCATTATTTTAAGGGCATTATTTGAAGGAAGGTTTACAACATAGAACATTACAGCACAGTGCCGGCCCTCTGGCCCTTGATATTGTGCCAACCTGTGAAACAAATCCAAACCCCATCTAACCTACACTATGCCATTATCATCCATATGTTTATCCAGCGACCATTTAAATACCCTTAATGTTGGCGAATCCACTACTGCTGCAGGCAGGGCATTCCACACCCTTACTACACCCGGAGTAAAGAACATACCTCTGACATCTATTACCCTTCAATTTAAAGCTAGCCATCACCATCGAGGAAAAAAGGCTCTCAGGGGAGATGTCAGAGGTAGGTCCTGTACACAGAGTGTGGAAGGTGTGTGGAATGCACTGCCAGCAGTGGTGGTACAGTCATAGAGTCATAGAGATGTACAGCATAGAAACAGACCCTTTTGGTCCAATCCGTCCATGCCAACCAGATATCTCAACCCAATCTAGTCCCACCTGCCAGCGCCCAGCCCATATCCCTCCAAACCCTTCCTATTCATATACCCATCCAAATGCCTCTTAAATGTTGCAATTGTACCAGCCTCCACCACCCTCTGGCAGCTCATTCCATACACGTGCCACCTTCTGTGAAAAAGTTGCCCCTTAGGTCTCTTTTATATCTTTCCCCTCTCACCCTAAACCTATGCCCTTTAGTTATGGACGCCCTGACCCCAGGGAAAAGACTTTGTCTATTTACCCTATCCATGCCCCTCATAATTTTGTAAATCTCTATAAGGTCACCCCTCAGCCTCTGACGCTGCAAGGAAAACAGCCCCAGCCTGTTCAGCCTCTCCCTGTAGCTCAAATCCTCGCAACATCCTTGTAAATCTTTTCTGAACCCTTTCAAGTTTCACAACATCTTTCCGATAGGAAGGAGACCAGAATTGCACGCAATATTCCAACAGTGGCCTAACCAATGTCCTGTACAGCCGCAATATAACCTCCCAACTCCTGTACTCAATACTCTGACCAATAAAGGAAAGCATACCAAATGTCTTCTTGACTATCCTATCTACCTGCAACTCCACTTTCAAGGAGCTATGAACCTGCACTCCAAGGTCTCTTCGTTCAGCAACATTCCCTAGAACCTTACCATGAAGTGTATAAGTCCTGCTAAGATTTACTTTCCCAAAATGCAACACTTCGCATTTATCTGAATTAAATTCCATCTGCCATTTCTCAGCCCATTGGCCCATCTGGTCCAGATCCTGTTGTAATCTGAGGTAACCCTCTTCACTGTCCACTACACCTCCAATTTTGGTGTCATCTGCAAACTTACTAACTGTACCTCTTATGCTCACATCCAAATCATTTATGTAAATGACAAAAAGTAGAGGGCCCAGCACCGATCCTTGTGGCACTCCACTGGTCACAGGCCTCCAGTCTGAAAAACAACCCTCCACCACCACCCTCTGTCTTCTACCTTTGAGCCAGTTCTGTATCCAAATGGCTAGTCCTCCCTGTATTCCATGAGATCATTGCTAATCAGTCTCCCATGGGGAACCTTGTTGAACGCCTTCAGATACATTAGGGACATTCAAATGACATTTGGATAGGGACATGGATGATAGGAAAATGCAGAGTATGTGGGTTATTTTGATCTTAGAGCAGGATGAAAGGTTGGCACAACATCGAGGGCTGAAGGGCCTACACTGTGCTGTACTGCTCTCTGTTCCATTACAACATGTGGCAGAGGTTAAACTTTTAACACAAAGCGGTAAACAAAGAGGAAAATGGAGGAACACGGTGCTCAACACCAGCTCGAAGTGAAGCATCACCTCATCCTGTCTCACTGAAAACAGCAACATTCTTGCCCATTTGTGCTGTTGGTTTTATTGAAGGGAAATGCAATCTGGCGGGATCGGGAGGTTGCTGGTCCTCACTGCCTTTTGCCTCATCTAAGTAGTCCACAAATGGCACTGTTTGAAGAAACCGGTTTCCCTGTTATAAGCAGTTTGTTTCAAGGGAGAGTTCTCAGTGTTTAACTGGTTTTCCTGAGGTTTCTGCAAATATTGGTTGTTCCTAGCAAACTTTCAAAAATTATGAATGGCCACTCTTTCCAACAGTTGAATTGTACTTCCATATTAACATTAAGTTACCCCACGTCTGGAGCTGGATGTTTCTGAGCTGAAAAAATTAACTTTGTAATTGTCTCAGTGATTAATTTCAATTAATTGGACAAAGGCCTATTGTTACCCCACTGAGGTTGGTTCTTCTCCAAGTTAATTATTGTTTACTTTGGGTTGCTTCTTATCCACGAACTGAAATGTAGAATGAATGCCTTTTTTGGTTTCATTGCTATAAAATATAATTTGCATGGGTGTTTGACCGAGCAAATATCCTTGTGTTCTTGCACTACTGTGGGAGATTGGCACAGCCCACGTGCAATGAAATTGAAAGGATTACAGCTGAACCAACACTGGGAATTCTAGATCAATGGGAAATTCTGCACTGTTTATAGGACCTTGCTGTACATGAACTAGATGTCAGACAGGCCCACAAAGTAAGCCACTATGGTTCAAAGCAATTCACTGTGTAAAACACTGGGAGACATTTCCATCCAAGTTGTTCTTGTTACAGGCTTAAATTTTCATTGAGTTCTAATCTCTGGCATGTAACCTTTCTAAAAATGCCTGTGTCCCTTGTGGTTTATGTATCAGAGAAATAAAATGCTCTTTCCATCTGTGGTTTACAGTCTTGAAATATGCCCCGACTGCCCTCAACTAGACCTACACTGAAAGTCATTGAACTTTAATGCAGACCACAGCATGGAGTTTCAAATTAGTTGATCAATGTTAAAATTACATTATGAACTACAGTTAGCTAGGAGGCAAATCAATCAATTGTTAATTTTGCATAGAGCAACTCCAGTCTCTGGGACTGAACAAACATGACATTGCCTGTAGACATTCGTACAAAGATCTAATCATGTGCTTTGACAAGCTGCTTGTAAAATCCCCAGAGAATTATCCAGAAAGCACAAACAATATCCTGTGAACCTCAGAACATCCAATCCAATATTTTTCCTGCAAAAGAATTATCAAAATACATGTTTTTTCCTGCATCCTTGATTGCACCTGGATGAATTCATGCTGAAGAAAAACAAGAAACAAATTCTCAATGATAAGGAAGGCTTAAGGTATTAGGCTGGGCAGGCCGAGCCTTTTTTCATTGGAGGTAGGAGGTTGATAGGCGACCTTACAGAAATTTATAAAATAATGAGGGGTACAGATAGAGTTAATGGTAGTTGCCTTTTCCCTAGGATGGGGGATTTCAAGACACATTTTTAAGGTGAGAGGCGAGAGATTCTAAAAAAAAAAGTGCACATTTTTCATACAGAGAGTGGTTTGCATGTGGAATGAACATCCTGAGAAAATAGTGTTATGACACAGGGAAACCCCTCCGTTAATTTAAACCCGACACACAGAGAAGCTCACCTCGCGCCATAAACTGTTAAAATTCGAGAAGCAAAGAACTATCCCAGAGGTCACTATTTAAAGTAAAAAATAACAATTTCATTCTTTAAGTCCACAAGAGAATATTAAACAATTATTTACAACTCCTTTCTCTTAAACCTATCTTTTATCTACCCCTCTACAATACTGACCCAATAAAAACCCTGATTAAGATGGACAAAAAAACCTCAAATTCCAAAACCAGCCAGCCAGCCAAATTTTCACTTTATACCTTCCTCTGCAGATTTTCCCCTGTTGTCTTTCCCTCAGTATTCTGCCTCTCAGGTCTTTCATATGAACAGGCACCTTTCAGAGAGATATTTGGTGAGCACCAATACTTGTTGGTCTTCTTAGCAGTTCTTCTCCTAATTGTTCAAAATGTCTGGTTTTATACCGCAAAATATCAAATCATTTCGTTGGTTTGATATAATCCCAAACAGTAAAATTCAAATTTGATTGGACTTTGGTATCTGGGGCATAATTTAAACTGATTGGCCGAATCTGAATTTGTTTTTGTCCCATGGCAACACAATTCCAGCTGTTTGTTTCGACCAGGTGTTACATTTTTGCCTTGTTCAGGACACTCTGCTTTCAGTCAGTCCTTGCTAGCTTCCTCTCTCTCTCCTAAAGGTACAGTACATCTCTATCCCTTCACAACAGTGGTGGACGTGGGTACAATTACAATGTTAAAAAGAAATTTGGCTAAATATATGAATAGGAAAGGTTTTAAGGGATATGGGCCAGGAGCAGATGGTGGGTCTGGTTTAGTTTGGGATTCTGGTCGGCATGGATTAGTTTGACCGAAGGGTCTGTTTCCTTGCTGCATGACTCTGCGCGCTATGGATTTGAAAAGAGCAAAACACAGTAAACAGTTTCCTAACTGCATCAGGAGTTTCAAACACAGATTCTTATTGCTGTAATATCATACATGAAAGAGCTGAGCAATGACGAGCAACATCTTTGTGCTGCTAGGTTGTGACATGTGTGACAATGCTGTCTGAGAGATAAACTGTTGAATTCCAAGATCACCTTTCTTGGCCAACAGGCTCTCTGGATTACAGCAGAGCAGGAAGAGGAGGAGGAGTGGGACGGGGAAGGAGCAGGCGGTGGTCAAACCAAATCTCTCTGCTTGGCAGTCATGCCATCCCTGAAAACTCCCTGTAATGCTGTGACTTCAGTCTCTCTCCCTCTGACACGCTCTGACTACAATTTCTCTCTCTGACTTCAGTTTCAAACACCCTCGCCTTTGATTACAATCTCCCCTTCAGACACCCTCTTCCTTGATGCAGGCTTCCCTTCGGACACCTTCATCCTTGGTTACAGTGTCCCCTTCAGACACCCAAGCCCTTGAAAAAAAGACTCTTTTGCAGACATGCCCCCTTGATAACAATATCCCCTTTGGACACCCTCCCCCTTGATTATGGTATTCCCTTCGGACACCCTCCCCATGGAACACAAGCTCCTCCTCAGCTATGGTCCTCCTTGTTTAGGACACCCTCCCCCTTGCTTACAGGATAGTATGTTGTCTCCCTGGTTGGTGCAAGGATCAAGGACGTCTCAAAATCAATTTCAGCATATTGTCAAAGGGGACAGAGAGAAGCAGGAGGTTTTTGTACACACTGGTAACAATGACAGGGAATGGGTTAAGGCTTTGCAGAGGTAATATAGGTAAGAGGTTAAAAAGCCGAAATTCAAAAAGGTAGTAACCTCTGGATGACTCCCATGAGGAGGGTTAAGAAAATAGGGCGAATAAATCAGTGGCTGAGGTGACGGTGCAGTGGGCAAGGATTCAGATTTTTGGATCATTGGGATCCCTCCTGGGTCAGAAGAGACCTGTTCAAAAATGGTTTTCAGTATAGGAGTTGGGATTAGATTTGATTTGATTAGATTCCCTACAGTGTGGGAACAGGCCCTACCAACTCATCTACTGAATGCACTGATGCCAAGGAGTCTGCTCTCTGGAAAGTAAATAGCTTTGGGGTGTCTTTTTTTTTGAAAAGTAAACATAAGAAGCACAAGTGGATGGAGTCAGGCTGACAGAGGTTTCAGTTTTAGTTTCAGTTTTGCTTTCATTTATTGAAGTTGGGATTTTGGAGTTGAAGACAGAGATCGTCCTCTGCTGCTACAAAAGATCATGTTCTGTCTTTGCTACTAGATTCAGTCTTCTGTTTATTTTCTCCTGGACTGCAGGGAATAGCAAGTGTGCAAATCTGTTTTGCTGAATTTGCCTTGGCCAAGGGGGTGTTTATGGCATTTACTAAATTGAAACAGATTTTTAAAAAACTCATTTGTGGGGTATGGGCATCACTGCTCATTATTATTTATACATTGCTGTCCTTGAGAAGGTGGTAGTGAGCTGTCGTCTTGAACTGCTGCAGTCTACCTGGGAGTTAACCTGTAATGCCATTTGGTAGGGAATTCCATGGTTTTGGCACAGCGACAGTGAAGGAATGGCGATACATTTCCAAGTTCAGGATGGGGAGTGACTTGGAGGGAAACTTGAGGGTGCTGGTGTTCTTATTTTCTACTGTCCTTGTCCTTCTTGATGTAAGTTGTTTTGTGTTTGGAAGGTGCGAGAATCTTTGATAAATTTCTACAGTGTATGTTGTAGATAATAGCAACATGGTGCACTGATCATTGCTGGTGGAGAGAGTAGATGCTTGTGGATGTAATACCAATCAAGCAGACTGCTTTGTCTTGGATGGTGTCAAGCTTGAGTGTTGTTGGAGCTATACTCATCACACTCCTGACTTGTACCTGGTAGATGGTGAACAGGCTTTCTATGAAAGGAGATGAGTTACACGCTGCAATATTCCCACCCTCTGACCTGCAGCCACTGTGTTTATGTACGTAGTCCAGCTGAGTTTCTGGTCAATGGCAACCCCATAGGATGTTGATAGTGGGGCAATTCAGTGATAGTAACACCATTGAATGTCAAGGGGAGATGGTTAAGATGGTCTCTTCTTGGTGATGGGGTGGATAAAAAGTGGAGCTGGAGAAAGCACAGCCGGTCAAGCAGCAAATGAGAAGGGCAGAATCTTCAGTTCTGCACCTGCCGTCCTCACTCTCTCCTAATTGTGAAGGTCAAAGCCTGGCACTTGTGTACTCATGAAAAGTACTTGCCAGCCCAGGATTGGATACAGCCCAGAGCCTGTTGCATTTGAACATGGATGGCTGAGGATTTGTGAATGGTTCTGAACAATATGTAATGGTCAGAGTCAAAGGCCTACAGCATGGAGACAGGCCCTTTGGCCCAAACTGATCCACGCTGGCCAAAATGCCCATCCATACTAACCCCAATCCCCTGAACGTGGCCCGTATCCTTCTAATCCTTTACTATCCATATATTTGTCTAAATGTTGTTAATGTACCCGCCTCAACAATTTTATCTGGCAGCTCATTCCATATGCGTACCACCCTCGGTGTTAAAAAGTTGTCCCTCAGATTCCCTTTTATTCTTCCCCCTCTAACTTTAAACCGATGCCCTCCAATCCTCGATTCCCCAACCCTGGGGAAAAGACTGAGTGCATTCACCCTATCCATGGCTCTCATGATGTTAGATACCTTTATAAAGATTGCCCCATGTCTCCTATGCTCTAAAGAAAACATCTGATTGTCCAACCTCTCCCTATAACTCAGACCTTTGAGTCCAGGCAATTGTGACTTCCTTGATTTGGAGATGCCAGTGTTGGACTGGGGTGTACAAAATTAAACATCACACAACACCAGGTTATAGTCCAACAGGTTTAGTTGGAAGCACTAGCTTTCAGAGAACTGCTCTTTTATCAGGTGCAAATTTCTTGTGCACTCTTTCCAGTTTAATAACCACCATCATATAATAAGGTCACCAAAACTAAACACAAAACTCCAAGTGCGACCTCACCAACGTCCTGTTTAACTACAACATAACTTCCCAACTTCAGTGCCAAAAGCCTTCTTCACTGCCCTGTCTACCTGTGACTCTACTTTCAGAGAACTGAACTCCAAGATCCCCCTGTTCTGCTACACTCCTTAATGCCCTACCATTCACCATGAAACTCCTACCTTGATTTGACTTTCCAAAATGTAAGACCTCACACGTGCCATTTCTCAGCCCACTTCCCCAGCTGATCAAGGTCCTGCTGCAATTTCTGATAACCTTCCTCATTGTCCACTATTTTAGTGGCATTAGCAAACTTACTAATCACTTCTTGTACATTCTCATCCAAATCATTGATATAGATAACAAACAATAATGGGCCCAGCACCAACCGGAGGCACTCCACGAGTCACAGGCCTCCTGACCAACAGGAATCCTTCCATTATTACCCTCTGCTTCCTATCATTAAGCCAATTGTGTATTCAATTTGCCAGCTCCCCTGGATTCCATGCGATCTAACCTTCCAGAGCAGCTTATCACGTGGAGCCTTACTGAAGTCCATATAGACTGTTTACCCACCCTGCCCTCGTCAACATTCCTGGTCACTTCAAAGAACTCTAAAAACTTTGTGAGACATGATCTCCCACACAAAGCCATGCTGACTACTCCAAATCAAACACTGTCTTGCCAAGTGCATGTATATCATATCCCTCAATCTTCTCAAGTAAACTATCTACCACAGATGTTAGTCTTATCAGTCTATCGTTGCCACGTTTTCTTTGCAGCCCTTCTTGAATAAGGGCACAACAGTCGCTACCCTCTCATCTTCTGGGACCTCACCCTTAGCGAGTGAAAAAATATCAGCCAGCGCCCCTGCAATTTTTTCTCTAGCCTCTTGCAGGGTTCTTGGATATATCTGGCCAAGACCAGGAGGTTTACCCACCTTCATACATTCTAATATGTCCAATACCTCCTCTACTCTGATATGGACTGTCCCCAAGATATCACCACTAACTTGCCCAAGTTCCCAAGTCTTTCTCCACACTAAAGACAGAGAAGAAAGATTCATTGAGGGCCTTGCCCATCTCCTGCGTTTCCACACATACGTGGTCCTTTGAGATGTACTACTCTCTCTCTAGTTATTCTTTTTCCTTGAATATATTTGAAGCGCTTTGGATTCACCCTAATCTTCTCAGCCAAGGCTATTTCGTGCTCCATTTTCACCCACCTGATTTCCATCTTCAGTAAACTCCTGCATCCTCTATATAACTCTAGGGATTCCCTTGACCCCTGCAATGTGTACCTGAACCATGCCTCTTCCTTTTTTCTGGTCAAAGTCTCAATACCTCGTGTCATCCAGGGTTCCCCATTTCTGCTAACCTTGCCCTCCACCCTCATTGGAACATATAGACTATAAACTCCAGCTATCTTACTTTTATTGGCCTCCTACCATTGTCTCTGTAAAAGAAGCCTGCCATTCCCAGCTCCTTTGAATTTGCTACCTCGTGTTAGGCATTTCAACTCTGGGAAAAAGATTCTGACTGCCAACCCTGTCTATGCATCTCATAATTTTATACACTTCTATCAAAGTCTCCCCTTAGCTTGTGCTGCTCCAGAGAAAGCAACCCAGGTTTTTCTGCCCTCTCCTGATAGCTCATACCTGCTAATCCAGGCAGCATCCTGGTAAACCTCTTCTGCACCCTCTCCACTTCCTTCCTGTAATATGGGAACTAGAACTGAGTGCAATATTCTAACTGTGGCCTAACCAAAGTCTTATAAAGCTGCGACATGACATCTGATTTCCCGAAATGCAACACTTTCGCTTACCTGAATTAAACTCCATCCACCCTTTCTCTACCCAGTTCTGTAACTGGTTGATATCCTGCTGTATCCTTTGACAACCTTCTACAGTATCTACAACTCCACCAATCTTTATTGGTGATCAGCCATGATCATATTGAATGGTGGTGCAGGCTCGAAGGGCAGAATGGCCTACTCCTGCACCTATTGTCTATTGGCTGCAAGCATATGAATTTCCATTTTCATCCAAGTCATTTATATAAATATATATCACAAAATGCAAAGGTCCCAGAATGGATCCCTACAGGACACCACTAGTCATGGACTTACAGCCAGAAAAACACCCTTCCACCACTATCACCTGCCTTCTATGGGCAAGCTATTTCTGAATTTAAGCGGCCAAATCACTGTGGATCGTTTTGCATCTTAATCTTCTGGTTGAGCCCATCATGAGGGGCCTTGTCACAGACTTACAAAAATCCATGGAGACAACATTCACTGCTCTACCCTCGATCACCTTTGTCACCTCCTCAAAATAATATACAATCAAGTTAATAAGACATGACCTGCCCCACACAAAGCCATGCTGGCTATCCCTAGTTAGGCTATGCTTTTCCAAATAGTTTCCAACCACTGATGTGAGGCTCACCAGTCTATAGTTTCCTTGGATCATCCCTACATCCCCTCTTGAACAGAGGGGCAACATTAGCTACTCGCCAGTCCTTCAGGACCTCTTTAGTCAAGGCCCAGCAATCTCCTCTCTTGCATTTCTCAATAACCAGATGACCTTTCCACCTTAATACTCTTCAAGGGATGCATGGTTGAGAAATATTCACCTAGATTAGCTTAATGCTTTTCAATATGAAAATGGCTGCGTGAGTGAAGCCCTTATTAAATACCCAGAAGTTTATCAGGAAGGTAGAGAGATCATCTCCTTGCATGTTGACCAGGAAGCAATTCCACAATGTTGCAAGGCCCACCCAGTACCATTTGCCTTACGGCAAAAGTACAGGCAGAAATTAGAAGGCTGGAAAGCGAAGGAATCATCGATCAAGACCTGCTTACGTCCATTGGAAGATAAAGGTGTCCCGGCCCATGTCTTTCCTTGGGCTGGTGAATTATTACAGAAAGTTCTCATAGCCTGGCCTCCATCCTTGCACCTTTCATCAACATTTTTTAAAACAAAAAGGTCAGCCTTGGAAATAGTCGCACAGATGAGGACTAGCTTTCAGGGAAGTGAACAGGTATCATTCTTTAAGGTGTTGTCACACGATGATCCCAAGAGAGATTTAATGATGTGATGCCACTCCATACATCATTGGGATGGTATTAGCTCATAAGTGGCACAAAGGAGAGGAACACTCAGTAGCACATGATCCTAGAACTTTGGCTAGTACAGAGCATAAATATACCCAGAGAGAGGATGAAGTTTTGGCAAGTCATATCTGGAGGCCAAAAGTTCCCCAATTTCTTTACACACAAATTTATAATAATAATGGACCACAAAATCCGACCACGTCCACTTAAAGAGAACAAAGCAGGGCTGCCCATAGCTTCAGGTTGAATTCAGCAGTGGGCTGAATGAAGTGCAGGTAATTACAGGTTGGAACACCATCCAGAAGGCCAATTGGCAAAGATGGATGCATTGAGTAGCCTCCCACTGGTACCACCGCTGCAAGACTACATAATGGTCTTACATTTTCTGGACAGTCTTCCAGTCACAGCTGACAATATCGGACTTGGATGCAGCAAGATCCAGTCCTGGCAAAACAAAAACAGCTGGTGGTGATGGGAGAAACCAAAGGGACTGTCACACTCAGGACTGAACCTTTGCTGGAGATATCAGATCATAGTAGAGGATGGCCTATTATTGTGAGGAGCAAGAGTGATTGTCCCGAACAAAAGTTGCCACCAGATACTGGCTGAACTCCACCAGGGTCATCTAGAAGTTTCCAAAATGAAGATGTTAGCGAGAAGTTATGTCAGGCGTCGAGGACTGGATACAGACATAACTGCATTGGTGGCACACCATCCAGAATACCAACAAGGACAAAAATTACTGACAGCAGCGCCCCCACATTTGTGGGGATGGCCAGGTAAACCCTGGACTCCTTCACATGCTGACCTTTCCTTGGCCTAATGCTCTTTATGGACATCAATATAAAGTGGTTGAATGTACATACAGTTAATTCGTCAAACATGGGGATGACGATAGAAAAACTGCACGCATCTTTTGCAATTCATATGATAAAGAACTGGGGAAATAATAGCTAAAATCCTCCATTTGTAAGTCTCCATTCTGTAATAATAACTTGCCTTGTAAAATGGCTAAGCACAGTGACCATGAGAATGGAATAAGTAATGCACAAATCTTGGCATAATCAAGCATCCGTCTGTTTCCCAGGCAGTTGGTTTAACATAATGACTAGAAAACTGATTGTAACCGAGGTATTGTCAAGTTTGACGTAAATGACACCATATTAACTGCTTTGCTTAACCTAAGTGAATAACATTTAAATATCTTGTTCACATGCAGGGACGCAAATAACACCATATTAATAGCTTTGTTTATTTTATGTGAAATAGCACTAAATGCATTAATTATCTGATGGGAACCTAATTAACACAAGAAACATTATATGATGGGAATTGGAGAAAAACGAGATAATCATGCATTTAAGGGTATAAATTAACGCTTTACCAAGAATTAGAGATCTATTATTAGCATATTCAGGGAAATCTAGGATTGATACGCTGGATTATTGACTATTGATCTCTCGCCGGCTTAATTACATCAATGTGTGGTCCTGGAAGCGTTGGTCACAGATAACGGCTATCATTTATACCAGCAGAGAATTTAAGTATTTCTAAAAGTCAAATGGTATTCTTCATATAAGGACAGCTCCATACCATCCATTATCCAATGGTATGGCAAAAACGAGAGTCCAAACTTTGAAGGCAGTCTTAAAGAAACAGCCTACTGCTTTGCTACATACAACACCAACCAGGTTCCTAATTGATGCTGGACACAAGACTCCACTAAGCAAGAAAGACAGTTAACTTCAGGAACAAAGTTTGGTGCAGGACTCACAGGAATGGCCCATAATGTGCAAGAGGCATGGTTGATGTGAGCTCAGATCCAGTGACGTTTATAATTAAGGTAGGTGCAAATGTCCTTAATAAGCATGTCAACCATATGAAAGCAGCAAAGTCAATCAGTGCAGGAGCAAAACGTACCTGGGCTCAACAACCTTTCTGACAGTTCCAGAACTAGTGGGCTCTCCATCTCTACCAAGCATTGAAGATACCTCAGAATCTGAAAGGGACACGCTGGATGTCGCTGTTTCGACTCCTTTGCTCCTTTGCAGTTTCTTCCGAGACAGTCTGGGCACAAGAGGTGAGCTACACAGTGTGTTACGTGCCACTCATATCAGAGGCAGAGTGCAGAAACCTGATCCAGGGCTAGAATGCCCCAGGAAGAGCTACAAAATTAAAATCAAATCTATGTCCTTGGACTCAAAGGGAAGGGATGTAGTGATTGTAACTAGATCAGCCAGGTGGACGTCATAGAATATGAGTTCCCTGATTGGACCAGATTAACAGTCCCAATCAGGAAGCCTTAGCTGACTGATAAGAACAGGAGTGTCAAAGGTTCTGTTCACTCCGAGAGTTGGTTTAGACAGACCTGCATCAGTGTCAAGGACTATCTACATGCAAATAAAAGGTGCCTTGGCAACAGGATACTGGCGTCTGTGGAGTTATTTCATCTCTATTTATGTGATAGTCTGCCTTTCTGTTTATCATGAAAAAAAGTACATAATTTCATATTTACCCATGTTGTACTGCATCTGCTATATGTTTGTCCACGCTAAAAAACTTGTTCCAATCACCTTGAAAGCTCCTTACATCCTCCTCACAACACTCAGTCTGGTACAATTTTAAGTCTTCAGCAAACATGGAAATTAGAACATTTGGTTCCCTCATCCAGATCATTTATATTAGTGTTGCTACACACAGCACCACAGCCTGCAAACCTGTCATGAATGCACACATTGGTGCTACAATGTCTGTGTGTACTGCTACACCCTGATAGGTACCATGATAGCCTCCTTCTTCAAAGACCGCAATTTCCCCCCAAACGTGATCGACGATGCTCTCCACCACAACTCCTCCACATCCCGCTCCTCCGCCCTTGAGCCCCATCCCTCCAACCGCCACCAGGGCAGAACCCCACTGGTCCACTGGTCCTCACCTACCACCCCACCAACCTCCATATACATCGTATCATCCGTCGTCATTTCCGCCACCTCCAAACAGACCCCAGCACCAGGGATATATTTCCCTCCCCTCCCAGCGTCCCAAAAAGACCACTCCCTCCGTGACTCCCTCGTCAGGTCCACACCCCCCACCAACCCAACCTCCACTCCCGGCACCTTCCCCTGCAACCGCAAGAAATG
>NC_057726.1:72552673-72592160 GCF_004010195.1 Chiloscyllium plagiosum
TTCCACCTATCGCATTACCAACACCCCTCCCCCAAGTCCCTCCTCCCTACCTTTTATCTTAGCCTGCTGGGCACACTTTCCTCATTCCTGAAGAAGGGCTCATGCCTGAAACGTCGATTCGACTGCTCCTTGGATGCTGCCTGACCTGCTGCGCTTTTCCAGCAACTTATTTTCAGCTCTGATCTCCAGCATCTGCAGTCCTCACTTTCTCCTAGGTACCATGATAGGTACTGACACGACAACTATTATTACTATTGCAATGACCAGGATTTATCCTGACAGGATCAGTATTATTGGCACCATGACAAATTTTATTAGCATCAAATCCTGAATTACTTGTAGAATGCTGTCCTCAATGTTTTGGAGATGCCGGTGTTGGACTGGGGTGTACAAAGTTAAAAATCACGCAACACCAGGTTATAGTCCAACAGGTTTATTTGGAAGCACTAGCTTTCGGAGCACACCCAGGAGCAGCGCTCTGAAAGGTAGTGCTTCTAAACAAACCTGTTGGACTATAACTTGGTGTTGTGTGATTTTTAACTTTGTTCTCAAATACTGCTGTGTTCTGATCTTCCACTGGTGCTGGCACCAGTGGTTTTTCATCTGGGGTCCCTTCCTCACTTGAAAATCCACTGTGCAATTGTGCCTTTCGCCATCTCTCAAAAATGGCAACCCCTCCCCCAAACTAAAACAAATAACTGCCGATGCTAAAGATTTGAAACAATCAAGAACAGAATTTGTTGGAGAAACTCAGCAGGTGTGGCAGCAGAGTTCATGTTTCAAGTCCAGTGACCCTCCCTTAGAACCACCTCCCGCAGTTTGTGGTCTCTATAAAGCGCCTTGCATTATTTGTCTACAATACAGTAGCTGTATGATTGGAAACATGTTGCTGCTGTAATTCTTTGGGAGCAGAGGATCATACTAATTCAAGTGAAAACAAACGCCTTAAAATTAGAGAATAAAAACAAAGTGCTGGAGAAAGTCAGGTAGCATCTGCAGAGGGAAAATCTGTAAAAGATTTTGAAACAAGTTTTAAGTCCAATGGGAGCCTTAAAGATACAAATGCCAACTTCTGGACAACAAAAATCAGTCCAGTTTGCTGAAGGGTACAATAAATCCATGCCCTTGCAGTCCACAGGGCTGCAGTGACATAACATCTTTTGAAGGATCACACTCAAGTCACATTTTCCCTTTTCTGTTTGCTCATGTGTTCATGAAACCCACAGAGGAAAAAAAATACGATGGAGCCCAAGAAAGCCTTCCTTACTTTTAATAGCGAAATCTCTCCTCTGGGCGTATGTTTAGCTGGAAGGTCAATGTGTCCAAAGAACTGTATAAAATATTTACAAGCAACTTAACTTTTATGTTTTCTTGAGCTAATGGAATGTATATGGCTTTCAAATAATAATGCTGAAAGCACAAAGAAGACCTCAGCACAGAGCAGCCAAAGCAGGAAATTATGACAATTAACACCCACTGGCAAATTCTTGGGTGATAACCCACTGCTCTGCTTTGCTCCATGATCTGCTGGTTATGTGACTGTTCCCACAGAACAAAGGATCAGAGGAATGATGACTTTTTAAAAAATGTACACACACTGTATTTCCCAAACTCAGCAATGTACCTTTGTTAACCGTTACCATTTACAAATGATGGGTTCCATGACAGACAGCCAATTAGAGTATATATTTCTGAGGCAGTAGTGTAGTGAGGGATAGATTGAAATGGAATTTAATTTCTTCACTGATTCTGGGGAATAACATCAGTGCCTTGATTATTTGGAATAATGAATTGCATTTCAAGCAGCAAAAGTCACATTGTTGTTTTTGGGAATTTGCTGTGAGTGAATTACTTACTGCTTTTCCTACATCACAGTAAACTCTGTAAAGGACTTTGGAAGGATATGATTATGCTAACAAATGTAAGTCCCTCTTCATTCTTAAATGAATAATCTTTTTATCTTTATAGTCGAGTTCTGCAGTTCTTGAGCAAACAAACCTGTTTTACACGGATGGTCTGCTGTTTATCCAAAAGTCACTGAGCTTTAATTGACTCTTTGCGCATATGTTAAGAATGCAAATTAATCCTCATATCACTTCTCAGGGGATGCCTGCATTTGACCACATAATGTCAACAACAGAGATATAAGAGCGTTTTAAAGATACAACCAACAGCACATGAAGAAACCCTTCTATCCCTCTATTCCCTGCCTAGTCAAATATCTGTCAAGATGCCTCCACCACCACCTCTCAGACTGCATTCCAGAATCTTAACAGCCTCTGTGTAAAATATTTGCCTCTCACATCTTTAAACTTATCCCAGTTTCACTTAAAACTATGTCTCCTAGTAGTTGCCATTTCTAATCTAGAAAAAAAGACTTCAACTGTCCAATCTATCCATGCCTCTCATCATTTTGTAAACTTCTATCACCCCCTCATCCTTCAATGATTTGGAGGTGCCAGCGTTGGACTGGGGTGGACAAAGTTAAAAAACACACCACACCAAGTTATAGTCCAACAGGTTTATTGGGAAGCACTGGCTCAGAGCACTGCTCCTTCATCAGGTGGTTGTGAATAAGATCATAAGACACAGAACATATAGCAAAAGTTTAGTGTAATGTAACTGAAATTATATATTGAAAAAGACCTGGATTGTTTGTTAAATCTCCCATCTTTTGGAATGAAGATGTTGGTTTCAGTTCTTTCATATGTAAATTGCAGAACTTTTGTAAAGTTATATTCTCAAATGAACTTTAACAATTGGTGTCACGTCAGCCCAGATAATGCATTTAAGGTGTGAGGTGTCCTGTGTGAGACTGTCTGTGCCACAATATTCAAACTAATTCTAATCTATAAAAAAACTTACAGAATCTTACATGGATTCATGCAGTTTTCGAGCAAAATAAAATGTGATTCTGCAAGTACAAATTCACCCCATAAACTTGTGTGTGTGAGTGTCTTTGAGAGAGTATGTATGTGTGCGTGAGTGAGAGTGTAAAGGGGTACAAGGCTGTGAGAGGGTGCGTGTGTGAGAGAGCATATGAGACAGAACGTGTGTATGAGAGGGGGTTTGTCTGTGCATGCATGTCTGTCTGTGTGCATGGATGTGTGTCTGTGTCTGTGTGCAGTGCAATGGAGTCACCTGTAGTGTGACATGAACCCAGTTGAGACCATCCCCATGGGTACCGAACTTGGCTATCAGCCTCTGATCGGCCACTTTGCGTTGTTACCTGTCCCGAAGTCCACCTTGGAGGATGGCCACCCGAAGGTCTGAGGTTGAACATCCCGGACCGCTGAAGTGTTCCCCAACTGGGAGGGAAAACTCCTGTCTGTTGATTGTTGTGCGGTGTCCATTTATCCGTTGGTGTAGCCTCTGCTTGGTCTCACCACTGTACCAGGCCTCAGGGCCTAACAGCTTTTTAGGTAGACAACGTTGGCTGAGTTGCAGGTGTACCTGCCACGTACACAGTGGGAGGTGTCCCACGCGTAATGGTGGTATCCGTGTCAATACTGACACGTCTTGCACCGTCTACTGTGACAAGGTTGTATGGTGCTGTCTTGAAAGCCAGGCAGTTTGCTACGAACAATGAGCTTTGGTGGTGTTTAAAGGTGAGAAGTGGAAGCGTGGGGAAGGTCTTGTCAAGGTGCTCATCCTCATTCATATTGTGTGGCAGACTGCGAAGAACATGGTGTCGTTTTTTTTGGATCCTGGGAAGTACTGGACAACACAGGGTACCTGTCGGTTGCAGCTCATATCTGTCTCCTGAGGAGGTGATTACGGTTTCTCGCTGTGGCATGTTGGTATCTGGAAGTACTCAAGGATGCACTCATAAGAACGGGGTATGATGCTCAACTCATTGACCGCCAGTTCCGATATGCCAACTCAATAAGTTCTCTTATAACCTTTTCCAACACTTTACTCACAACCGAAGTAAGGTTCACTGGTCTATAATTATCAAGGCTATCTCTACTCCCCTTCTTCAAAACGGGGACAACATTTGTTATCCTCTCATCTTCTGGCACTATCCCTGTAGAGGAAGTGAGGACTGCAGATGTTGGAGATCGTTGGAGTATGGTGCTGGAAAAGCACAGGTGGTCAGGCAGCATCTGAGGAGCAGGAGAATCAACGTTTCGGGTATAAGCCGTTCATCAGGAATGATGAAGGACTTTCGCCTGAAATGTCGATCCTCTTGGCTCTCGGATGCTGTCCGACTTGCTGTACTTTTCCAGCACCACATTCTCAACTATTCCTGGAGACAATGATGGCAAATATCAACAGTAAAGACTCTGAAACCTCCTCCCTGGCTTCCCAGAGAAACCAAGGATAACTCCCATCCGGCCCAGGGGACTTAGCAATTCTGGAAAGTGTGAAAATAGATAAGACCTCCTCCTTGTAAACCTCAATCCTGTCTGGTCTAGTAGCCTGTATCTCAGCATTCTCCTCAACATTGTCTTTTTCCAGTGTGAATACTGACAGAAAAAGTGTCAATATTGCAACACATTTCAATGTACTATTATAAAGTAATTCATGCAACTTGGAATTAATTGGTAACTCATCATGGTCTTGTCATGCTCCTGGTTAAAAGCATAAAAGATGGTGCAAGGTGCTCTCCCCAATCAAAGTTAAAAGTCAGACACCAGGTTATGGTCCAACAGGTTTATTTGGAAGCACAAGCTTTCGGAGCGCTGCATCTTCATCCCACCTGATGAAGGAGCAGCACTCTGAATGCTTGTACTTCCAAATAAACCTGTTGGGCTATGACCTGGTGTTGTGAGATTTTTAAAAATTTTGTCCACCCCTGTCCAACACCGGCACCTCGACATCTCAACAATCAGATAAGCCTTGCTGGACTTCTGGTCAATTCTTCCACAAATCACACCATAGTCCATGTTGCTCAAACCCCTCTAAGATTTGGCCTAATTTTACTTTTTGAGTATAGGGAGTCTAGATTTTTTAAAAATTCATTCTCAGGGTGTGGATGTGATTGGCTCAGCCAGCATTTATTGCTCATCAATGCCCCAGACAATAGTTAACATTCAACCACATTGCTGAGACTCTGGAGTCATACGTAAGCAGGACCAAGTAAGGATGGCTATTTCCTTCCCTAAAGGACATTAGCAATGAAACACCATTTATTATGGGACTTGGAAGGCTCAGCATTGTAACAACCATTTGATTGGTCAGTTTGGAACTTAATGCAGAGTCAGTCAATCAAGCGTGGAGCTGGAAAAAGCACAGCAGGTCAAGCAGCATCAGAGGAGCAGGGGAGTCGAAGTTTCAGGTGGGAACCTTCCATCACGACTCAGGAGGAGGGGGGAGGCTGAGAAATAGAGGGAGGAGGGTGGCACTGGGGAAGGTAGATAGGATAGTGATGGGTGGATGCAGATAGGAGATGATTGTGATTGGTCAGTGTGAAGGGTGGAACAGATAGGTGGGAAGGAAGATGGACAGGGTAGATCAGGCTGGACCTGGAAAGAGGTAGGGGGTGGGCAGATTGGAAAGCTGGTGAATTATGCTAAGCCCATATAGTTGGAAGCTCCCAAAGCAGATAACGTGGTGTTCTTCCTGCAGTTTGTGCGTGACATTAGTTTGACAGTTGAGGCGGCCCAGGATGGACATGTTGTTGGGGCAGTGGGAAAGGGAGTTGAAATGGCTGGCAAGCAGAAGGTAGGGTTGATTGGAACGTACAGACCACAGATCTCCCTTGAACCTGTCGCTAAGTTTGTGCTTGGCTCTTCGATGTAGAGGAGGCTACACCAGGAGCAACAGACGCAAAAATCAGGTTAGAGGAAACGCAGACGAATCTCTGCCGGACTTGGAATGATTCTTTGGGGCCTCGCGTGGAGGTTAAGGGGGGTGGTTTGAGGACAGGTTTTGCACCTTCTGCGGCTGCAGGGAAAGGAACCACGTGTGGAGGAGAGCTTGGTGGGGATGTAGGCCTAACGAGGGAGTTACAGAGAGAACAGTCCCTGTGAAAGCGGATATGGGTGGGGAAATAAATATAATTTTAGTAGGGGAGGGTCAGACTGCAGATGGTGGCAATTGCAGCGGATGATGCACTGGAGTTTGGAGATTAGTGGGGTGGAATGTGAGGACCAGGTGACTCTATCCTTGTTGCGGTTGGAGTCAATGCAGCTGTATGAGTCGTTGGGTTTGAAATTGTCATTGGTGCTGAGTTGGTTGCTGGAGGTCCAGGAAGGGGAGGGGGTTTCAGAGATGGTTCGGGTGGAAAGTGGGAGCGAAGGAGATGAACTGTTTAACCTCCTAGTGGGAGCATCAGGCAGCGCCAATACAGTTATCAATTTAGTGGAGAAAAGGGTGGGGGTATTGCCAGTACAGCAGCGGAAGAGGGACGGTTCCAACTATCCTAAGAAGCAGCAGACATAGCTCGGACCCATGTGGGTACCCATAGCCACCCCTTTGGTGTGTAGGAAGTGGGAGGAGTTGAAACTTTATTGCTGGAACAGCACAGCAGGTCAGGCAGCATCCAGGGAACAGGAGATTCGACGTTTCGGGCACAGGCCCTTCCTGAAGAAGGGCCTGTGCCCGAAACGTCGAATCTCCTGTTCCCTGGATGCTGCCTGACCTGCTGTGCTGTTCCAGCAATAAAGTTTCAACTTTGATCTCCAGCATCTGCAGACCTCACTTTCTCCAGGAAGTGGGAGGATTCAAAGAGAGTTGTTAAGGGCGAGGACCAGTTAAACCAAACGGATGAGAGTGCGAGTGGAGGGGGGCTGGTTGGATCTGCGAGAGAGAAGGAAATGGAGGGCTTTTACACCCTCTTGATGGGGGCTACAGGTGTAGAGAGACTGGATATCCATGATGAACAGGAGGTATTGGAAGCTGGGGAATTGAATGTCATGGAGAAGGTGGAGGGTGCGGGTTGTGTCCCGAACATAGGTAGGGAGTTCCTGGACCAAAGGGGAGACGGCAGGTTCAAGAGATGAGTTCAGTCGGCCAGGAGCAGACAGAGACAAATCGGTTGTCTGTGGCAAGTCAGATTTATGACTTTTGGGTGGTGGATAGAAGCTGGCACTAAGGAACTAGGTTGGAGGCTGTGTCCTTTGTAAGGGGAGTGAAACAAAGAGGCAAGGAGATGTCTAGCAGCTGGGTGAATCAGGCTCTCTCTCTCTCTCTCTCCTCTGTAAAAGAGCTTGCTCCAGTTTTCTGTTGAAAGAGTTGAAAACTACATTTGAAAATGCACAAAGTAGTAATTTTAAACTTAAAGACTAAATGAAAGACCTAAGTCCATCCAACATAAAAATCAATGCTGGGGCCCATCAAGGCCTGACCGAAGAATCAAAACAATTGTGAAATCCATCCTTCTAATTAATATTGTGCTGCTGACTGGTGAAACTGAACTGTGTTCTACTGTGTCCTCCTGGCCACTTTTCCCTCCACTCAATGTATGCATTGTTCTGCTTTTCGTCCTTGTGTTTGTGCTCAAGAAATGTTTGTAGAAGGGGCAAAATTTCAGCTCCATAAATTAGAAACTATCTTTTACTGTTCTTGTTAAAGGCAAGGGTGTTGCATTTGATATAGAATTATTTTTCTTTGTTCCTGAAAGAAACTGGGTAACAGTCCATCAGAAACATATTAGGATTCATAGTAGTTACATCAAACCTTCCAAAATGTGTTGACTCTGGGAATAGTTGGGATTGATTTCCAGCACACCGTCCCAGTGAGTAATGACAAAAAAGAACAAAGAAAATCACAGCAAAGGAACAAGCCCTTCAGCCCTCCAAACCTGCGCCAATCTAGATCCCTCATCTAAACCTGGTGCCTATTTTACAAGGACTTGAACCCCTCTGCTCCCTGCCCATTCATGTATCGGTCTAGGTACATCTTAAATGACACTTTGTTCCCACCTCTACCATCTCCACTGGTAAAGCGTTCTGGGTGTCCACCACCTTCTGCGTAAAGAAATTTCCACACATATTTCCCTTAAATTTTTCCCCTCTCAGCTTGAATTTGTGACCCCTAGTAATTGAGTCCCCTACTCTGTGAAAAAGCTTTAACTATTCATCCTGTCTACGCCTCATGATTTTGTGGACCTCAAGCAGATCCCTCTTCAACCTCTGTCTTTCTAATGAAAAGAATCCTAATCTACTCAACCTCTCTTTGTAGCTAGTTCCCTCCATACTAGGCAAAATCCTGGTGAACCTTCACTGACCCCTCTCCAAAGCATCTGCATCCTTTTGGTAATGGGGCCAGCAGAAATGTACGCAGTATTCCAAACCTGGCAGAACTAAAGCCCGATACAACTGTAATATGACCTGTAACATAACTCTTGTGCTCAATACCCTGTCTGATGAAGGAAAGCATGCTGTATGCCTTCTTGACAACTCTGTCGACCTGCATTACTACCCTTAGGATATGGTGGACCTGAACACCCAGATCTCTCTGTAAATCAACTTTAAATGGCTTTTCCATTTACTGTATAGTTTGCTCTTGAATTAGATTTCCAAAATGCATCACCTTGCAGGTGCCCACACTGAACTCCATCAGCCAGTTCTCTGCTCAACTCTCCAATCTCTCTCTATTCTGCTGTATTCTCTGACAGTCCTCTTCACTACCTGCTACTCCACCAATCTTATTGTCATCTGCAAACTTGCTAATCAGATCACCTACACCTTCCTGGCCATTTAGTCAAACTAATTAACCTAACTAACTAATCTGAACTATTAACATGCCTACTTAGTTGCAAATGCACAGGATGTCTGTTGCTTTATTCCTTCCCAACTATGTCACCTTTTGTCACTTCTGCCCTTTATTCGTCTTTCAGTTTCTTCCTGACCATTATTTTCCATAACGTTATTCTGCCGATCATTAACATTTCTCTCAATGCCTCCAAATTTACTCTCTGCCAAATCTTCCAAACAGCCCTCACTTCATTACTTGTAAGTCAAATCTACCATCCTGGTTATTGGATTTGCAAGGAGCCTGATCACAGCCCACTTCGTTGGGAGTCAGTCACAAAGTAACAGCTGTTTCTCCAGAATGTGCTACATGCCAGAGTAACTGAGTTGCAGTGCGTTACTGAGTTGCAGTGCGTTACTGGGAAAATCTAAATGAAATTGTGAAACAATTCAGCCAGCAATAGAGTTAGAAAAAAATAGCACCTTAAGGAGAGGAGAAGGTATTTGGTTTAGATGGACACAACATAGTGATGGTGACATGATCTCAGTTACGAGCAGCAAATCTAGTTCAATCAACATATACCTCTTCGGAATCAATTATGCATTTTGTTACGACACTGAGTAAATTCTTAATGTAAACCAGCAACACAGAAAAGATTTATCTTGTGTAGTAATCTGTGAAAGTTCGAGAGGCCAAGAATGATTTAAAGTAAAATCTAACAACTTTATTTCTCAAAGTATAACAGAGAATAATTAACTAACAACTATTTACAACTCCTTCCTCTAATTTATCTTTTACCTTCTCCTTTACAATAACAGTCCGATAAAACCCCCAATTAAGATTTATAAAACAAAAATCTTATCTCAAACCAGGCAGCTTTCAGTTTTCTTTTCAGTATTCCTGTCTTCTTCTTGGAGATTCTGCTTCACCGGTTTCTGATCGATAAAGGTACTTTTAAGAGAGTTATTTTTCAGGCTGTCTTCATGTGCTGGTAGCTTGGCAGTTCTCTTCTCAACAGTTTAATTTTCCCCGATCTTATACCTCAAAAGCATTGGATTGGGTCATTGGCTTTTAAGACTGTCAATATACTAAATTCAAACTGGATTGGAGCTGAAAATGTGTTGCTGGAAAAGCGCAGCAGGTCAGGCAGCATCCAGGGAACAGGAGAATCGATGTTTCGGGCATAAGCCCTTCTTCAGGAACCCTGAAGAAGGGCTTATGCCCGAAACGTCGATTCTCCTGTTCCCTGGATGCTGCCTGACCTGCTGCGCTTTTCCAGCAACACATTTTCAGCTCTGATCTCCAGCATCTGCAGACCTCACTTTCTCTTCAAACTGGATTGGAGTTTGGTATTTTTTGGGGTATAATTAGGCCAATCAGTTTAAAATCAAATTTGTTTTGTTGGTTCCAGGCAACCAGCTACCCTAGGTATCCTAGCAGCTGGAGCACAGGTTACATCGTATCTTATTGAGAACACTTGGTGCAGTCACTGTTAACTTTTAACTCTCTTAAAGGTACAATACACCCACATCCTCATAATTTAAACACCGTATTGGATTTGTGGCCAAATCATGAGTATGTCTCTTTCTCTGCACCACTTTCCTTAGCAAGGCTGTACTCACTCCAGTTTGCACTTATAGCTCATTTTATGATGTCTGCAGAATGGCAAGGACAAAAACCCACACAGAATCAAAATCAGATGAGGCCCCTGAACAAACATTAAAAAAAAGTTCAGTGCCTGGTATCAATTACCATCTCAGGAACTGACAGTAAAACAAAAGTGGAGTTGGAATGTGATGGCTGTCAATATTTTGAGTTTGATGACTCTTCTTCAGAACTGTTCTGATGAAGAATCACTGGACTCAAAATATTAACTCTGCTTTCTCCCTACATGGCTGCCAAACCTGCTGAGTTTTGCTAGCAATTTGTTTTTGCGACACAAACACAGGAGCTTTCTTGCATAAACTAAGACAGGCAATAAGTATCCAACTGGCACAAGCTCCAGATGATCAGGTGAAAAGCAGTTTTATCAAACATCAGAGAAAAGCTTCTTTAAATAGGTCTTTTGAAGTACACATCTGTAAAAGCTGTGAAAAGGTGGGCGTTGCCAATAAGTTGACATTGTTCTTGACAATATGTGTCACTGTCTGCACTGTATAGCGAGGCTCTGTCCATGGAGAGGTAGCAAACACTGGATCAACAAAAGTGTGGAGTAGTAGAGTGTGGGCCTTTTAATGGAACATAAAAAAGGACAATGTACAAAGGACACAGTATCAAGGAGGCAATTTATCACATACAGAATTCTTCCTCATGTTACCGAACTCTATCATTAAACTGTCAGAAAGCCAGCCTAAACAATCTTTTTGGTTCTATCACATAAAGGCTAGCGAGGGTTTACTGCTTCTCTTTTGACAGAATTGAGGCACACTAACTGCTAGTTTTGATTATTTACTTGCATCAGGCTTGGCAGCCAAACTGGTCTCTCCAGTAATAACTGGGCAGGTAAACACTACCATTTCTGTGCAGATTTTGATCACCATCAGCATTGTTAAAATAAATCTTCAGTATGGAGGCAGCACTTGCTGATAATGCTTGGAGAGGCACAAAGATATCCAGGCGATTTTCACCATTTATTTAAAGATGTGGATTAAATAGTTTGATTAGAGACAGTCAGCATGGCTTTGAGGGAGACAGGTCATGCCTCACAAACCTTATTGAATTCTTTGAGGATGTGACAAAACACATTGATGAAGGTAGAGCAGTGGATGTGGTGTGTATGGATTTTAGCAAGGCATTTGATAAAGTTCCCCATTGTAAGCTCATTCAGAAAGTGAGGAGGCATGGGATACAGGGAAATCTGATTGTCTGGATACAGAATTGGCTGGTCAATAGAAGACAGAGGGCAGTAAAAAATGGACAGTATTCAGCCTGGAACTCAGTAACCAGTGGTGTTCTGCATGGATCTGTTCTGGGACCTCCACTCCACTTGGATGAGGAAGTGAAAGGGTGGGTTAGTAAGTTTGCTGATGACATGAAGGTTGAAGGAGTGGTGGATAGTGTGGAGGGCTGTTGTAGGTTGCAACGGGACATTGACAGGACTGGGCTGATAAGTGGCAGATGGCGTTCAACCTGGAAAAGTGAGAAGTGATTCACTTTGGAAGTTCAAATTTGAATGCAGAAAGAGAGAGAAATGGCAAACAGGTAGAGAGAGAAAATAGAAGGAAAGATCAGGAGGACAGGAAAAGAAAGTGATTTACTTACTGTCAGAGATTAAAATGGTAAGCATTTATTGACTGAAAGAGCTTGCTCTGCCATTTGAATCAATCATGACTGATTTAATCTGGGCCTCAGCTCCACCTTCCTGCCTGCTGTCTGTAACCCTTCAACCCATTATTACCTCCTGTCTATTTGTTCAGTATCCTATCTTCCATCACACACTGGGGGAGTGAACACCACAGATTTATGATCCTTGAGGAGAAGTAATTTCTTCTCATCTCTGCAGAAGACTACAGAATGGTGTCTAAGGTCATTGCTATAGGATCGGCGATTCACCCTAACCAAACCTGTTATGTACCATCCAGGATGATCTCGGAGAGCCTCGCATTCCTGAGGGATATGGAAGCCTATGTGCAGGACAGGTGGGTGGACACCTGCTTCATCAACCTGGACCTCCGGATTTTAACAGGATAGTACACCTACATGTGAGATGTGCTCTTCAAAGTCAGCATTGGGAAAGGAATCTGCAGTTGAATCAGTCTGCTCTACATCCAATATCATAACTGCAATCTCAATCAGCGGGAATCAGAACACTTTCCAATCAGATCGGAGGTCAGGCAGGGTTGTCCCACTCTCGCCTGTCTTGTGTGGGTGTTTTATACAGCCCTTTGCTGAATCCATCAGGAAGGATGCAAGCTTAAGAGGGGTGACTATTCCAGGCAGCAGAGGCCAGGTCAAAGCCTCCCTGTACATGGATGACCATCCACATTTTCTGCTCGTATCTGCTGTCAGTGCACAGACTCATGAGCATCTGCAACTAGTTTAAACCGGCCTCGGGAACAAAGGTAAATTGAGGAAAGAATAAGGCAGTATCCTTTGGAAACTGGGCAGACCGATCCTACATCCCCTTTACCATCAGGACAGGTTACCAGAAATTGCTGAGAATATGGTGTGGAGGGGCTGAGGTGGGCGCAAAATCTTGGAAGGGACACATTGACAAGGTGAAGCAGAAATTGGTCTTTTTGGAGCAGCTGTCTGTCTCCATTGCAGGTAAAAACCTGATCATCAGGTGCAAAGCACCTGCTGTTGTACGTGGCACAGGTCTGGCAGTTTCAGTCATCTGAACCATCTTCCACTTTGTCTGGAGATCTACGATGGAACAGGGACTCCATGTACAAATGAAGTCTGGATGACCAGGGGATCATCCTCATCCTGATGGCCACCTTTCTGTATGACTGCGTCAACCTGCACGTCCACCCTCATACATAAACACCAAGATGCACTCCATACTTGCGATGGATAGGACTGGCCTCATTGCCATGGTAAGCTTCAAGGAGTTGGACCATTCTGCATCACCTGCCCTTCATGGAGAAATTTGCAAAGAAAAACACCTTTGACCACAGGTTCTTCAGGAAGTGGTCAGCACATGGTATTGTTAGAGATCCTGAGGGAAAAGGAGAAGTTTGATCCTGTCACATGGTTCCCTCAGCAGATCAAAGTTATTTGGCAGAATGAACATAGAACATAACAGCACAGTACAGTTCCTCCAGCCCCAATGTTACACCAACCTGGGATACCAATCTAAAGCCCATCTAACCTACACTATTCCATTTTCATCCATATGTCTATCCAATGACCATTTGTGGGCGGCACGGTGGCTAGCACTGCTGCCTCACAGCGCCAGAGACCCGGGTTCAATTCCCACCTCAGGCGACTGACTGTGTGGAGTTTGCACGTTCTCCCCGTGTCTGCGTGGGTTTCCTCCGGGTGCTCCGGTTTCCTCCCACAGTCCAAAGATGTGCAGGTCAGGTGAATTGGCCATGCTAAATTGCCTGTAGTGTTAGGTAAGGGGTAAATGTAGGGGTATGGGTGGGTTGTGCTTCGGCGGGGCGGTGTGGACTTTTTGGGCCGAAGGGCCTGTTTCCACACTGTAAGTAATCTAATCTAATCTAATCTAAAAAAAAAATGCCCTTAATGTTGGTGAGACCACTACTGTTGCAGGCAGGGCATTCCGAGTAAAGAGCCTACCTCTGACATCAGTCCTTTATCATCGCCTCTCAGTTTAAAGCCATGTCCCCTCGTGCCAGCAATCACCATCCAAGGGAGAAAAGCTCTCACTGTCCACCCTATCTAATCCTCTGATCATCTTGCATGCCTCTATTAATGGCCTACTGTATAAATCACCTCTTAACCCTCTCTCTCAGGAAAATAGCCTCAAGTCCCTCAGCCTTTCCTCCACACCAAGTAACATCCTCCTAAATCTCCTCTGCACCCTTTCTAATTCTTCCACAGCCTTCCTATAATGCAGCGATCAGAACTATATGCAATATTGCAAGTGCGGCCGTACCAGAGTTTTGTACAGCTGCAACATGATTTCATGGCTCCAAAACTCAATCCCTCCACCAATAAAAGCTAACACACCGTATGCCCTAACAACCCTATCCCAACCTGTATGGCAATTTTCAGGGATCTATGGACATGGACACAGATCTCTGTTCATTCACACTAACAAGAATCCTATCATTAGCCCAGTACTCTTTATTCCTGTTATGCCTTCCAAAGTGAATCACCTCACACTTATCCACATTAAACTCCATTTGCCACCTCTCAGCCCAGTTCTGCAGCTTATCTATATCCCTCTGTAACCTGCAACATCCGTCCGCAATATCCACAACTCCATCGACTTTAGTGTCATCCGCAACTTTACTAACCCATCCTTCTATGCAGAGGTCTAGGTCATTTATCAAAATCTCAAAATGGCAGTGGCGCCAAAACAGACCCTTACGGTACACCACTAGTAACTGAACTCCAGGATGAACATTTCCAATCAATCACCACCCTGTCTTCTTACAGCTATCCAATTTCTGATCCAAATCGCTAAATCACCCTTAACCCCATGCCTCTGCATATTCTGCAATAGCCTACCATTAAGAACCTTATCAAACGCTTTACTGAAATTCATATACCAGGGGACTTATCTATTTTCACACTTGCCAGAATTGCTGACACCTTCTCCTTATGAACCACATCACCAGAACTTTCAAACAATTTAAGATATCGCTTGGTTGGTGGTGAGAGCCTGTATGTACACTCAGTTGATCTGAACCACCACATGCTGTCATTAAAGTATCTTTGTCACACATTCCCTGCTGGAAGTGCCTTTGCAAAGGAAGTCTGGACAATGATGCAGTGGTTTTTGTTAGGTTCATCCTGACAGCTGAGTGAAACAGGACTCTACACTCAAAGTTTGTGAGAAGATTTGTAGCTCGGGTGCTCGTTATTGTGGTTCTGTTCGCCGAGTTGGGAATTTGTGTTGCAGACGTTTCGTCCCCTGTCTAGGTGACATCCTCAGTGCTTGGGAGCCTCCTGTGAAGCGCTTCTGTGTTGTTTCCTCCGGCATTTATAGTGGTTTGAATCTGCCGCTTCCGGTTGTCAGTTCCAGCTGTCCGTTGCAGTGGTCGGTATATTGGCTCCAGGTCGATGTGTTTGTTGATAGAATCTGTGGATGAGTGCCATGCCTCTAGGAATTCTCTGTTTGGCTTGTCCTATAATAGTAGTGTTGTCCCAGTGGAATTCATGTTGCTTGTCAAGCACTGAGGATGTCACCTAGACAGGGGACGAAACGTCTGCAACACATATTCCCAGCTCGACGAACAGAACCACAACAGCTCTACACTCACTATGGTCTGTTCTCCAGGATGGACACAGAGATAAATATTAACTGTGCTGGAGAACCAACAACTCCATTAAAGACACTTTTAGTCTGCCCAAAACTTGGTCCTATAGAACAAGAAAAAGTTGAATTGACCAAGTGTTACAAACTGGCACATTCCAAGGTCCAGGACTATGTGCTGAGGGACACATTAAAGTTTGTGGCAGCTGTCGTCAAGGTGCAATGGGGAAAGACCACTTTCTAAGATCGTCCTGCTGAAGGTAAAAGGGGTGTCCATTCGGTTTGGACTCTCCTGGAGACAATGTATGTAAATTTAGCATTGTACATGGAAGAGATCTCTGTTTTTTTTTTGGATAGAGTCAAACTCCAATGTTTATTTCTTTCCTTGACATACTCCTGTACAGAACAGGACTATGTATATGTTCTTACATATTTTGTATGAATAATGTATATTTAAGTTTTAAATCTGTTACTTACACTATAACCTCTCGTTTTAGATTGCTCCATGACACAATATCCTCTCTGCATCTATTTTTAGTGTCTTTAGTATCAATTAAATCTTAATACCTCAATTAGATTTAGCACACACATAAACACAATATTAGCTATGGAAGCAATAATCTTTGTTATTATACATAGGTTATGACACACTGATCCAATGGAAGGCAACACTATAGAGCTAATGGAACTCACAGGTCAGAGTTGTCTTATTCATTTGTCACATGTTCACATAAATGCTCATCTATTAACCTGGGGTCAATTAAAAAAAAAATAGTCAGCGTCCTACAGCATGGAGACAGGCCCTTTGGCCCACACTGGTCCATGCTGACCAAAACATCAGTTCACGCTAACCACATTTCCAAGCACTTGGCACATTTCTTTCCTATCTGTGGATTTGTCCAAATGTCTTTCAAATGTTGTTAATGTACCTGCCTCAACCACTTCTGCTGGCAGTTCATTCCACATGTGTACCTCCTGTATAAAAAAGTTGCCCCTTTTTTCCCTTTCCCCTTTTACCTTAAACTGATGCCCTCTAGTCCCCAACAATGGGAAAAAGCCTGAATGTATTCACCCTATCCATGCCTCTCAAAATCTTATGCACCTCTATAAGGTTCCCCCTCAGTCTCCTATGTCTATAGGAAAATGTCCTAGTTTGTCCAACCTCTCCCTATAACTCAGACAATTGAGTCCAGGCAACATCCTTGTAAATTTCTTCTGCACTCTTTCCAGTTTAATAACATCCTTCCTATAACAAGGTGACCAAAACTGAACACAGTACCCCAAGTGCAGCCTCACCGATGCCCTGTATAACTACAATATAACTTCCCAACTTCTATACTCCGTGCCCTGACTGATGAAGGCCAATGTGTCAAAAGCCTTCTTCCCTGCCCTGTCTACCTGGGACTCCACTTTCAGAGAACCATACACCTGAACTCCAAGGTCCCTCTGTTCTGCTACTCTCCTTTAATGCTCAATTAAGCTCCTGCCTTGATTTGACTTTCCAAAATGAAAGACCTCACACTTATCTACATTTGCCATTCCTCGGCCCACTTCGCCAGTTGATCAAGGTCTTGCTGCAATTTATGATAACCTTCCTCACCGTCATCCCCAAACCAATCACTGATATAAAGAACAGTAATCTGAGGAACTCCACTAGTCACAGGTCTCCAGTCTTACAAGCACTCTTCCAATAATACCCACTGTTTTCTATGATCAAACTAATTTATATCCAATTTGCCAGCTCCCCCTTGGATTCTACGCTATCTAACCTTCTAGAGCAGCAGAACCTTATCAAAGGCCTTACTGAAATCCATATACACATTACATCTACTGCCCTGTCCTCATTACCCTTCCTGGTCACTTCCTCAAAGAACCAAAACAAATTTGTGAGGTATGATCTCCCACTCACAAAGCCATGCTGACTACTCCTAATCAAACCTTTAATTTCCAAATACATGTGTATCTTGTCCCTCAAACTTCTCAAGTAAAATACCCACCACAGAAGTTAAGCTTACTGGTCTATAGTTCCCAGGCTTTTCTTGCAGCCCTTCTTGAATAATGGCACAACATTCGCTACCCTCCAGTCTCCAGGTTGTTGTTCGTTGTGTCGCCATAACCTTACCAGACCATAGGGGCTTCTCTCATTAGTGAGAAGCGACTGGTGGTGTTTTAACCCGAGGGCCACCAGACCTCAGGTGAGGGAAGAGGTTGAGAAGGAGATAGAGTCCTTCATGGTAACCACAATCCGGTGGAATTGAACCCATGCTGTTAGTATCACGATGCTCTCCAACCAACTGAGCTAAACCAATTCCCAGTCTTCTGGTAACTCATACGTGGCTAACGATGATGCAAAAATATCAGCCAGGGCCCCCGCAATTTCTTCTCTACCCTATTGCATGGTTCTTAGATATATCTGGTCAGGACCAGAAAATTTATCCACCTTCACGCATTCTAACACGTCCAACGCCTCCTTTACTGTGATATAGACTGTCCCCAAGATATCCTTACTAACTTCTCCAAGTTCCCAAGTCTTCATGTCTTTTCCCATGGTAAACACAGAGGAGAAATATTCATTAAGAACTTCGCCATCTCCTTCAATTCTACACATGCATGCCCACTCTGGTACTTGAGGGGCCCTTTTCTCTCTCCAGTTGTTCTTTTGCCTTTAATACACTTAAAGTACTTTCTCGCTTTATCTCACTCATTACTCAATCATTTCCATCCCAACATGTTTTTTTAAAAATGAGTGTTTTTAACTATGTTTCAAATTCCACCCCGTCCACCCCTTCAACAATGCCGATCTCTGCTTTGAAAGCCCAATTTCAATATCCACTTAAAAACAGTAAACAGCTTGCTAACTGTCTCAGTATTAAAGTAATGAACAGAAACTCATATGTACACCTTTAAAGACAACCTTAGGTAGCACACTGGTAATCTTATGCCAGTACTCTCATAGTAAATAGGAATTATCTGTAATATTCCAGTTTTTCTGCCCCACCTACACGTACTTGGTCCACATCTAAGTGAGGGTGGATATTGAAAGGTAAAGTCATAGAGAAGAAGTGAGAATTCATTATTTGCCTGCAGTCAAGTACCTTTTGACCTGACTCTCTTTTTTTTTTGCTGTTTGGCTCTGACTACTCCTCACTGGTCATATCTCAGAGGTAGAGTTTTCAAGAAACCAGGCAGCGCACAACTGCACAGCAACACGGACAATATTTACACAGACAGGTCATAAACTGTCTCCTTTAAGATATTACAGTGTTTGGCCCTGCCAGTACCCTGCATTGCATCAAGCAGGATACAGAAGTAATACATGGTAGAAGAGACATAGCCTCTACTGCTGTTCATTTAAAATTTTCTTATTTTCAGATCACACCAAAGAACAACATCAGGATACAGGAGTCTCCCAACATCTTTGGCAATGTTTCCCCTTTCTAGTTGCTAATTAACTAGTGGGAAGACCCTGATCTTACATCAGGATTAGAAGGGATACTGCTTCAATTTAGACCTACCAGGCACTATGCCCGCACCAATACCACCCTCCTGACGCAGCCGTTACGCAACACCCATCTGCAGATTCCAATTCTACCACTTCTAGCCCTTACCCTTGAGCACCACTGATACCTCCCCCATCCATCAACCCAAGTGACAGACACCACACACTCTACATCCCACATGAAACTCAACCCAAATGTAACTCTTCCCTCAACCACCCAACCAATCGTCTCTGGGCTCTATTCTTGCCCTGATGACCAAGACACGAGGTATCCTCCTCATCTTTTCACCCCTACTTCATACTATAGGGTGGCACGGTGGCTCAGTGGTTAGCACTGCTGCCTCACAGCACCAGGGACCCGGGTTCAATTCCCGCCCTGGGCAACTGTCTGTGTGGAGTTTGCACATTCTCCCAGTGTCTGTGTGGGTTTCCTCCGGGTGTTCCAGTTTCCTCCCATAATTCAGGTTAGGTGAATTGGCCATGGTAAATTGGTCATAGTGTTGTCATTAAGGCAGGGGTAAATATAGGTTGGGGGAATTGTGTCTGGGTGGGTTGCACTGGGGGAGGGGAAGAGTGGCACTGGGGGAGGGGAAGAGTGGCACTGGGGGAGGGGAAGAGTGGTTTCCACACTGTGGCCATTCTAAATCTAAAAAAAACACTGATATCACTCTGCTCCCCACCACACATAGATCAATATTTCAACATCCCGCTGCCAGGCACTAGTTGTCCTTTCCCTCACTTTCAGACACGTGTCTTTTGCTCCTTTTCCCCCCACTCTGACAAACCTCCACCTATATTAACAAGAGTATTGAGATGATCCTCCTGCACTGTCCCAGGACAGTTTTATCACTGTGTTCCACTGCGGTTTATGCAATAAAAAGAATCTGTATGCTGAAGGTTGGAAGCCCACATCTTTGATTAGGTCGTCTAAATGACAGAAGATTAGATTAGATTACAATATTAGATTAGATTAGATTACTTACAGTGTGGAAACAGGCCCTCCAGCCCAACAAGTCCACACCGACCCTCCGAAGAGCAACCCACCCAGACCCATCCCCCTACATTTACCCCTTCACCTTATACTATGGACAATTTAGCATGGCCAATTTACCTAACCTGCACATCTTTGGACTGTGGGAGGAAACCGGAGCACTCAGAGGAAACCCACGCAGACACGGGGAGAATGTGCAAACTCCACACAGTCAGTCGCCTGAGGCCGGAATTGAACCCGGGTCTCTGGCACAGTGAGGCAGCAGTGCTAACCACTGTGCCACCGTGGCGCCCAGAAGAGACGAGATAAAGTCATAGTAAAGTACAGCACAGAACAGGCCCTTTGGCCCATGATGTTGTGTCCTAATGTAAAATAAAGTAACTTAACCTACGCACCCCTCATCTCACTGCTATCCATGTGCATGTCCAGCAGTCGCTTGAATGTCCCTAATGACACTACGCAGAGAGTTGTGAATGCATGGAATGCGTTGCTAGCGATGGTGGTGGAAGTAAAGAACCTACCTCTGACATAATTGAAAATAGAATTATAGGAGAATTATAGGAGACATTGGTGCCCTGCATTTTACCGTCTATCAGTAACAAAATTCACATTACAATAATGCAATTAATGTGAAAATTTAGTTCTCAGCCTGAGCTCCCTGCAATATTCTATATCTTGATGTACTAGAGAGAAAGACTGCTAGGATTAGAGAGAATGCTGGTGAAGCTGAATCACAGGTTGAACATACTTGGCTTGTTTCAGTCCTGGAAATGTGTTGCTGGAAAAGCGCAGCAGGTCAGGCAGCATCCAGGGAACAGGAGAATCGACGTTTCGGGCATAAGCCCTTCTTCAGGAAGGGCTTATGCCCGAAATGTCGATTCTCCTGTTCCCTGGATGCTGCCTGACCTGCTGCGCTTTTCCAGCAACACATTTCCAGCTCTGATCTCCAGCATCTGCAGACCTCACTTTCTCCTCTTGTTTCAGTCCTGGACTAGTTTTCTCAACCATAAATTGCTTGCAGAAATTATTTTCCAAAACTTTGTTCTTCCCTCTGCTGCAGGCTTTGGGTAGTCTGCAATACTTTACTGCTTTATTTATTGTTTCCAAAACTCTGCTACCACTATCACGCAAGGCCAGAAAGCAGCTGAGAAAATATTCTGCAGCCATGATGATGTCTATCGTCTGGGTCTTGATAGACTATTGTTCTGATATCAATATCAGATCAGACATCCTTTTGACTGTCACAACTACAATAAAATCATCACAAAAGAACTATTCCTTTACCTTATTCTTTTCAAAAAGCTCAGTCTGAATGGTCTTCAGATCAGTGTCCAGGGCACTCGCTGCCTGCTTCCTCTTTTTGGCCAATACTTCGACTAGATCTTCAATTTGTGCCCTCTGCTTCTTGTTCTCTCTTTCAAGATTCAGCTTCTCAGTCTCAAGTCGCTCCCTCTTGCCCCATTCTGCTGTGTTCTCTGCTTGAAGCCTCTCCATCTGTGCACATAAAGTAATGAGGTATGTTTAGTAGGGCAATTACTGCATTAGATGGGAGCTGGGCACAGAACTTGCATTGTTGCTTACCTGCATCATTCCTGAAGGACCATCATTCCTGAAGAAGGGCCTGTGCCCGAAACGTCGAATCTCCTGTTCCCTGGATGCTGCCTGACCTGCTGTGCTGTTCCAGCAATAAAGTTTCAACTTTGATCTCCAGCATCTGCAGACCTCACTTTCTCCTGCTTACCTGCGATGTCTAACATTAGCTCTATCTGCTTTTCAGGTGGGTATACTTGGCATTATTTCAAACAGCAGCCAGAAGGCTTGAAGTCCTGGTCAATAATTCTCTCAATCAGAATCATTAAAACAAATTACCTAGCCATTATTGAACTGCTGCTTGTGGGATCATTCTGTGCACACATTACAACAGTGATCAAATATCAGAAGAGCTTTATTGGCTGCAAAGTACTGACAAGTCCTAAGTACACAAAAGACAAAAGTAAGTCTTTTTAAACCTATGAATTGGATGTTCCTTGGAAACATGGTTGTGCATGCTAGGACATTGTAGCTAAGAAGGCATGGCAGTGTAGTCAACACTCAGCTTAGCTCCATCTTAAAATCTGAAGCAAACCTAGGTGTCTGGCAGCAAGCATAGTGCCCAACAGACACCAATGCCATCCTCTGCTTGTAGTCTTAACATTGTTGTGCAATACATTGTGGACACAAATATATCCCAGTACTGACACCTTCCTCAATACGGATTTTCTCACTGACCCAGAAGTGGGGAAAAGGACCATCACTTCCTATAGTTAAACAATGGAGATGTTGGTTCATAGCCTCACTTGTCCACAGCCTTCCATGTTTCACCTTGGACTTCATGCAATTTCTAGAAACTTTTACAACAGGATAAGGCTAGTTGACTGATTTTGCCTGCTCTATGGTTTTAAAAGTTTAGTCATATTTACAGCATTCTTTTTGCCTGCAGACCAACAAAGGCTGACAAAATGTTAAAATCCTTGGCATCAGGCTTTAAAAGCTTAGATATATATTTTCAATTGTCACTGTTTTTTGATTTAATAATTTTTAAATTTATGATTCTGCTTTGGATCACTATTGTTTAAAGAGCAATTCAAACATCAACTGACAAAGCGGTCTTAAGATTTCACATTTTAAAACAAAAACAAACCTCACTACAAGAAGAATTAAACAAAGAAAGCACCATTAATTTAACACTATTGTTTGGAGTGGCAGAGGCAATTAACTCAGTTTTACTTTTTAATTACTAGTCATCTTTAATATCACAATATTAAAATCCATCATCACTTCTTTCAAAACAAACCGACAAGCTATGTCACACTTTTTTGGAATTCACTTTGGGTGTCAGTGTTCCATTTATTTGTTGTGGTAACATTTTATGGGGATTCTTACCATAGATGTTTGGCTAAGTGAATGTTCACCTTTTATTGAAGACCTCATTACTATGGATACCTCAGTTGCAAGCATCTCTCCTATCTCAAGCTGAATCAGTTTACTGCTTTCTGCCACAAGGCTCTGTTCGGATCACCACAGATTACTTCCTCTATTTTTATTAATTACTTGGTTTTTTTTGAATTGCATTTACTTCAGGGCTTTTTGACAGTTTCTCAATCAGATATTTCCATTTGATGTACTTTTAAGACTTTAAACATTGAACTCGAGTTATTTCTAATATCAGGAATTCTGAACGAGATTTTTGCAATAGGTTTTCCACTGCTGTCACAACTGTGCTCTGAATTTTGCCCAAATTTGCACCTGAATGTATAATTAGCAGGCTATGGATCATTAGGCACAAACAGTATGTTTTAGTGGGTGCAACATCTATTTGTAATGGTTCAGGTTTTAAACCATCCGTAATGTATAAGTTTTGGAGAACTAAAACATGTAGAAAAGAACTCCTTTGGTTAGGCTCAGTTATCTACTAGATTAATGCAGTTTAACGGAAATGAAAGTTTTCTAAAAGGAGGATGATAAAGATAACTTGATCTGTCTCGTTTACTTCGAAGCATTATCTTTTACAGCAAAAACAGATTTAGGTCTCTGCCTCTCCTGGACTGTGAACTACACGGTCTTCCTGCTCACGACATCTTGTACAGTTTTAGGATAATCAAATTGACTACTCGTTATAAATGTCAAGATTAGATTAAATTAGATTAGATTAGATTACTTGGGCCTTCGGCCCAACAAGTCCACACCGACCCGCCGAAGCGCAACCCACCCATACCCCTACATACATTTACCCCTTACCTAACACTACGGGCAATTTTGCATGGCCAATTCACCTGACCTGCACATCTTTGGACTGTGGGAGGAAACCGGAGCACCCGGAGGAAACCCACGCAGACACGGGGAGAACGTGCAAACTCACACAGTCAGTCGCCTGAGGCGGGAATTGAACCCGGGTCTCCGGCGCCGTGAGGCAGCAGTGCTAACTTGTGTCAAGATCATATCTTGCAACATAAAAATCAACTCCCTAAATCCATAGGGTCACAGGGTGAGAAGCTGACGGCGAGCACAGTTCAACATAGAATAATCAGCAGCAAAACAGGGGAACTCTGACTACACAAACAATCAAAACAAAAGAAAGCCAGAAAAGGTACAAAACCATTCAACTGGACAATAGTATAAAGACAGTATTTAATGATGCAACCAGCTTGTGCAGCACTTTGAACAAAGGTACTTAAAAAAAAATCCCTACAGCATTGAAACAGTCATTCAGCCCTTCCAGTCCACACTACCCTCTGGATAGCATCCCTTCCACACCTACTCCCCTGCCTTCCCCCTCCCAACACCTCCCCCCAACCCCCACAGCCACTCTATCCTGGTAACACTGCATTTTCTATGAACAAATCACCAAACCTACACATTCCTGGACACCACAGGGCAATTTAGTATGGCTAATCCATTCAAACTGCAAAGCTTTGGACTGTAAGAGGGGGTCAGGGGAAGAGGGGGTTCAAATCAGAGGGGTAGCACATCTCAGGCCTGGCAGTTGAAATTCATCCCAATTGCTATTTGAAAAGAGTGATCCCTTTTTCGAAAACTATGTTCTCTGAACCTGGACTCTGCCAGGATAAACAACCTTTCCATATCTACCCCAAAACCCCTATGAATTTTGTGGTTGCTACTTGTTCTTCTAAATTCCAATGAGTAAAGGCCCAATCGACTCAGACACTCCTCATAAGACATTGCCTTCAGACCAGGAAGCAAACTAGTGAACTTTTTCGGGACTGCCTCCAATAATGTTTCCTTAGGTAAGGAGATGTAACTGTTCACAGTATTCCAGCTGTTTTCCAAATACTGCTTTGGGTGGTTTTAGCAAGATTTCCCTAGTTTCATACTCCATTCCCGTTAAAGCAAAGGCCAACATTCCATTAGTCTTCCCTACTACCCTCTTAAGCCAGATGCTCGCCTCTTGTGATTTATAAACAAGGACCTCCAAATCCCTCTGGCAGCTTTCTGCAGCCTTTCCCAGATTCCTATGTTTCCTGCTAAAATGAACAACCTCACATTTGCCCAGATCATGTGCCACCCGTCAAGTTTTTGTCCACTTGCTTAACCTGTCTACATCCCTGTGCAGACTCCTTGTGCTATCCTCAACACTTGCCTGCTTTTCTGTCATCCAAACATTTGGCAACAGTATATCAATCAAGTCAGTAATACGTATTGTAATTACTTAATCAGAGTTCAGAATAGGCCTTTGGCCATCAAGTCTGCACTTTTTCGCAACAAGCCTATAGCCTTAGGTGTTACATCATTTCAAGCATTCATCCAAATACTTTTAAAGGTTGAGGTTTCCCACCTCAATTACCCTTCCAGACAATACATTCCAGGCTCTTCCAACATCATCAAATCAAAGAATTATGCAGTACAGAAGGTACAGCAGTACTATAAACTCTGGGATCATACCACTGAGACATTGAGGAACAAACATGGGCAGACTATGGAAAGCTGCAAAATCAAAAGGGTTGTCATACTGAGTGACTTTAACTTCCCCGATATTGCCTTAGGTGTTACAACATTAAAAGTACTTGGATGAATAGTTGAAAAGGCTTTGGTTTCCCATCTGAACTACGCTCCCATACAACGCATTCCAGGCTCTTCCTTAGAACAAGAGGATTAGAAGGGGCAGAATTTCTTAGGTGCATCCAAGAGGGTTTCTTGAAATGGATGTGGAGTCCAACTAGCAGGGAAGGTGACTGACCTTACAGTGGGAAAGCATTTTGGAAACAAACAAACAAACAAAGTCATTACAACTCCTGAAGTTTTAATGTATCTATGAATAAGCAGCAGTCTGGACCTTGCAGGAATGTACTAAATTGAGGAAAGTGCTAAATTAGAGGTGGGTAAATTACAACAGTATTATTTAGAAGCAAGGGAGAGTTATTTGGAAGCAGCTGTTATCAGCAAAGTCCATGTGTAACATGTGAGAATTGTTTAAAGACCTACTGATCAGAGTTCAGGATTGGCATGTTCCAGTAAGGAGGAAGGACTTGGATGGCAAGGCAAGGGACCTCTGGATAACAAGGGAGGTTGTGAATTTAGCCAAAAAAAGAGAAAGTTAACCATATGTAAGGTTTAGAAAGCTAATAATACAGTGCCCATGAGGAATGTAAAGAAAACAGAAAAGAACTCAGACAGGAAATTAGGAAACCAAGGAGGGATCATGAAATGACCTTGGTAAGTAGGGTTAAAGAAAATTCCAAGGTATTTTATACATATATTAAACACAAGAGATAAATGGGGAGAGGCTAGGACACTCAATGATAAAGGAGGGAATTTGTGCTTGGAGGCAGAGTATATGGACAAGAGCCTAAATGAGTATCTTTGCAATGGCATTCACCAAGGAGAAGGGCATGTCTTAGTAACATGGTTGATGAAGTTAGGGCAATGGATGTTGTTTACTTGGATTTTAGTAAGGCTTTAGACAAAGTTACACCGGCACCACTCCCCACCTTTTCCTCCACTACACTGATGACTGCATCGGAACCCCTTCGTGCTCTCATAACGAGGTTGAACAGTTCATCAACTTCAACACATTCCACCCTGACTGTACATTCACCTAGACCATCTCAGACACCACCCTCCCATTCCTGGACCTCTCTGTCTCCATCAACAGTGACTGACTCAACACTGACATTTTCTACAAAACCAGTGACTCCCACAGCTACCTGGATTACACCTCCCACACTGCCTCCTGCAAAGATGCTATCCCTTATTCCCAAATCCTTTGCCTCCACTGCATCTGCTCCCCAGGAGAACCAGTTCCACCATAGAACATGCCAGATGGCCTCCTTTTTTAAAGACCGCAATTTCCCCTCCCACGTGGTTGATGATGCACATCTCACCCACTTCCTACATCTCTGCCCTCTAACTCCACCCTTCCAACTGCAACAAGGACAGAACCCGGCCCCCCCCGACAGGTCCTCATCTTCCACTTTGCATCATTCTCTGCCATTCCTGCCACCAAAAACAGACCCCACCACCAGAAATATATTTCCCTCTCCACCCCATCCCCTTTCTGTAAAGTCCATTCCCTCCATGACTACCTGGTCAGGTCCATGCCCCCCAAAAACCCACCCTCCCCTCCTGGCACCTTCAACTGCCACCACAGGAATTGTAAGTCCTCAGCCCAAACCTGACCCTCTCCCCTCCAAGGCCCCAAAGGAGCCTTCCACATCCAAAGTTTCACCTGCATTTCCACACGTCATTTATTGTATCCATTGTTCCGATGCAGTCTCCTTTACCTTGAGGAGACTGGACGCCTACGCACAGAGCGCTTCAGAGAACAGCTCCAGGACACCCACACCAACCATCTCCACTGCCCCGTAACTGAACACTTCAACTCCACCTCTCACTCCCCCAAGGATGTGCAGGTCCTGGGCATCCTCCGTCACCACTCCCTAACCACCCAACGTCTGGAGGAAGAACCCACTGCCTCATCTTCTGCCTTGGAACCCTCCAATGCCATGGCATCACTGTGGACTTCACCAGCTTCCTCATTTCCCCTCCCCCCCCACCTTACCCCAGTTCCAACCTTCCAGTTCAGCACTATCCTCATTACCTGTCCTACCTGTCCATCTTCCTTCCCACCTATCCGCTCCACCCTCCTGTCTGACCTATCACCTTTATCCCCACCTCCATCCACCTACTGCACTTTCGGCTACCTTCCCCCCAGCCCCACCCCCTCCCATTTATCTCTCCACTCCTGATTCTCCCTGCCTGTATTCCTGATGAAGGGCTTTTGCCCGAAACGTCGATTCTCCTGCTCCTCGGATGCTGCCTGACCTGCTGTGCTTTTCCAGCATCACACTAGAGTTCAAACCATCAGTAAACTAGAAGGTGGGGTTAAAATCTGCCTGTTAGAGAAAATTAAACACTGCAAGGAAGGAAGGAGACTGAAGGAGGAAGGGTATAGGATGGCAGCAGATGGTTGAGAACTGAGTTGCACAAGTGCACCCTACAGTGCCACGTTTTCATTTGAACTAAAGGATTGGAGGCTATCTGGCTTTTCAATCTCAGTCCAGCATTCAGCTACATCATGATTGATTATGTACTTTAATGCCATTTTAAAATATTATCGTCTTCATCTTCACTACCTAGAATTTGATTGAATTCTGTTTAGAACAGCCCTCAGGTAGAAATTTTTTTTTAAAAAATCATCACCTTCACTGAGGAAATTCCTCACACATTCCTATTTTTTATTGAGACTGTATTCTCTGGTTCTAGAATTTCATCCCCCACCTCCTATTTCTTGCCGGGCAGATAATTCTACCTACGAGCTCTGTAAGAACTTTGCATGGTTCAATAAAATCACCTCTAATTCTTCTAAACTCCACATACTACAGGTCTGAAAGGATGGAGGTGAGATAGGGTCAAGGAGGGCTACTGCAAATGAGAACTACAAATATCAGTACATACTTTGAAAGGTAAGGGTACTGTGCCAATAGAAATGGAACAAAGGTGTACTAATCAGGTGCAAATCAGCAACAACTGAATTAAATAGTAACAGACTTAAGGGAGAGAGGGTCTACTTCTATTCCTAAGTTGCCTGAAACCCGTACTAAAATTATACAGAATCTAACAAACATATATAGCTGATAACAGGCAGACATGCCACTATCGAGTACCTCAGCTCGCAGCTCTGCAAGCTTCTTATCCATGTTGGACCGAGCTCCCAGTTCATCTTCCAGGTCTTCAGATATCCGACCCAACTCATCTTGATGGACTTCTTTTAAAATGTTCAGCTAAAATCAGAAATCACACATTAACACCACAAACAATTTTTGCATTGAAATTCAAATTTTAAATTATCAGTAAAAAGTTAAAAGACTATTTTGAGAGAGTCTCTGAATAAGAACATGGCAAATATCAATAAATAAGTTCACAATTTCTTTACGTACTTACTATCAAAATCCACAGCATACTTCTTCCAGTCTATACTTTCAGAATTCAATTATAAAAGAACCATGGGAAGATCATTGTATAATCATTGAACTTATACAGGTTTCGCCACAAAGCTTGGCTTAATGGATGTCCTTAAACCAGTAGGTAGGTATAATTCCTGGTGAAGAGGAAGGAGTTAAATACTGAAGGCCTTCTACACAGCTAACATCGTCCATTGAGATAATGAATAGCTTCCAACATTGCTGCGCTATCATTTTCATCAACAGAAACTCTGCCTGGGAGCAATCTCAAGACGGTAACTTAATCAATGGATTCAGGTGATATCATAAAGCAGTAAAGCAATGCTCGAGTGATTCATAAAGCATCATCTGAACCTTGAGATTAGATTACGGAGCTGAAATGACTCCCATCATTCTCCTGCCTCTACAGTATTGTTATTGTACAGCAATCTTCTGTAATTTTTGCTCTATTTTTCTACAAGCTGTAGTCATCAGCACAAATGGGCCACAGCTCAACCTTGGGTAGCAGGGTCACCAATGACCTTTATGTGTTGACAAGTAATGACAGACCTGCACGAATCAAGAAAAAATATTGAGAAATTATGATACTTATTGGGCAGACAATAACATCCAGGTAATAATAAATGCACTGACGTTGTACAAAATGTTAAGGATCATAAACCAACAGTATAGCTGGCTACCCAAACATTATAAGTTCAACAATTAAATACCACCACGAACAATGCTTCTGTTGAATGCAGGCAAGCCAATATCATTTCTCTATGGTCTCAAATCTATTTTACACACAATCTTTTCCTTACAGACCATACCTCCACCTCGAGTCTTACACTATAGTGCTAGGATTTTGACCCAGCGATACAGAAAGAATGGCAATATATCTCAAAGTCAGACCGTTGAGTTGCTTAGAGGGGAATTTGCAAGTAATGATGTTCCCATGCATGTGCTGTCTTTGTCTACATGGTGGAAGTCATGGGTTTGGAAGGTACTATCTAAGGGACCCTAGTAAATTTCTGCAGTTCATCAGTTAATGGTGCACCATGTTAGAACCAGTGGGTACAGAGTACATGTTTGTGCATGTAATGCTAATTATATGGTTGGTTGAGTCATCGAGATGTGCAATGCAGAAACAGACCCTCGAGTCCAACTCTTCCAAGCTGATGAGACATCCTAAATTAATCTAGTCCCATTTGCCAGCATTTGGCCCATATCCCTCAACACTTCCTATTCATATACCCATCCAGGTGCCTTTTAAATGCTATAATTCTATCAGTTCCCACCACTTCTTCTAGTAGTTCATTCCATACATGCACCATCCTCTGTGTGAAAAAGTTGTCCCCTAGGTTCCTGTTAAATCTTTTCCCTCTCACCATAAGCCTATGCCCTCTAGTTTTGGATTCCCTCACCCTGCAGAAAAGACCTCAGCCTTTCATCTACATTCCTACGTTTCCAATATTTTTATAAAGCTTTGTCTGTCTTCAGTTGCTCGGACCTTATGTATGCTGCGTTTTTCCCTCTTAACTAGTCTCTCAATTTCACCTGAAGCATGGTTCCCTAACCTTGCCTTTTCTAACCCCCGTTTTCACAGGGACATGTGAATTCAGTGAGTTAGGAGCCAAGTTAAAACGTAGGACCTCAGATGTAGTAATCTCAGGATTGCTACCAGTGCCATGTGCTAGTCAGAGTAGAAATGAAAGAATAGGCAGGATGAACGTGTGGCTTGAGGGGTGGGGGTTCAGATTTTTGGGACACTGGGACCAGTTCTGGGGGAGGTGGGACTATTATAAATCGGACAGTCTAAATCCGGGCCAGACTAGAACAAATGTCTGAGGGGGTGCTTTTGCTAACACTGCTGGGGAGGGTTTCAACTAATGTGGCACAGAGATGGAATCAAGTGAGGTAGTTAGTGGACAGGAAGGAGATAGTAACTAAAGCCTGTGAGTAATTAGATAATGAAGTCAGTGTGACTAAGGGGAAGAGTAAGCAGGGAGCAGATGATGAATGCTGGAAATGTGTTGCTGGAAAAGCGCAGCAGGTCAGGCAGCATCCAGGGAACAGGAGAATCGATGTTTCGGGCATAAGCCCTTCTTCAGGAATGAAGACACTAGCTAGTGTGCTTCCAATTAAACCTGTTGGACTATAACCTGGTGTTGTGTGATTTTTAACTTTGTACACCCCAGTCCAACACCGGCATCTCCGAATCATGGTTGAGAGAAGGGCATGATTGGCAACTAAATATCCCAGGATATAGATGCTTTGGGTGGGATAGAGAGGGAAGTAAAAGGGGTGGAGGAGTTGCATTTTGGTCAGAGAGGACATCACAGCTGTGCTGAAGGAGGGCACTATGGAGGACTCGAGCAGTGAGGCAACATTGTCAGAGCTCAGAAATTGGAAACATGCAGTAACAATGTTGGGGCTGCACGACAGGCCTTCTAACAGCAAGTGTGTGAGATAGAGGAACAAATATGCAGACAGTTTATGAAAAGATGTAGGTGCAACAGGGTGACGGTGATAGATTTTAATTACCCTAACATTGACTGGGATTCACTTAGTGTTCGAGGTCTAGATGGAATAGAATTTGTAAGGAGCATCTAGGAGGGTTTTCTAGAACAGTATGTAAATAGTCCAAGTTGGTAAGTGGCCATACTGAACCTGGTGTTGGGGTATGAGCCCAGCCAGGTGGTTGAAGTTTCAGTAGGGAATTACTTTGTAAATCATGATCACAATTCTGTAAGTGTTAGAATACTCACAGACAAAGATGACAGCGGTCCAAAAGGAAGACTGCTAAATTGGGGGAAGGCCATCTATAGCAAAATTCGGCAGGAGCTAGGGAATGTGGATTGGGAGCAGCTGTTTGAGGGTAAATCCACATTTGATATGTGGGAGGCTTTTAAAGAGAGGTTGATTAGGTTGCAGGACAGCCATGTCCCTGTGAAAACGAGGGCGAGAAAAGGCAAGGTCAGGGAACCATGGATGACAGGTGAAATTGAGAGACTGGTTAAGAGGGAAAACGCAGCATACATAAGGTCTAAGCAATTGAAGACAGACAAAGCTTTATAAGAATATTGGTAACGTAGGACCATTCTGAGATGAGGAGTTAAGAGCTCTAAATAAAAACTTTAGTAAACAGGGTTAAGAAAAACCCCAAAGCCTTTTATTCTTATATAAGCAGCAAGAGGGTAACTAGAGAAAAGGTTGGCCCACTCAAGGACAAAGGATGGAAGTTATGCGTGGAGTCAGAGAAAATGGATGAGATTATTCAGAGGATTGAGTACAGGAGGTCATGTTGCAGCTGTACAGGACATTGGTTAAACCACCGTTGGAATATTGTGTGCAATTCTGGTCTCCTTCCTATCGGAAAGCTGTTGTATAACATGAAAGGGTTCAGAAAAGATTTACAAGGATGTTGCCATGGTTGGAGGATTTGAGCTATAGGGAGAGACTGAATAGGCTGGGGCTGTTTTCCCTGGAGTGTTGGAGGCTGAGGGGTGACCTTCTCCAAGGTTTACAAAATCTTGAAGGGCATGGATAGGATAAATAGGCAAAGTCTTTTCCCTGGGGTGGGGGAAGTCCAGAACTAGAGGGCATAGCTTTAGGGTGAGAGGGGAAAGATTTAAAAGAGACCTAAGAGGCAACTTTTTCACGCAGAGAGTGGTACATGTATGGAATGAGCTGAAAGTGAGGTCTGCAGATGCTGGAGATCAGAGCTGAAAATGTGTTCCTGAAGAAGGGCTTATGCCCGAAACGTCGATTCTCCTGTTCCTTGGATGCTGCCTGACCTGCTGCGCTTTTCCAGCAACACATTTTCAGCTATGGAATGAGCTGCCAGAGGAAGTGGTGGAGGCTGGTACAATTCCAACATTTAAAAGGCATTTGGATGGGTATATGAGTGGGAAGGGTTTGGAAGGACATGGGCCAAGTGCTGGCAGGTGGGACTAGATTGGGTTGGAATATCTGGTCGGCATGGACAGGTTGGACCGAAGGGTCTGTTTCTGTGCTGCACATCTCTAAGACTCTACTAGTACTTTGAGTTGATATTCACCAAGGAAAGGGACATGACAGATGTTGAGGGTAGGGATAAATGTTTGATTACTCTAGATCAAATTGGCATAAGGAGGAAGGAAGTGTTGGATATTCTAAAAGGCATTAAGGTGGACTAATCCTCAGGTTACTGAGGAAAGCGAGAGGGGAAATAGCTGGGTCCTAAACGGGTATGTTTGCAGTATCCTTGAACACAGGTGAGGTCCCGGAGACTGGAGAATTGCTAATGTTGTCCCCTTGTTTAAGGAGGATAGAAAGGGTAATCAGGCAATTATAGACCAGTGAGCAGGACATTTGCTGGAGAAAGTACTAAGGGATAGGATCTAATCGGAAGAAAATGGGTTTATCTGTAATAGGCTGCATGGTGTAAGATGATGCATTTTGGAAGATCCAATTCACGAGCGAACTATACAATAAATAGGAAAAGCTTTGGGAAAAATTGAAGTAGAGATCAGGTGTTCAGGTCCATTGTACACTGAAGGTGGCAATGCAGGTCAATACAATGGTCAAGAAGGCATACAGCATACTTACCTTCATTGGGATACTGAGTACAAGAGTGGGCAGGTTGTGTTACAGTTGTATAGGACTTTGGTTCGGCCGCATTTGGAATACTGTATGCAGTTCTGGTCGCTAATATTACCAAAAGGATGTGGATGCTTTGGAATGGATGTGGAGGAGGCTCACCAGGATGTTGCCTGGTTTGAAGGCACTAGCTATGAAGAGAGTTGATTAGGTTAGGATTATTTTCATTAGAAAGGCGGAGGTTGATGGGGGACCTGACTGAGGTCTACAAAGTCATGAGAGGTATAGACAAGGTGGGTAGTATTGAAGTTATTACAGCAGTAATGCAGTTAACTTACTTTTGCAATGTTGGCCTGGGATCATGTCACAGGGCTCCAGTAACTTAATGAACTGCATTTTGATAGGTTAGTCAAATCACTGGGAGATGAGCTAATGCTGAAGAGGATGATATTGTAACATGATAGGTTAAGCGTGATGGAGGGAACCAGTGCAGCGGACAATGATTAGTTTAGAAAGGCAAAGCAAGTCAGCATGTTTGGCTATGCTAATGGTATCTGATAAGCGCAGGACCAACAAATTGTATAACTGGAGGAGAACAAAGAAATTATGGACAGTCAGGGAAGATATTTTCCTGTCTGCCACAGCTTTGATTTTGCAAGATTAAAGTTTAAATTCATGAAGGATTTTCTGCGTCTCCTGGTAATTTTTTTTTATAGAACATGGAGTAATTTAGATTAGATTCCCCTACAGTGTGGAAACAGGCTCTTCGGCCCAACAAGTCCACACCGACCCTCCGAAGAGTCCACCCAGACCCATTTCCCTTTGACTAATGCACCTAACACTCTGGGTAATTTAGCATGGCCAATTCACCTGACCTGCACATCTTTGGACTGTGGAAGGAAACCGGAGCACTCGGAGGAAACCCACGCAGACACGGGGAGAAGGTGCAAACTCCACACAGACAGTCGCCTGAGGCTGGAATCGAACCTGGGTCCCTGGCGCTGTGAGGCAGCAATGCTAACCACTGAGCCACCGTGCCACCCTTCCACAATAGTAGCAAGAAGGTTTTCCCCAGAGTGGGGGACTTAATTACTAGGGGTCACAAGTTCAAGGTGAGAGGGGAAAATTTAACACGTTGCCAGCAGAGGTAGTAGAGACTGGCACGATAGTGTCATTTAAGATATATCTAGACAGATACATGAATGTGAGCTGAAAGTGAGGTCTGCAGATGCTGGAGATCAGAGCTGAAAATGTGTTCCTGAAGAAGGGCTTATGCCCGAAACGTCGATTCTCCTGTTCCTTGGATGGGCAGGGAGCAGAGGGATAACAGACCCTTGGGAAATAGATGACAGGTTTAGATAGTTTAGATTTTCTCCCCTCAGATGGTGATGGCTAGCAGAAAGGGACATAGCTTTAAATTGAAGGGTGATAGACATAGGACAGATGTCAGAAATAGATTCTTTACTCAGAGTAATAAGGGCATGGAACGTTCTGCCCGCAACAGTAGTCTCCCCAACTTTAAGGGCATTTAAACGGTCATTGGACAAACATATGGATGACAGAGCAGCGTGGAATATTATGACATTTCAAATGTTCATCCATGTATTTTTTAAAACATTGAGGGGTTATATTTTAGTCTTCCAGGCAATGCACTCCAGAGCCCTCCACTTCCCTCTGGGTGAAAACAGTTTCTTTAAATCCTGTCTAAATCACCTCCTGAGATAAAGGTTGGACAAATTAAGCTTGTATCTACTGGAGTTTAGAACAGCAAGAGTTAACTGAACCATACAAGATCTTGAGGGGTCTTGACAGAGTGCCCTATCAAGGAAACAAAACAAAAACACAAAATATTGGAAATGTTCAGGAGGTCAGGTAGTGCCCGTGGAGAAAACAGTGTTATTACGTTTCAGATCAATTAGCTTTCAGCAAAACTGAGAAAAGTTTGAATATAATAGTGTTCAGAAGCATGGAAATACCTCTGCTAAGACGCTGTGCTGTGACAATGGCTTGTTAACTTTCTACACACACTTATCTGTTCCTGAAATGACAACATCTTTTTGGTCTGGGACAGTCATAAGCAGAAAACTTAAAAGTAATCAGATCTTAAATGTTCAAACACTATGTTGATTGGAATAATAATTACTGTGATTCGAGGTCAGATTCACAGCTATTGAACAGCTGTCTGTCAGGTGTTGGCACAAATGGCATGAATGCTGTCAGAGGTTAAGTTAATACACATCTCGGTGTATTACAACTTTCCCCACCCATAGAATACTAATTAAACATGGGAACGCAGACTCTAAAGTGGAATCATTCTCGTAGCCTGGGGTCAACAGTTAGGCTTTGTTGTAAAGTGGCACCCAAGCAATGTCACCAGACACAGTTGTCAGCAAACAAACGGTCATTGACAATCAGTTCTGAGGGGCCAGTGACCGAGTCAGGTATTCACTTACAGTTCCAGAGTGCACCAGTAGTGGTGAAAATCATTAATCCCTATCCTCATCAAAGGGACTTTTGGTGGAAGAATCCTTCAGAAAGTGATCATTAGTGCTTATTTGTGACTTATGATTGGTTCATTGAACAGCTCAGTGTTGATCTCGTGACCTCTTTGGGCGGCAGAGGGGGAGTTAGCATTCAAACTCCTCTCCACCACTGGTTGATCCTTGGTATATGCTCATTTTACTACAGCGTGCAAACACTGCACACTGAAATGAGACTTTTACTGATCACTCACTGAGTCACATTGCCGACTATTCTCCAGAATCCATTCCTGGCTTCTAGTGGTGCATTTGTTCCAAATAAAAAGATATTTCTCAACATATGGAGGGGATCTAGCCAGGGGTAAATGAAACTGAAGACTGAAAGGACAAACTGGAATGGAATAATGGATGATCTTGAGGAGGAACTGCTTTGGGTACATGGGAGGTACATTCAAACAAAGTTGAAAAGTTAGGAGGGCTTAGAAAAACAGAAGTTGCTGGATCAGAACTGTTCTGAGGAAGGGTCACAGGACCAGAGACATTAACTTCGATTTCCCTTCTCAGACACACCCAGAGCTTTTCCAGCAACTTCTGCTTTTATTACAGCATCTGCAGTTCTTGTGGTTTTTATTTAGAAACAGGGCTTCTTGGACAACAAAACAGATATAGAACTTAATGAAATTGATGCAAATCAGGTGACTTTTTCAAATGAACCTGGTGGTGTAAAGAAAATGAGACTGGCAAAGAATGAGAATATATTAACAGTCAACATGAAAGGGAACCAGGCTTCTCACGAATGACAAATCATTATCTCACTTTGATTTTTAAAATTCATCAACAAAACATTCTCGAAGTCAATGCATTTTTAAAGATTCTTAAATTTTTTTCATTAATCACTATTATAATGCTAAATGCATGTAAATGTAGAATACACCTCTTGAAACAAATAGAGCTTTGTTTTGTGGGACCAGGAATTTTTTCACAAAATAGTTGGTGGCACACAAGATACAAAAGGTGTTGCTATTCGCAGACTCTCATTTTCTCATGATCTGCTCCCTGCTTCAACCTCAGTCGCTCTCATTATCTTGTCCCTGAACACACTCAACCATCCAGCAAGCAACCCATTGACTGCAGTCAGGTAGCTCGGGAGATCCATCATGGCTCCCTCCATTATGGGTCTTATGGTGAATGAGACAAGGGACATTCACTGTTCTTCCAGTAAGAGGCAGTTTCTTTTCTGTATTTGTAACAAGCATGCAAAAGAAATGGCCTCTGAGTGGAGGCACATCTCCTTGCAAAATCTTCCACGTGTACACATATGAATCAAGAGGAGGGGGGCAGCATTAGGCCCCACAAACTTATTTCAGTATTAGACATGGTCATGACTGATATGATTATGGTCTCTCTGCTTTTCCACCAGCCACTACCCCTTTCCTTACAGCCATAGCAGAACACTGATATTCATCCCATTCCAATTAAAAACAGTGTTTGATATGCCTTCCCATTACATGCCATACCTGGAAGCTGATTTTTCTGAGGCCTGACAAACTATTAAATTATTATATTTTAAACTATATATTTAATTCCAGGATAGAATGGCTTTGGGGATTGAGTGGATATGTATTCCTAATTAGATACAAGGCCCACGTGTTTCATCATTGCCAATAAAAACCAAAAGGACTGTAAATCAGTAACAAAATCACAGATTGCTGGAAAAGCTCACTGGGTCTGACAGCATCTGTGGAAAGAAATCAGAGTTAACATTTCATTGAATGACCCTTCCTCAGAATTGATAGTAGTTAGGACAATGTTCATTTACTTGTATATGCAGAAGACAGGGTAGGGGAGGGGCTAAGGAATAAAATTTAGGTAGGGATATAGCCCAAGGATAGAGAACAACTGGACAGACAGAAAGATGATCTGCCTAGGAGGGGAGACCAAAAAGGAGCCTGTTAGTGCAGCCTCCTCTTTGTTCCATCACTGTTTCCACCATGTTAAACTGCAGGAATTTACTGCTGTTTCAGTTCTGCTACTGGAAGTGAGCCTGAGTCCATCATTTAAATCCTGAAGGAAATTAGTGTAATCAAAGTGAAATTACTGTTTGTGCTGAGACTGAAGTAAAGAGTTGGAGTCAGGAATCTAGGATCTGGTTCCACTTTACATGGGACTTAATGTACAACCTCTGCTGCCTTGATTTTAAAGACAAAGAGCAAAATCACTAATGCTTGACAGGCTCATTCAAGGTATGTTCCACCTTGAGCAGGAATAGAGCCCTGGGACAAGGGCAAGAAGCAGAACATTATGCTGTTGTGGTTCTGTTCGCCGAGCTGGAAGTTTTTGTTGCAAACGTTTCGTCCCCTGTCTAGGTGACATCCTCAGTGCTTGGGAGCCTCCTGTGAAGCGCTTCTGTGGTGTTTCCTCCGGCATTTTAGTGGGTAGGTTGGTAGGTAGTCCATAGAATCTGGGGGTGTTGTTGCTTTCAGGTTTCATTCTCTGTAGGTCCGACCTGGTTATCTGTCCGTTTTTTTGTACGTTCCTCAGTGTGTTGTTTATCCTATTGGTGAGCTGTGGGGTGGGGTCAAACTCCCTCTTTTGGTAGGTGTTGGTATCTGCAAGTAGTTGTTGTGCTTTTTGGATGTACTCTGCTTTGTCCAGGATGACCATCATGCTTATGATTATGTTCTTATCGTTTCTTAGTGATTTTAGTGCTTCCCTCTCCTTGGTGTTGTCGGACGTACAAAGAATGAAACCTGAAAGCAACAACACCCCCAGATTCTATGGACTACCTAAAGTGCACAAACCAGACATCCCACTCAGACCCATAGTATCACTACCAGGGACACCATCACACAAACTGGCTAAAGAACTACAGCAGAAACTGAAACACCTGGTCAGCAGATCCAGACACTCTATACAATCAACACAGGAATTCTTGGACATCATCAGAAATACACACATAGACAAGGAAGAAACCATGGTCTCATTCAACGTAACAGCACTGTTCACGCCTATTGACAAAGCCCTAGCCAGAGAAACAATAGCCAACCTGCTGAACAAACATAACAGACAACAGGACGTTGAACCCATCAACAAAGACGGCATACTTAAACTACTGGACCTGTGCCTCACAACACACTTCACATTAAACAACCAAATATATGAACAAATCAACAGCACACCCATGGGCTCACCCATGGGCTCTGGACTCATAGCAGAAGCGGGAATGCAAAGATTAGAACAAACAGTTTTTTTTTAGATTAGATTAGATTAGATTAGATTACTTACAGTGTGGAAACAGGCCCTTCGGCCCAACAAGTCCACACCGCCCCGCCGAAGCGCAACCCACCCATACCCCTACATTTACCCCTTACCTAACACTACAGGCAATTTAGCATGGCCAATTCACCTGACCTGCACATCTTTGGACTGTGGGGAAACCGGAGCACCCGGAGGAAACCCACGCAGACACAG
>NC_057726.1:72592293-72616609 GCF_004010195.1 Chiloscyllium plagiosum
TGGTTCTGTTCGCCGTGCTGGAAGTTTTTGTTGCAAACGTTTCATTCTCTGTCTAGGTGACATCCTCAGTGCTTGGTAGCCTCCTGTGAAGTGCTTCTGTGGTGTTTCCTCCGGCATTTATAGAGTGCCATCCACAATCTCCATCAACAAACACATCGACCTGGACCCAATATACCGGCCACTACAGCGGACAGCTGAAACTGACAACCGGAAGCGGCAGGGACAGGCCACTTTAAATGCCGGAGGAAACACCACAGAAGCGCTTCACAGGAGGTTCCCAAGCACTGAGGATGTCACCTAGACAGGGGACGAAACGTTTGCAACAAAAACTTCCAGCTCGGCGAACAGAACCACAGCAACGAGCACCCAAGCTACAAATCTTCTCACAAACTTTCAGCAGAACATTACATGAAGAAAACTAAATCAACACAAGCTAGGTCCATCACAAGCTTGATGGATCTGTCAGCAATTCCTAAATAGCACAGCACAGCACAGGAATGGGCCTTGCTGTTGTGTTGAACATGACGACTAATGAACTAATCCCTTCTACCTGTGGTGCATATCCTTCCATTCCTTGGGTTATAACGTTGAAGGTGTGTACTGTATCTTTAAGAGAGAGTGAATGCTGTTCTGAAGTGACAGCTTACAAGCACAGTGGGCGGCATGGTGGCACAGTGGTTAGCACTGCTGCCTCACAACGCTAGAGACCCGGGTTCAATTCCCACCTCAGGCGACTGACTGTGTGGAGTTTGCACGTTCTCCCCGTGTCTGCGTGGGTTTCCTCCAGGTGCTCCGGTTTCCTCCCACAATCCAAAAATGTGCAGGTTAGGTGAATTGGCCATGCTAAATTGCCCCTAGTGTTAGGTGAAGGGGTAAATGTAGGAGTATGGGTCTGGGTGGTATACGCTTTGGCGGGTCGGTGTGGACTTGTTGGGCCGAAGGGCCTGTTTCCACACTGTAAGTAATCTAATCTAATCTAAAGCACCTGTGTATACGACTAGAGGGCAGTTCCAGAAAATTGAAAATATAACATTTGGCTGTGAAAGGAATACCTGAGTTTGGTTACTGTTTTGAAAACAATTTGAATTTAACCAGTATTAATTGTACCCTAGGACACTAAAACCCAATAAAGTCTGAATTTATTGTTTTGCCAACATTGAACCAGAGACAATCCAGTGATGGGGATATAAAAGTACGGACATTTTGAAAATCGCAGAGAGAACAACTGCCATCGAGTGAGACCCAAAAAATTAGGAAGTATTCTCTATCAAAGGTCTCTTTTCATATGAAACATATTCACAGTAAAAAGAAAGATGACAACCCAGGGAGATCTGCAGCCAGAAAAAAGATACCGAAGATGACAGCCACTGAGAGATTTATTAAAATTACATCAAATAATTTCACAAGTGTCTGTTTGGAACAGCATACTGTTTAGAGTTGGAGGCAAGTAATAAGTAGTTAAGAGAAAGGGGGCTGAGAGTTGTGAATAGTTGTTATTTAATGTTCACTTCTAGAGTTAAAGAATAAATTGATATTATTTTCTTTAAAATAGTGGAATTTGGGAGTTCTTGGTCATTCATATTTTAACAGATTATGAGGAGAGGTGAGCTTTTCTGAGCATTTGGTTTAATTCTCACCCCTGTGTTGTAAGACTCGCATACTTATGTGTGTATCTAAAAGTCCCTTAAACATCATTATTGTATCTTGCTCCACCAACACCCTGGTAGCATGCTCCAATCTTTAAAAAAAAAGCTTGCCCTTCACATCTCCCTTTTCCCCCTCTCAACTTAAAGGCATGCACCCTTGTATGAGACAGGTCAACTCTGATTGCATTAACAAATTAGAGACAGTTTGAAATTGTTCATTCATCCCACGAGTGTGTACCTTTCTTAGAATCCCTACAGTGTGGAAACAGGCCCTTCAGCCCAACATGTCCACACCGACCCTCCAATGAGTATCCCACCCAGCCCCATTTCCCTACCCTATTACTCCACATTCACCTCTGACTAATGCGCCTAACCCACACATCCCTGAACACTATGGGCAATTTAGAATGGCAGAAGTGAGTACTGCAGATGCTGGAGTTATCAGAGCCAAGAGTGTGGTGCTGGAAAAGCAGCATCGGAGAAGTTGGAAAATTGACATTTTGGGCAAAAGCCCTTCATGTGCACGTCTTTGGATTGTGGGAGGAAACCAGAGCACCCAGAAGAAACCCACACAGACACTGGTAGAATGTACAAACTCCACACAGACACACTGAGACTGAAGTTGAACCCAGGTCCCTAGTGCTGAGGCAGCAGTGCTAACCACTGAGCCAGCATGCCACCCCTTTATTTCTAAAATTCAGCCTCCTGTTTCCTTTAAAGTATTAGACAGTCAACATGGCTTCATCAAGGACAGGACAGGTCTGACAAATTCAATTGAATTCTTTAACAAGGTGACACAGGCAGTGGATGAGAGAAGTGCTGTGGGTGTTTTTTAACTTGCAGCAAAAAATTTGATATGGAACCACATAGAAGGTTGGTTAGCAAACTAAAAATGTTTGGGATTGATGAGTTCTTGGCAGCATGGAAGAGAAATTGGCTAAAATATAGGAACCAAAGTATGTACAGATGAGAATTTCTCAGATTGGAGAGAAGCTGAAAGTGATCCCCAGGGATAAAGTGTTGGGATTCTTACGTTTTCTGATTTATGTAAACAACTTGGAGATGAGTGTTGATGGCAAAACTAATCTGGGAGGACAGTGAAGTGCGAGGATGATGCTGATCCTTAGTATGGAGAGATTTTCTTAAAAATGTCAAATGTGTTAGTTTGTACTCAATAGCGTTCTGAAGAATAAAGGGGAGACCTTATTGAAATAAACAAGATTCCTAGGGAGCCTGACATGTTATATGCAGAAAGATCATTTCTGCTTGTGGGAGCATAGGACCAGAGGGTATAACCTCAGACAGGCAAGACAGATTTTAGTTTCAACCCCCTTAAGGGTGGTGAATGTTTCAAATTCTTCATCGAAAGGGCTGTAAGGTCTCTGTCACTAAATATATTCAAGGCTGAGTTGGGATGAAGCAGGAAAGTGAAACTGAGGAATACCAGATCAGCCACTCTCTCATTGAATGGCAGAGTGGCTTCAATGGGCTGAACAGCTTACTTTTATTCCTAAATCTTATGGTAATGACGAGGAACTTGCTGCTTACAAGGAATAGGAGAATCATTTCAAAAGGAAATTTATTTGGCAGTTGAAGAAAACCATCAAATTAATACAGTAATTAAAGTGTTAGACTTCAAGTGGAAACTGTAAATCAAAAACAGAAATAGCTGGAAATGCTCAGGTGAGTCTGACAGCATCCGGAGGGAAATCAGTTAACATTTCAGGTGATTGACCGGAGTTCTGAGAAATGGTCAATCAACCACAAATGTTAACTGATTTCTCTCCACAGATGCTGCCAGACCAAGTGAAACTGTGCATTATAAAATAAACGCAGAATCTGAAAAATTATTGAGAAGCTCATAGGACTGTGCAGAAAACTTTAGATGACATCACACCTACTGGCTGAGATAGAAAGTCATAACTATTTACCAAGCAAACTTAATATTCTGAACCACCAGGAGTTCTGCCCTTCATTAAGGAGATTCAGCATTAGAGGTGGTGCATTTAACAGGGGATCACAATGGTGCATGGTATCATTACTGAAATGGTAATCCAGAGAGCAAGGAAATGCAAGTTTGAATCCAACCACAGCAGATTGTGAAATTTGAAAACTGTTATAAAAACTCATCTGGTTAACTAATACTCTTTAGGAAAGAAAACCTGCCTGAATGCAACTCCAGACCCACAGAATATGGTTGACTGATTCCTAACTGCCCTCTAAACCAGTTATATCAAAGGAACCAAACCTGGCTGGAGTTAGGCATTGGAAATAACAAAATGGCAAATGTAAATGTCAGCATCAGAACGTAGGAGCAGGAGTAAGCCATTCAGCCCATCAGGTCTGCCCTACCACTCAATACAATCATGGCTGCTCAAACATTCCAATACATTTTATCCACCCCATTCCCATACACTACTGATATTTAGAAATTTATTAACCACTCCCTTAAAGATACTCAAAGGCAGCTTTTACAGCTTTTCAGGTAGAGAATTTCAAAGGTTCACAATCCTGAGTAAAAAAGATTTCTCATCTAAGTGACATTCCTTTTTTTTCCTAAATTTATTCGTGGAATGAGGGCAGTGCTCCATGTATTGTGCACCAGTGTTATGACACAGTGGATAACCCCTCTGCTAATTAAATCAAACACACAGAAAAGCTCACCTTGCCTCAAACTGTCAAAGAAAAAAAAATAACAATTTTATTCTTTAACTCGAAACAAGGCTCAGTGGTTAGCACTGCTGCCTCACAAAAGCAGGGTCCCAGGTTAGATTCTCCCTGTGTCTGCGTGGGTTTCCTCCGGGTGCTCCGGTTTCCTCCCACAGTCCAAAGATGTGCTGGTCAGGTGAATTGGCCATACTAAATTGCCCGTAGCGCAATTAGTCAGAGGGAAATGGGTCCGGGTGGGTTACTCTTTGGAGCGTCAGTGTGGACTTGTTGGGCCGAAGGGCCTGTTTCCACGCGGTAGGGAATCTAATCTAATCTAATCTAAACAACAACTATTTACAACGTTAAGCCTCCTTTCTCTTAAAGGTTTGTTACCTACCTCCCATGTTATAACAATTTGTGATGATATGTGGGAGGCTTTTAAAGAGAGGTTGATTAGAATGTTCCTGTGAAAACGAGGAATTGAAATGGTAAGATCAGGGAATCATGGATGACAGGTGAAATTGTGAGACTAGCTAAGGGGAAGAAGGAAGCATTGAAAAGGCCTAGGTGACTGAAAATAGATGAAGCTTTGGAAGAATACCAGGAATGTAAGACCAATCTGAAACAAAGAATTAAGAGTGCTAAAAGAGGACATAAGATATCTTTAGCAAACAGGGTTAAGGAAAATACCAAAACTTTTTACTCATATATAAGGAGCAAGAGGGTAACTAGAGAAAGAGTTGACCCACTCAACGACAAGGAGGAAACTTATCCATGGAGTCAGAGAAAATGGGCGAGATTCTTAAAGAGTAATTTGTACTGGTAACCACCGAGGTGAGGGATAACACTAATGTTGAGGTTAGGGATAGATGTTTGACTACTCTAGTTCAAGTCGGCATAAGGAGGAAGGAAGTGTTGGGTATTCTAAAAGGCATTAAGGTGGACAAGTTCCCAGGTCCAGATGGAATCCATCCCAGGTTACTGAAGGAAGCAAGAGGGGAAACAGCTGAGGCCTTAACAGATATCTTTGCAGCATCCTTGAACACGGGTGAGGTCTCAGAGGGCTGGAGAATTGCTACTGTTGTCCCCTTGTTTAAGGAGGGTAGCAGGGATAATCCAGGAAATTATAGACCAGCGAGCCTGATGTCAGTGGTAGAGAAGCCGCTGAAGATACTGAGTGATAGGATCTAAGACAATTGTCTTCAAAATCGGAATATCAGTGATAGGAGCATGGTTTTGTGCAGGGAAGATCATGACTTACCAACTTAATAGAATTCTTTGAGGAAGTGATTCTTTGATTGATGAGGGAAGGATTGTAGATGTCACGCACATGAAATTCAGTAAGTGCTTGGCAAGGTTCTCCATGGTAGGCTGATGGAGAAGGTGAAGTCACATGGGGTCCAGGGTGTAAACGGATAGAGAACTGGCTGGGCAGCAGGAGACAGTAGTAGTGGAAGGGAGTTTCTCAAAATGGAGACCTGTGACCAGTGGTGTTCCACAGGGTTCCATGCTGGAACCACTGTTGTTTGGGTCTGAATGCACGAATCACAAAAAGCATGCATTAAAGCATGGAAAGCATTGAAATGTGCGTCTTTATTTTAAAGGTATTAGAGTATAAAAACAGGGTACTTCTGCTAAAACAATACAAAGCACTAGTTAGACTAAAGCTGGAATACTGAACAATTTTGACCAAATTATCTAAGAAAAAAATACTGACACTAGAAGCAGGAAAGTAGAATTGACAATGATCAGATCAGCCATAATTTCATTGAAGTTTGGAGCAGATGTGATGTATCAAATCTTCTCAAACTGCACTTTATGGAATTCTGCAATGAGCAACTCATTTCCTTACTGCCCATAGTCTGCTCAACATCTACACAGCAAAAGTCAACAGTATGATGGAATATCTTTCACTCGACTGGATAAGTGCAGTTCCAACAACACTCAAGAAGCTTGACACATATATGGGAACACCACCACCCTACACGTTTCTCTTAAAGTCACACACCACCCGGTCTTGGAAGTATATCACTGTTCCTTCAGTGTTGCTGGGTCAAAATCCTGGAACTCCCTTCCTTACGACATTTTGTGTACTCCTCTCCAGAGGACTGCAACTGTTCAAGGCAGCTCACCACCTCCTTCTGAGGCAATTAAGTTGGGCAATAAACACTGACCTTGTAGCCTAGCCAACCTCCCATGAACAAATTGAAAAAGAAAGTATGAGAAAACGTTTGGTGCTTCAAGCCACTCAGTCCAATCACTGTATCGAGACCTAGACCACAGTTCTACACAATTACAAAAGGTAGTGATTTTAAAAATTCAGAATCGCTTTTTACCACAAAGCTGAGACAATGAAGTATGCACCCATCCCCCCAACCCCCTCACAAACATGATTAATCTTATGGATAGAAAGTTGGTTCTCAGATAGGAAACATAGTCAGAATAAAGTCACCTTTTACTAAATGGCAGGTAGTGACTAGTAAAAATACCACAGGGATTGATAACAAAAACAAACTTGCTGGAAAAGTTCAGCAGGTCTGGCAGCATCAGTGAAGAGAAATCAAAGTGAACGTTTCGGGTCCAGTGACCCTTCCTCAGAAGAGAGATTTTTTTACTAAGACCCCAGCTATTCACAATATATCCTAATGATTTGGATGAGAGAACTAAACGTAGTATCTCAAAATACGCAGATGACACACAGCATGGCAAGGGATGGGGTTGGTGGGGTTAGCTATGAGGAGGATGCACAGACAATGCAATAAGCTTTGGATAGGCTTACTGGGCAACGCACAGCAGATGCAGTATAACATGGATAGAAATGCGAGGTTATTCACTTTGATATCAAAAATTGGAAGGATTACTATTTCAATCGATGCAAATCAAGAGAGGGGAATGTTAATGAGACCTGGACATCCTTGTGCAACAATCACTGAAAGTAACAGCTCAAGTGCAGCAGGCAGTAAAGATGGCAAACCATATGGTGACCACCTTGTGAGAGGATTTCAGTACGGGAACAAGGATATCTTGCTGCACTTTAATAGGGCAATGGCTCGGGCACACCTGGAATAGTGTGGACAATTTCAGTATCTTTACCTGAGGAATGGTGTTCTTGCTATAGTGCAATGGAGGTTTACCAAATTGATTTCTGGGATGGTGGAACTGATGTATGAGGAGAGATCAAATTGGTTAGGATTGTATTCACAGTTTAGAAGAATGGGGGGGGGGGATCTCATAGAAACCCATGAAATTCTAACAGGATGAGACACGTTAGATGCAGGAAAGATGTTCCTGATGGTGAGAGAGTCCTAAAATGGGGGTCTTGATTTAAGGTTAAAAGGTAAAACTTCGAGGCTTGAGAGAAGTCGAAATTTCTTCAGCCAGGGAGTGAGGTGCTTGTAGAATTCACTACCACAGAATGTGATCAGGACCAAAAACATCATGGATTTTTAAGGCAGAAATAGAAATAGCTTTAAGAGATTCATAGATTCATAGAGATGTACAGCACTGAAACAGACCCTTCCATCCAACTCGTCCATGCCGACCAGATATCCTAAATTAATCTAGTCCCCTTTGCCAATACTTGGCCCATATCCCTCTGAACTCTTTCCATTCATATACCCATCCAGATGCCTTTTAAAATGTTGTAATTGTACTAGCCTCCATCACTTTCTCTGGCAACACATTCCATACACGCACCAACCTTTGTGAAAAAGTTGCCCCTTTGGTTCCTTTAAAATCTTTCCCCTCTCACCCTAAACCTGTGGCTTCTAGTTCTCGATTCCCCCACCCCACCCTATCCATGTCCTGCATGATTTTATAAACCTCTATAAGGTCACCCCTCAGCCTCTGATGTCCGAGGGAAAACAGTCGCAGCCTATTCAGCTTCTCCCTATAACTCAAAACCTCCAACCCTGGCAACATCCTTGTAAATCTTTTCTGAACCCTTTCAAAGGGTCAGACCATCCTTCCTGTAGAAGACATACCAGAACTGCACACAATACTCCAAAAGTGTCCTGTACAGCACAACCTGACCTGCCAACTCCTATACTCAATAGTCTGACCAATAAAGAAAAGCATACCAATGATCTTCTTCCCTATCCTATTCACCTACGACTCCACTTTCAAGGAACTATGAATCTGCACTCCAAGGTCTCTTTGTTGGTCCCCTGGAACCTTCCATTAAGTGTATAATTCCTGCCCGGATTTGCCTTTCCAAAATGCAGCACTTCGCATTTATCCAATTTAAACTTCACCTGCCAATCCTTGGCCTGATCTGATCAAAATCCCACTGAGGTAATCATCTTTGCCATCCAGTGCATCTCCAATTTTGGTGTCATCTTGTGGCTAAAGATTAGATTAGATTCCCTACAGTATGGAAACAGGACTGTCGGTCTAACAAGTCCACACCGACCCTCTGAAAAGTAACCCACCCAGACCCATTTCCCTCTGATTAATGCACCTAACACTACGGGCAATTTAGCATGGCCAGTTCACTTAACCTGCACATCTTTGGAGTGTGGGAGGAAACTGGAGCACCCGGAGGAAACCCACACAGACACGGGGAGAATGTGCAAACTCCACACAGACAGTCGCCCAAGGCTGGAATCAAACTCAGGTTCTTGGGATTGTGAGGCAGCAGTGCTAACCACTGAGCCACCATGCCACCCATATGATATGGCAAGGCGGTATTAGGATATTGAGCTCAACGATCAGCCATAATTATGGCAGAGCAGGCTCAACGAGTTAAGTGGCCTACTCCTCAATGTTTCAACACTGCCTAACCCAACAATCTGTCAGGTCCTGTGACATGTTAACTTTACCAATATACAGCCCCTTCAGGAGCAATAAACATTACAGCTAGATGGAAACACCTCCAGTCCTGAAAAGATGAAGTTAAATTCCAAGTGAAAGAAATGCAAGTTAAAATAGCTCATTCTACGTCTAAGGAAATGAGGTCGCAAAAGATTTTTGCAAGCCCTGCACTGCTCCTTTGAGCAAAAGCCACAATCCAGATGCACATGGGCTTAATAGTTAGAATAACTCTCATTTCCTGACAATTCTTGTTTGCAACAATCAAGGAGGATTTGCACAACAGCATGTTGTCTTGTCTGCTACAATACCTCCCTCTGCTGATCATCTCCATCATTGCAACCCCATTATTGCAGTTCCAACTCATTTCAAACTTAACAGCGTTTCAAACTTCATAATTTCTGATGATCTCTGAGACTTCACAAGGAAGGGTTCCATCACTACATTGGTCGAAATAGCTGATACATGTCACATGTCCCCTGGCCCTAATGGCTTGCATCCTTGGATCCTAAAAGTAGCAGCTACACAGACAGCATAGTTATAATTATAATTATAGTTATAATTTCCCAAAAATTCTTGGATTCGCAGAGGTACCAGAAGATGGGAAAACGGTGACACATTATTCAAAAAGGGAGGGAACCAACAAGCAACTAACCTACAGGCTAATTTGCTGAAAATCTATTGCTGGAATTACTCATTAAGCATGAAATAGCAGAATATTTGGAAAATCACAATCCAATAAAGCAAACTCAGCACAGCTTCAAAGGGAGATTATTTCTAACTCAGTTGTTAACAGTTTTTAAAAGAAATCTCAATGCATGGAAGGGAACCAGCATTTAGACTTTCAGAACTTGTTTGACAAGGCACCTCAAAACGTTTAAGTCATAAAATAAGAACCCATGGTATTTGATGTAGTAAGCTGGCCTATGGAGAACTGCTAACGGCCAGGAATTCAAAACTGGGGATAAGGGGCTCTTTCACAGAATGGCAATCCATAACCAGTGGGATTATACAGGGATCAGTACTGAGACTGCAACTCCTTCCAATATACATCGATCAGAAGGAAGCAAATATACCACATTCAAATTTGCAGAAGACAATAGCTGGAAAGGCAAGTTACAATTGGGATACAAAGTTTACAGCAAGATATGGACAAAAAATAGCCAATGGAAAGCTAGTGTGAAAAGCCCTAGCTGACTCAACCTCTCATCATAAGAGATGCCCTCCAATCCAGGCAGCATCCTGGTAAATCTCCTCTGCACCCTCTCTAAAGCACCGACATCCTTCCAATAATGAGCAGAGCTGGACACAATATTCCAAGTGTGGTCTAACCAGGGTTTTATAGATCTGTAGCAAAGCCTCGTGGCTCTTAAATTCGATCCCCCTGTCGATGAAAGCCAAAACACCATATGCCTTCTTAACAACCCTATCATCTTGGGTGGCAACTTTGAAGGATCTATGTATGTGGAACCCAAGATCCTGCTGTTCCTCCAAGAATCCTGTCTATAACTCTGTATTCAGCATTCAAATGTGACCTTCTTGAGCAAATAACTTCAAATTTAACCAGGATGAACTCCATCTGCCACTTCTAAGCCCAGCTCTGCATCCTGTCAATGCCTTGTCATAGCCTGCAACAGCCCTCAATACTGTCTACAACACCATCGACCTTTGTGTCATCAGCAAACTTACTAAGCCACCCTTCCACTTCTTCATCCAAGTCTTTATAAGAAGTACAAAGAGCAGAGACCCAAGAACAGATCTCTGTGGGACACCACTGGTCACTGACCTCCAGGTGGAATACTTTCCATCCACTACCACTTGCTGTCTTCTTTCAACCAGCCAATTCTGTATCCAGACAGCCAAATTTTCCTGTATCCCAGACCTCCTAACTTTCTGAATGAGCCTACTGTGGGGAACCTTATAAGATGCCTTACTGAAATCCATATACACCACATCCACTGCTCGACCTTCGTCAACTTCACATCCTCAAAGAACTCAATAAGGCTTGAAGGGAATGACTGGTCCTTCACAAAGCTACGCTGAGCATCTTTAATCAAAGAACGCTGTTCCAAATAGTCATAGATCCTATCTATCAGAATCTGTTCCAGTATCTTGCTTACCACAGACGTAAGACTGACTGGGCTGTAATAGTTCCTAGGGATTTCTTTATTCCCTTTCTTGAACAGAAGAGCAACATTTCCCTTCCTTCAATCATCCTTGAGGAGTGAGGACGCAAAGATCATTGCCAGAGGCACAGTAATCTCATTCCGCGCTTCCTGTCGTCACCTTGGATATATCTGGCCCAGCCCTGAGAACATCTTGATGCTTCCCAGAATTTCCAGCACATCCACTTCCTTACTATGAATCTGTTCAAGCTTATTAATGCTGTCCATCATGTTTTCACTGTGAATCAAGTGAATACTGAAGCAAAAGTCTCACTTAGGGCCTCCCTTGCCTCTAGACTCCAGGCACACGTTCCCTCCACTATCCCTGATCGGCCCTATCCTCTCTCTGATCATTCTCTTATTCCTCACACAAGTGTAGATTGCCTTTGGGTTTTCCTTAATCCTTCCCACCAAAGCTTTTCTCGTGCCCCCTCCTAGCTCTCTTCAGTCCATTTTTGAGCTCTTTCTTAGCTACCCTGCAATCCTCTAAAGCGACGCCAGATCCTTGCTTCCTTAACCTTAAGTAAGCTTCTCTCTTCCTTTTGATGACAGGCTCCTCTTCTCTGGTCATCTAAGGCTCCTTCACTTTACCATTCCTTGCCGGTCTCAGTGGGACAAAGTTATCCAACACTTGCGACAAGTGTTTCTTAAACAGCCTCCACATTTCTGTTGTGCATTTTCTGTGGAACAATTATTCCCAACTTATGCTTCACAGCTCCTAACAGCAGTACACTTTCCCCTTCCCCAATTAAATACCTTCTCATATTGTCTGCTCCTATCCCTCTCCATGGCTAAGGTAAAGGTTGTGGTCACTGTCACCAAAATGCTCCCCAATGAGTTCTAACACCTGGCCTGGCTCATTGCCTAGCACCAGATCCAATATGGCCTCCCCCTATTTGGTCTATGTACAAATTGAGTCAGGAATCCTTCCTGGGAAAATGCATTTCAAAATGGGGATAGGAGGTCTCATCTAGCACTACAAGGGTCACATGGAAAATGAGGGATTATGCATGTTTCCGAAAATTCAGCTCAATGTATCAAAAACTTCAATGTAAATACTGAAGTATAGCAACCATCTTCTCACTACATCAGATTAAAATATAAGCGCAAGGTTGCAATTGTGAAGCTAATGTTAGCAGCATTTCAGCCACAATGTGCTGTCAATTGTGAGCATGTATATATAAAAAAAATGCCTGTGTGACTAAGTGGCTCCTCAATGTTCTGAACTTTACCTGTTTAACCACCTCCTGCTTCGATTTGTTCAGCTCTTCATACTTGAGTTTCCACTGGCTGACATCCACTTCCAGCTTCTCAATGTGTTTACTGAGTGCGCTCTTGTCCCTAAGGAGAAAGACTTACAGTTACAATTACTACAAACCATTCACTTCAGTTCAAACCAATTTGCACAATTACAAAACTTGGATTTCAAAGTTTGTCATAACACTGCTTTCCCCTCCACAATTCTTCAAAATAGTGTATTGAAAGCAGCTTTCCAGCCTGCTCGGCTCACTCCTTCATATTCTATCACATCCATCTGTTGAGAATACACGGCTCTATTATTCACTCACCAATCTGTGCCAACATAGTCTTTGGTGCAGACCCCATACTCTTGCTCCTACCTGAACCTGTCCTCTTGCCGGTGCCTGGCTCTGTCCTCTTGCTGAAGAGGCACCCTACACTTTTTGAAGCTGGCAAACTCAACAGGCATGGAAGTTCCATTTTTTAGTGTATCTGGAACTGGCTACCAATGCAACTCATTTACCACAATGTGTTTCAAAACTTGATGGGAGACTAAGCTGTGTGGAGGATGCAGATGCTTCATCGTGATTTAAACAAGTTGAATGAATGGGCAAATGCATGGTAGATGCAGTGTAAAGTGAATAAATGTGAGGTTGACTCCTTGGGAAGCAAAAGTAGGAAGGCAGTTTAGTTTCTGAATGGCTATAAATTACAAGAGTGGAATGGGTAACAAGCATGCAGGCACTGAAGGTGGCAAATGGCAGCAGGCAAAAGGTGTTTGTTGACATTCATGGTGGGAGAAATGCCTTGTCACAACTATTGGTATTGTTGATACCACACCTGGAACAGAGTGTGCAGTTTAACACAGAATACATAGAATCCCTAGTGTGAAAACAGGCCATTTAGCCCAACCAGTACACCAAGCCTCCGAAGGGTAACCAACCTAGACCTATTCCCCTATCCTATTACTCTACATTTACCACTGACTAATGCATCTAAACTACACATCCACGAACATTATGGACAAGTTAGCACAGCCAATTCACCCAACCTGCTTATCTTTGGACCGTGGGAGGAAACCCACACAGACATGGGGAAAATGTGCAAATACCACACAGACAGTTGCCCAAGGCTGAAATCGAACCTGGATCCCTGGCACTGTGAGGCAGCAGTGCTAACCAGTGAGCCACCTTCTCTGAGGAAGGATGTTCGTGCTACATGGCGTGAAGTGAAAGTTTACCAAACTAATTTCTTGGATGGCGGGACTGAATTATGAAGGGAGCTTGAATTAGTTACGATTACATTCACTGGAGTTCAAAAGAATGAAGGAGAAATCGCAGAAACCTAGAGAATTCTAACAAGACTAGACAGATGTAGGAAGGATGATCCCATTGGCAGGGGAGTCCAGAACCTGGAGTCGCAATCGAAGGATATGGAATATATCATTTGGTCTAAGATGCCACACACTGCCCCAGTACCTGTGATACAGTGCCCTAGTACAACTCATTGTGACCAAATTACCTGGTTTCATAATGAGACATACATACTGGTCAGGTCACCAGGAGAACTGTCCTGCTCTTCTTCAGAATAGTATCATGGGATCTTTCCTATCCACCAAAAACAACACATGGGACCTAAATTTATTAACTCTTGAAAACTATGCTCTTCCGACTTTGCAACTGCCCCGAGCACTAATCTGGGGTGTTAGCCTGGATTACCAGCTCATACCTATGCAGTAGCATTTAAACCCACACCTTAAATAATGCACAGCCCGTCATGAATGTTTAGATAACAGGGACTGATAAATTATCAAAAGATAAACGGAGAAGCTTGGACCTCCTATACTTACTCCCTCTCTTTCTGGAGGGTTTTCTGGGATTCGTCTAAACGCAGCTGCAATGCTGTGACTTTAGTGGCATCCTCTTCAATGATTGTCACTTCATCCCACAGGATGCGATTCCTCTCATGGCGGCTGAGGGAAGTGCGCACACTCTGAGTACTGCGCTGGTCCCAGGCCTCTGTGCTCTCTTGCTTAGTTTTGATAATGGCTTCCATTAATTCAACATCCTGCACAATAAATGAAAAAATTACAGCTAAAAGCATATGTACTTGTACAGAAGTATCACTCTCTGCTCCTTGAAGCTGAGGGATCTCCATCCAGTCAATATTCATATTCACAGACCCTTTGGATTTCAAGTCTGCACTGACAAAAACTACTCAATCTCCACTTGACCCATTTTCCAGCTCTTGGCCCATAGCTTGTATGTTACAACCTTTAGAGCAGTACAGCACAGGCGCAGGCCATTTGGCCCACCCAAATCTGGGTCTACCATGATGCTAAACAAATCCCATGTGCCTGTACATTGTCCCTATTCCTCTATCCTCTGCCTGTTCAGGTGTCTGTCCAAATGCATCTTAAACCTTGCTATTATATCTACTTCTAACACCTCCACTGGCAGTGCTTCTGTGTAAAAATACTTTGTTCACACACTTGCTTCAAACTCCCCTCCTCTCATCTTAAAGCTATGCCCCCTAGTGTTTGACGTTTCCACCCTGGGAAAGAAACTCCAACTATCCGCTCTGTCGATGGCTCTCATAATTTTGGGTACTTCTATCAGGTTGCCTCCCCCCAGCCTCCTACTTTCGCGCAAAATCAGTCCAAGTTTGTCCAACCTCTCTGCCCAGCTCATACACTCCAATCCAGGCAACATCCTGGTAAACCTTTTTAGAATCCAAAGCCTCCACAAATCCTTCCTCTCATGCAGCGAGCAAAACTGTTCACTGTACTGCAAATGTGGCCCAACCAAAGCCTTATACACTTGTAACAAGACTTGCCAACCTTTACACTTTCTATCCACAATTCTACCAATTTTCGTGTCATCTGCAAACATGCTAATCAGACCAACTACATTTTCATCCAAACCATGTATGTATATACATTACAGACACAAGTCCCAGCACTGAATTTTGGGGAATACCATTGGTCACAGGCCTCAAGTCAGAAAAAGTAGTTCTATAAATACCCTGTCAATGACCAAGCCAACCGTGTATCCAAAACAAAAACAGTAAATGGCTGGGAAATCTTAGCGGTCTGGCAGAAACTGTGGAGGGGCGGCATGGTGGCTCAGTGGTTAGCACCGCTGCCTCACAGTGCGAGGGACCCAGGTTCGATTCCTGCCTCAGGCGACTGTGTGGGGTTTGCACATTCTCCCCGTGTCTGTGTGGGTTTCCTCTGGGTACTCCAGTTTTCTCTCACAGGGAGGAAGTGAGGACTGCAGATGCTGGAGCTCCCACAGTCCAAAGATGTGCAGGTCATGTGAATTGGCCATGCTAAATTGCCCATTGTGTTAGGTACATTAGTCAAGGGTAAATATAGGGTAGGGGAATAGGTGTGAGTGGTTTACTCTTCAGAGGGTGGGAATGGACTTGTTCGGCCAAAGGGCTTGTTTCCATACTGTAGGGAATCTAATCTAAAATCAGTCAACATTTCACGTTCAGTGACCTTTCTTTAGACATTCAATTCTGATTTCTCTGTACAGATGCTGCCAGACTTGCAGTTTTTCCAGCAATTTCTATTTTTGCTTTAGTAACATCCATGTAGACAAAATCCACTGGCTTGCCCTCAATAATCTGCGTCACTTCCTCAAAATACCTAATCAAGTTTGAGAAACAAAATCTCCTCTGTATAAAGCCATGCTGACTATCCCTAATAAGTCTATTCTTTTCCAAATGCAAGTAAATCCTGTCCCTAAGAATCTTCCCCAATAACTTCCTTACGACTGATGTAAGGTTTACCAACCTAAAATTTCCTGGGTTATCCACATTACCCTTCTTGAATAAAGGAATAACATTGGCTAGTCTCCAATCCTCTGGGACCTCGCCTGTGGCTGAAGTGGATATAAATTATCCTTGACAATCTCCCTTGCCTCAATTAGTATTCAGGGAGAGATTCTATCAGGGCTTTTCAAGGCAGCTAACACCACCTCCTCCTCCTCCTCAATACCAACATGCCATAGGATATCAACATACCCCCCAAATCTTACCATTTTTCATGCCTTTCTCCTTGAATACAGTTGCGAAGTACTTAAGGAATTCATCCACTTCCTCTGGCTCCACACAAATTCCCTCCTTTGTCCCTGAGTTACCCTCTTGTTCCTAATTAATGTAAAAAATGCTTTTAATCCTACTTGCCAAGGATATTTCATGGTCCCTTCTAGCCTTCCTAATTTCTTTATTTTCTGCTTCTTTTATGCTCAAAGGCCTCGCTTCATCTCTGATTCCTAAACTTTACACGTTTCCCTTTTCTTAACTTAGAAAACCTCTTATCATCCAAGGTTTCCAAATTTTGCTATCGTTAACTTTCATCCTCACAGGAACTTGCTGGTTCTGAACTCTGGTCAACTGGTTTTTAAGACTTCCACACGTCACGTATGGCTTTACCTTCAAACGACTGTCTGCAATCCAACCTTTCCAGTTCATACCTAATACTCTTGTATTTATCCTTTCCCCAGTTTAGCACTTGCAGTATGACTATTTAACTACCTGTTCTCCAAATGCTCTCCTACTGAAACTTTAATAACTTGGCCAAGCTTATTCTCCAATGCAAGGTTTGATATGGCCAACTATGTGCATATTGTTTAAAAAATCCAACCTGGGGACGCATCTAACAAATTCTGTCCCTGGCGCTAAGGGAGTCACAGGATTGGAAAGTTAAAATCACCCATTATCACAATTTTATTGTTTTTACATCTTTGTGATCTGCTGACATACTTGTTCTGAAAATGTGTTGCTGGAAAAGCGCACAGGATTCCTGAAGAAGGGCTTATGCCCAAAACGTCGATTCTCCAGTTCCTTGGATGCTGCCTGACCTGCTGCGCTTTTCCAGCAACACATTTTCAGCTCTGATCTCCAGCATCTGCAGTCCTCACTTTCTCCCTGACATACTTGTTCCTCCATCTTCTTCTGGTTATTGGGAGGTCTATAGTCTAACCTCATAATTGGAAGAAAAAAAGATGCAATCACTGAGTTCTACCTCACTGTAGGAGCCCTGCACGATGTCCTCTCCTAATACAGCTCTGATATTTCCAATACTCATTCCAAGTACTTTTTAAAGATTGTGAGTTTTCCCACCTCAAATATTCTCCCAAGACAGTCCATTCTAGACCTCCATCACCTCCTGGATGAAAACATTTTCCTAAAATTCCCACTAATTCTCCTGCCTATCACCTTAAAAGTATGCCCCTTTTTCTTGACCCTTCAACTAAGGGGAACACCACCTTTCTATTCACCCTGCCCATGCCCCTCAATCTTACACATCTCTGTCAGGTATCCCCTCAATCTTCTCTGCTCCAAAGAAAAAGCTACTCAAGTTTATCCCGCTTCTCTTCAAAGTTGAAATGGTCCAAATCAGAAAACATCCTGATGGATCTCCTCTGCACCTGCTCCAGTGAAATCACACCTTTCCTGTCGTGTGGTGACTAGAACTGCACATGTTATTCCAAAGTCCAACACAGCTCCTGCAAAATCTCCCTGCTATGATTGAGTTTTTTCTGTACACATACAGGATATGGGCATCACTGGCTGGACCAGTGTTCATTACCAATTATTAGTCGTTCTGGAGAAGCTCATGCTGTGTTGTATCCTTGAATTGCAACAATTGAATTTGGCATAAAATTAGCGTGCTGCCAAAAACAAAAAGAACATGCGGAATATACAGCATCCAGGTGATAAAACACGGACAGAATATGAAGAGTTCAATTTCAAGACTTCAAACATCAGAGAATTTAACTCCAATAGTTCAAATGCTAGACAGATGAATTCCAAAGGCTGGAAGAGATGAGGGAGAGGAACCCTGGTGGCTGGAGGACCAGAGGGAGGAACCTTGATGGCAGCTTGGTGGCTCAGTGGTTAGCACTGCTGCCTCAGAGCCAAGGACCAGGTTCGATTCCAACTGTTTGGAGTTTGCATGTTTGTTCTGTGTCTGCATAGGCTTCCCTTTGGGTGCTTTGGCTTCCTCCCACAGTCCAAAGATATGCAGGTTAGGTGGATTAGCTGTAAAAATGCCAGAATGTGGGGATAATTTGGGGAGCGGGGGGGGGTCAAGGTGGGTTGCTCTTCAGAGGGTTGGTGTAGACTTGATGGGCAGAATGGCCTCCTTCTGCATTGTAGAGATTCTATGATTCTACAAATATTAGAAGGACAGAGTGCCAGGCAGATGATCTCAAAAGGCTAGAGTTTTTGAGACACAAGTTCCAACTGATAATGTATGAAACAGAAACTCCGATGATAGAGTATTAGAGAGATTAAAATGACAGATAGACAAAAGAGATAAACTATAATAGCTAGAGTATGAGATGAACTCTAATGGTTAGGGTCATAGACAGATATAGAAAAAAATTGTAAATTTCTCCACTTTGGCAGGAAGAATAGCAAAGTAGCATTTCGTGATAAGGTAGAGAGAGATTGAAGAGCTCTGAGGTACGCAGGGATCAGAGTTTCCTAGTACTTGAATCATAGGAAGTTAAGACACAATGGAAGTTCCTTTCAAGGCACAGGGGAAGTGACACAGGACAGCTAATGTGATTCCCGTTTACAAGAAGGGTGCTAGAGACAGACACAGGAACTGCAGTAATCACAGAATCCCTACTGTGTGGAAGCAAGCCATTTGGCCCATCAAGTCCACACTGACCCTCTGAAGAGCACCCCACCTCTCCCAACCATTCCCTTGCATTTCCCAAGAACAATTCACCTAACCTGTACATCTTTGGGTTATGGGACAAAACGAAGCCCCTGGAGGAAACCCATGCAGATACTGGGAAAATGTCCAAACTCCACACAAGGATGGAATCAAACCTGAGTCCCTGGCGCTGTAAGTAGCAACGCTAACCACTGAATTACCATGCCACCCTGAGTGGTGGGGAAGCCATTTGAGAAAACAAAGAAAGAGAAAAGTCATCTCCATTTAGAGAGGCAAATTTATTCATAGTCACTTGTTGCAGCAAACATCCTAACATGTGAATTTGTGACAGGTGAGTCACAAATTGCAGGTATCAACTGAATTTCTTTTTATAGGTTCTTACTCTCTATAGGGATTGCAACAACTTTCTTTGCACTTTTGCTGGAATTCTGCATTTTAAGGCACTCGTATCAAGTGGTGTCATTAGGTTACATAGAGTCACATAACACGGAAACAGACCCTTCGGTCCAACCAGTCCGTTCCGGACATAATCTCAAACTAAACTGGACGCACCTGCCTGCTCCTGGCCCATATCCCTTTAAACCTTTTGTAGACAGGTACTGACTTAAATGACTTTTGAACATTGTAATTGTACACACATTTGCCATTTCCTCAGGAAGGTCATTCCATAGACAAACCATGTGTAAACAAAAAATTGCCTCATGGCTTTTTTTAAATCTGCCCATTTTCACATTAAAACCATGCCCCCAAGTCTGGAAATCCCCCATCCAAGGGAAAAGACAATTACTATTAACTCCACATGTACCAAATATTATTTTCTAAACTTCTAATCAATTGCCTCTCAACCTCCTAGACTCCAGTAAAAGAAAAGTCCCAGCCCCTCTCTATAACTTCCATTCCCAGCAACACTCTGGTAAATTTCTTCTGAACTCTCTCCAGCTTTAATAATATCCTTCCGAGAACTGGGTGACCAGGCCTGGAAACAGGACCCCAGAAGAGGGCCCACCACATCATGCGTGACCTCAACACATGGGCGGCACGGTGGCACAGTGGTTAGCACTGCAGCCTCACAGCGCCAGAGACCCGGTTTAATTCCCGCCTCAGGCGACTCTGTGTGGAGTTTGCACATTCTCCCCGTGTCTGCGTGGGTTTCCTCCGGGTGCTCCGGTTTCCTCCCACGATCCAAAAATGTTCAGGTTAGGTGAATTGGCCGTGCTAAATTGCCCCGTAGTGTTAGGTAAAGGGGTAAATGTGAGGGAACGGGTCTGGTGGTTTGCGCTTCGGCGGGTCGGTGTGGACTTGTTGGGCCGAAGGGCCTGTTTCCACACAGTAATCTAATCTAATCTAATCTAAATACAACTCCCCAACTCCCACACCCAAAGGAAAGCGTGCCAAACGACCATGCAACCACCCTGTCCACACCACATGAACCCCAAAGAACAACGTACCCCAACTCCTAGATCCCTTGCTTCACCAAGGCCACAACATTGCTTGTAAAAGTCCTATGCTTGTTTGCTGTACCAAAATGCAACACCTTGCACCCATCCACAAAGAATTCCTGTCACTTTCCAGCCCATTGACTCACCCAATCAAGATCGTTTAGCAATCCCAGAAAACCCTCCCCACTGCCCACCACACCACCTGTCCGAGCACTGCCCACAAGCCCCCAACCATCTTTTGAACTGGGAGTATTTCAAAGATTATATAAGGTGATGAGGTCATCTGATGAGGTAGCAGGCAGGGATTAATATAGAAACATTTGGTGTATTTTGCATTGAAGATTAACACTGGACTACTCACACAATTATTTTGAGAACAGGAAGCATGGGAAGGTACAGGAAAGGCACAGAATGTGGAGGCTGTTTAAGGAGCACTTATTGTGAGTGTTGGTTAACTTTGCTCCACTGAGACAGGCAAGGAATGCTAAAGTGAAGGAGTCTTGGATAACAAGAGCAGAGGAGCTTCTCGTCAAAAGGAAGAAGGAATCTTACTTAAGGTTGAGGAAGCAAGGATCTGGCACAGATTTAGAGGATTATAGGGTAGCTAGGAGAGCTCAAAAATGGACTGAAAAGAGCTAGGAGGGGGCATGAAAAAGCCTTGGCGGGAAGGATTAGGGAAAACCGAAAGGCGTTTTACACTAATGTGAGGAATAAGAGAATGATCAGAGAGAGGGTAGGGCTGATCAGGGATAGTGGAGGGATTGTGTGCCTTGAGTCTGAAGAGGTAGGGGAGGCCCTAAATGAGTTTTTTGCTTCAGTATTCACTAGAGAGAGTGACCTTGTTGATAGTAGAACACTGTGGACCAGGTTATAAGGCTTGAATAGATTGATATTAAGAAAGTGGATGTGCTGGAAATTCTGGGAAGCATCAAGATAGACAAGTCCCAGGGCCAGACCAGATACATCCAAGGTTACTACGGGAAGCGAGGAATGAATGAGATTGCTGTGCCTCTGGCGATGATCTTTGCATCCTCACTCTCCACGGGAGTATTACTGGCTGATGGGAGGCAGATGTTGTTCCTCTGTTCAAGAAAGGGAAAAGGGAAATCCCTGGGAACTACAGACCGTCAGTCTGTGGTAAGCAAGGTACTGGAAAGGATTCTGAGAGATAGGATTTATGACTATTTGGAATAACAGTTTGACTGAAGCAAGTCAGCATGGCTTTGAGAGGGGCAGGTCATACCTCAAGCCTTATTGAGTTCTTTGAGGATGTAACGAGACAAGTTGACGAAGGTCGAGCAGAGGATGTGGTGTATATGGATATCAGCAAGGCTTTTGATAAAGTTCCCCATGGTAGGCTCAATCAAAAGGTTAGAAGGCATGGGATACAGGAAATTTTGGCTGTCTGGATACAGAATTGGCTGGCCAAAAGCCAACAGTTTTTTATCTCTCCACCCTTCAGGCTCTCTGCCTGTATTCCTGATGAAGGGCTTTTGCCCGAAACATCGATTTTCCTGCTCCTCGGATGCTGCCTGAACTGCTGTGCTTTTCCAGCACCACTCTAATCTAGACTCTGATTTCCAGCATCTGCAGTCATTGTTTTTACCCAAAAGACAACAGTGAGTGGTAGTGGATGGAAAGTATTCCACCTGAAGGTCAGTGACCAGTGGGGATCTGTTCTTGGGCCTCTGCTCTTTGTAGTTTTATAAATCACTTGGATGAAAAAGTGGAAGGGTGGGTTAATAAGTTTGCTGATGACAAAGGTCAATGGTGTTCTGGATAGTGTTGAGGCCTGTTGCAGGCTACAACAAGACATTAACATGAGGCAGAGCTGGGTTGAGAAGTGGCAGATGGGAGTTCACCCTGGATAAATTTGAAGTTATTTACTCTGGAAGACCAAATTTGAATGATGAATACAGGGTTAAAGACAAAATTCTTGGCAGTGTGGAGGAAGAACAGGATCTATGTACATAAATTCCTCAAAGTTGCCACCCAAGTTGATAGGGTTGTTAAGAAGGCATATGGTGTTTTGGCTTTCATTAATTGGGGGGTGGGGGGGGGGGGGGTCTGAGTTTATGAGCCACAAGGTTTTGCTGCAGCTTTGTAAAACCATGGTTAGATAACACTTGGAATAATGTGTCCAGTTCTGGTCACCTCATTATAGGAAGGATGTAGATGCTTTAGAGAGGGTGCAGAGGATTAGATTACTTAGATTACTTACAGTGTGGAAACAGGCCCTTCGGCCCAACAAGTCCACACCGACCTACCGAAGCGCAATCCACCCAGACCCATTCCCCTACATTTACCCCTTCACCTAACACTACAGGCAATTTAGCACGGCCAATTCACCTGACCCTGCACATCTTTGGACTGTGGGAGGAAACCAGAGCACCCGGAGGAAACCCACGCAGACACAGGGAGAATGTGAAAACTCCACACAGTCAGTCGCCTGAGACGGGAATTGAACCCGGTCTCTGGCGCTGTGAGGCAGCAGTGCCATTGTGCCACCGTGTCGCCCACGGATATACCAGGATGCTGCTTGGATTATGAGGAGAGGTTGAGTGAGCTTGGGCTTTTCGCACTGGAGAGAAGGAAGAGAAGTGACTTGATCGAGGTGTACAAGGTAATGAGAGGCACAGAGAGTAGATAGCCAGAGATATTTCCCCAGGGCAGAAATGGCAGTCCTGAGGGGTCATATTTTAAAGGTGATTGGAGGAAGGTATGGGGAAATGTCAGAGGTAGGTTCTTTACACAGAGAATGGTGGGTGCGTGGAATGCACTGCCACTGGATAGACAGGAATAGAACCAAGTAGAAGCTGTCGCACTCAGCTGCATGATGGAGGAGGGACATATCAACGATACTGTGATCTGGGAAAGCTCCATGTAATGAGAAAAGGCTTGAGAAGGCAGGAGCTGGGGTCTTGTGGACAAGATTAGGAAGATTAGGGAGGGTGGGAAAAAAGGAGGGGGGGGGTGGCATTGCTAATTAGAAATGGTATAACGGCTGCAGAAAGGAAGTTTGAGGGGGATCTGCCTCTGGAGGTAGTATGGGCTGAAGTCAGAAATAGGAAAGGTGCAGTCACCTTGTTGGGTGTTTACTATAGGCCCCCCAATAGCAGCAGAGATGTGGAGAAACAGATTGGGAAACAGATTTTGGAAAGGTGCAGAAGCCACAGGGTCGTAGTCATGGGCGACTTCAACTTCCCAAATATTGATTGGAAGCTCTTTAGATCAAGTAGATTGGATGGGGCGGTGTTTGTGCAGTGTGTCCAGGAAGCTTTTCTAACGCAGTATGTAGATTGTCCAACCAGAGGGGAGGCCATATTGGATTTGGTACTCGGTAATGAACCGGGACAAGTGGTGGGCTTGTTAGTGGGTGAACATTTTGGTGATGGTGACCACAACTCTGTGACTTTCACCTTGGCTATGGAGAGAGATAGGTGCGCACAACAAGGTAGATTTTATAATTGGGGGAAGGGAAATTACGATGCTGTAAGGCAGGATTTGAGGAGCATAAGTTGGGAGCATAGGCTGTCAGGGAAGGATGTGGAGGAAATGTGGAACTTTTTCAAAGAGCAGATACAACGTGTCCATGATATGTATGTACCTACCAGGCAGGAAAGAAATGGTCGTGTGAGGGAACCTTGGTTGACAAGGGAGGTTGAATGTCTT
>NC_057726.1:72617851-72687553 GCF_004010195.1 Chiloscyllium plagiosum
TTGGAACGGTGAAGGATGAGGGGTGACTTGATAGAGGTTTATAAGATGATCAGAGGAATAGATAGAGTAGACAGTCAGAAACTTTTTCCCGGGGTACAACAGAGTGTTACAAGGGGACATAAATTTAAGGTGAAGGGTGGAAGGTATAGGGGAGATGTCAGGGGTGGGTTCTTTACCCAGAGAGTGGTGGGGGCATGGAATGCGCTGCCCGTGGGAGTGATAGAGTCGGAATAATTGGCGACCTTTAAGCGGCATTTGGATAGGTACATGGATGGGTACTTAATCTAGGTTAGAAGTTCGGCACAACATCGTGGGCCGAAGGGCCTGTTCTGTGCTGTATTGTTCTATGTTCTATGAATTCAGAGAGCGCAAGAGGGAAATGAGGGGAGAAACAAAACATAGATAGAAATTCAGGCAGTCAGTGCAGGGAATTGTCAGTTACAGCTAAATAGACCAAAAGAATCAAACAGTATCATTGGAACTTGAGATGAACAAATGTAAAGCCCCTATTAATAAAGTCACAAGCAACACACTGTCCCAAAATATTTTAAGAAGCTCACCTTGTTTTTGGACGTTTTCATTGTCTCCATATCTCGCACTGGTTCCTGCTCTGGAACATTTAAACTCTCGCTCTCCTTCTCCAATACTAGTTTATTATCCTGTATTTGCTCATCGCATTGACCATTCTTTATTTGCTCAGCCTCCAACCGCAGGTGTTCGTTCTCGCTGGAAAGCTCCTGCTTTTCACGTTTCACTGTCGTTAGTTCTTTAGTCAGTGCCTCCAGCTTTTGTCTCAGCTGCCTCACCTCCTCCCTAGATTTATTCCTCTCTGCCCTCACTTTGCTCCATTTTTCCCGCCAATTGGCCGTGCAGTCAGACCACCAGCGCATGGTCTTCTCCATCTGGGCAGCACGTGCTCGAGCTTCCTCCAGCTCCCGCAGCCGCAGCTCCTCCCGGCTCTCCCAGTCACCATCCATGCAGAGAGGGAGCTGTGGACTTGGAGTCTGCCCTCCAATTTTGGGAGCTGCAGGCACAGTCTCTGGGCTGCACATTCTCTCAGGCTGCAGGCTGAGGCTTTGCTGGCCGTGGTTGTTCAAGAGTGGAGACTTGTTAGTCTGTCCTGTCTCCACCAATTGAGAGCCACCAGTCTGACTCATCTCAAGGGGACAATGCTGCCACTCTTAGACAGACATTTCAGGCTGCTACTTTTGGAATTCCATTCCACTTGCAATCTACAGATGGAGTAATTGACAATTACATAATGCACCTTCAGGAAGGGGAGTATTGAACATTACAAGCAAATTTGTGTAGAAATAAACATGCAAATGTATGTTTAAACTGCTTATATAATGAAGCCGTTCAGCCCCTTCTGTCTGTACCATCATTTCATTAGTTGTTGATCTATATTTTAACTCCTTCCATGTTGGTTCCACAACTGTTCAATCCCTTAACCCAATGTAAAATTAACTATTCTCAATTCCAAAACTTTAGCTACAGCTCCCAGCCTCAGAAGCTTTGGGTGGAAAGCTATTGTGGATATTCCAGTCAAATACAGATATACAAATCTGTTGAGGAGGTGAAAGATGCCATCTGAGCTTATTCTCTCATTTCTCCCATTTTCTATACATCATTGTCTATTTAGTGCACAGGATAAAGAGCAGTCAGGTTCCTTTATAACCTTGATAACCTGAAGTAATTTCAAATTGAGTGGATTGGTCACATGCAGATGCAATTCAAATCCAATAAATGGGAGATGATGGACTTTGGAAGTAAAAAGCCAGACACCAAGAAACTCAGAGGGATCTTGGAGCGCTTGCCCATACACACCTTAAGGTGAAAGGACAGGTTAATAGGGTAGTTGAGGAGGCATATGGAATGCTCACCTTCACCAGTTGAGGCATAGATGATAAAAACAGGGAGTTCATGATGGAAATGCACAGAGCTTTGGTTAGGCCACAACTCAAGTACTGTGTGAAGTTCTGGTCATTGCACTGTAGGAAGGATGTGATTGGTCTGGAGGATTGCAAAGGAGTTTCACCAGGATGTTGCCTTGGATGGAACATTTCAGCTCAGTTTGTTCTTTGGAGCACAGAAAATTGAGGTGGGATCTAATTAAGATGTACAGGATTATATGGGGCAAGGACAGGATGAATAGAAAACAACTGGTCCCCTTGAAGGGTCAAAAATAAGGAGGCATCATTTTCAAGTGAAAGGCACGAGGTTTAAGAGGGTATTTGAGGAAAATATTTTCATCCAGGCATTGGAATGTATTGCCCAGGGGGTGGGGTTGAGGCAGGAAACCTCTCAATTTTTAAAAACCACGTGGATGAGCACAAGATATGTTATAATATTCAAGACCAAGTAGAGATTAGGGTGTTGTCTCAGTTTGGGCGAGATGCCTTTTGGAGTGCTGATACAAACCTGATGGGCCAAATTACCTCCTTCCACTTGGGGATTCTATGGTTCTTCGGTGCTGTATGATTCTGGACTGGCATTTGTGGAAATCCAAATTTAAGGGCAAATCATGTTCAACTAAAATTTCCTTCAGTCTTTTTTTTCCACATTCACTTCACTAAAAAGCTGAGAAACCTGGGTATATGTGCATAGATCATTGAACGAGACAGATGAAGTTGCCATAGTCTAACTGAACCATAGGGCTGCTCTCCCATTAGAAAGAAAAGGTGCTGAGGGTCACCAAGCCTCAGCGCAAGGGGGAGGTTTGAGAATGAGACAGCTTGATGGCAATCTCAGCCGGAGAGGGAATTGCGTCACAAGAGTGGTTCTTTTTACATGGTTGCTATGCCCTTGAGGTTTTTTAAACTTAACCTCCCTTTTCATCAAGTCTGAAGCTTGACTGGTTTATCGCGGCCTTCTCTGTATACCCCATAACAGATAATATCTCCAGCCCAAGACTTCCATATCTTAAAAAAGTATAATCAAAGGGGAGTGGCCAGCTAGCTGTGTCGCTGGCCTTAGTTTAGAGTTTTTGATTCAGTCCAGAACTTTAGTGAGTTCAGTGGCAGCTGTGTGTGGAAAAGGCTGGAGGGGCTTCTCACTCTCCTGTCCTTCTGACTTTGCAAACTATAAGCAGCCTGTGTCATTTTTACTCTTTGCACTGAGGGATGTACTGGGACTGTTTCAAGTACTTTCGGAACAGCATCAGTAATGCAGGTTTGGATAGGATAAGTTACCCAGTATTCTATCTTCTGTTCTGCATGCTTCATTTGGGATTTTAAATAATTTGCTCGTTTAAAACTTTGCAGTCGAACCAGCTAATTTACTCCAAGAATATCCACTATATACTTAGCTAAAACAAATAGCCAAGTTACGGTCTGGGCTACTTGCTTAAAAATGTTTTGAGGGGTCTGGCCTACTCCATAACAATTGAACCTATGCTGTTGACATCACTCTGCATTGCAAACTGGCCATTCAGCCAACCAAATCTCTGGGGTCAGGACAGATTGAGAAAGTGGTTAATAAAGCATACAATATCCTTAACTTTGCTAACAAGAGAATAGAGTACAGGAGCAAGGAGCGGATGCTGAGCTTGTAAAAGACACCAGTTACACCAGAGTTGAAATACAGTGTCCAGTTCCAGGCAACACAATTTAGGAAGATACAAAGGCAACTAGAATGAATTCATAAATGATTCACGGGAATGGTTCAAGGGATAAGGATTTGTTTTTTTGGATTGGCACAGAGTCAGTTGGCCAAAGGGTGTTTTTTTTCCTGTACTGTCGACCTCTATAAATCTATGAGGAACTGTCTTTACATGGATAGGTTGGGGAAGCTGGAACTGTTTTCACTGAAGAGAAGGTTGAGTTTAATCAAGGATTACAGAATCGTGAGGGGTCTGGGCAGAGTAGGGAGGAAGAAATCGTTGCCTATGATGAAAGAATCAACAAGAGAGGACACCAGTTTAAGTTTATTAGTCAAAGCAGCAATGATGATAAGAGGAGCATCTTCACATAATGGGTGGTTAGGATCTAGAATTTTAGTGCCTGAGAGTATTCTGAGGGTATGTTCAATTAAGGTTTTCAAGAAGAATTTGGATTATTATTTCAAAAGGAAGAATGGGTCAGGTTATGGGGAACTCACTGAATTGCTCCTTCAGAGGGCCAGTACAGACACAACAGAAGGGCCCAATGGCCTGTTGGAACCAATCTGGAACTCAAAACGACAGTGCAGGAGACTCAAGCTACTTGAGAGACTTGAGATTAGCAGATTTCATCCAATTCAAAGTGATTATGAAATTACACTGCACTTCCGTGGCACTTTAACATGTTTCAGTTTGACAGATAATTGGACGTTAAAATGCTGTATAATTTCAGACACCCAGGGATGGCCTGAGCCTACCAGAGGACCAAAGCCCTTCAACTGGTCTCTCCTTCTCCTCTTACATCCTGTCAGATCTTCACCTGGAATTAGAGACAGATAGCATCGATTTTGCTGCACATGTCCTTCATTCACACCATCCTCTGGCCCTTTCACAGTATTAATGTACAAAAGATAGATCTCGCCAAACAATACTGTCTTATGAAAGCTTTTGTGCATATATTATGAAGATACCAAGGATAAAAATGTCTAGAATTTGTCTCCAATCACCCAACCCTACTCTCCTTCCTGCTGTCCACTCAAACATACTTTGATCTTTACAGAATTTAAAATGATTTGTGCTGACCATCTTTCTAGGTCTGGCAGCAGCTGCTTTCCACTAAATTCTACTATGTGATCCAAGTTCTAACATTTACAGTCGTTGTTTCAGATGTGTGCAATTCTGTGTCATGTTGGACTGCTACGTATTTTAGCCATGATGTGACATCTCCCTTTCCATCCTGCTCAAATTTGAATGAATTCCAAAAATCCATTCAAAGTTTCAAACTGACAAAAGTCCACTTTGAGCTTGCCTAGCGTCTTGTTCAGGTTGAAACTCACTTTTGAACAGTGCTTTAAAATAAATAAATAGAGGGAGTGGATTCAATTGCACAGAAAATTTAAAACAAATGACATAAAAGCGAAGGCAGGATTGCCGGTTGATGGAGTTGAAAGTTACCAGAAAGCAAATGGTAGGGACATGGTGCATTAGTGTCATATTGTACAAGTTTAAAAAAAATCACAACACCAGGTTATAATCCAAAAGGTTTATTTGGAAGCACTAGCTTTTGACCTGATGAAGAAGCAACACTTCAAATGCTAGTGCTTCCAAATAAACCCGTTGGACTATAAACTGGTGTTGTGCAATTTTTAAACTTTGTCCACCCCAGTCCAACACCGGCACCTCCAAAGAGCCAAAGTGCAGGGAAACTCAATCATTGAAGGAATTTAAAGGCCTTATCCTGAACAAAAGGATAATCCAGAATAAGACAGATGAACTGACGACACATCAGGGTAACCTTGGGAGGAGGGGTGGGGGAGCAGGGGTGGTTGTAGCCCTTGTAATGAGGTCACTCAGGCGGAACTCTCTATAAGGGTTCCCTTATTGGATCAGAATAGCACCAATCACAGTTCTGTTTACTCCCTGAGGGAGCTGGATCAGTGTCAAAGATTCTCCATGTGTAGATAAAAGGACATCTTGGAGACCAGCCTCTGTCAAGTTATTTCAGTGGTCAGGAGAGGTTATTAAAGTTTTCAGAACAAGTTTTTAGATTACTTACAATGTGGAAACAGGCCCTTCGGCCCAACAAGTCCACACCGACCCGCTGAGGCGCAACCCACCCATACCCCTGCATTTACCCCTTACCTAACACTATGGGCAATTTAGCATGGCCAATTCACCTGACCTGCACATCTTTGGACTGTGGGAGGAAACCGGAGCACCCGGAGGAAACCCATGCAGACACGGGGAGAACGTGCAAACTCCACACAGTCAGTTGCCTGAGTGAGGAATTGAACCCGGGTCTCTTGCGCTGTGAGGCAAGAGTGCTAACCACTGTGCCACCGTGCCGCCCAAAATGTGATAGTGCATGGAAAGGGCCAAGAGTCTCACTTCAGGCCTAACAGATAAAGGGGACAATAGAGGAGGGGCACGACTAGCACAGGATTGAAAGCATTGTAATTGAATGTGTGCAGTAGAAACAAGGGAAATGAGATTGAAATTGGTGTGAATGAGGTTTTGAGCAAAGAGACACAGCTGCAAGGGGACCAAATACCTTAGGATATGCTTCCTATTGAAATGACAGTCAGGTTGGCAGACAGAGCAGGGTTGCCAGGTTAGTAAGAAATGAAATTACATCAATAGAAGTGATACGGTCAGAAGGTGCAGAAAGTGTGTAGGTGGAGTTCAGGACCCACAAAGGGGAAAAAAAATGACTGATGGAAGTTGTGTACAGGTCTTCTGGACAGGAATGGTTGTTGCAGGTTCCGGGATTTAGATGTTTCAGTGAGAGCAGAGAAGGTGGTAAAAGAGGGGGAGGTGTGGCATTGTTAGTCAAGGACAGTATTACAATAGCAGAAAGGGTATTTGAGGACTCGTCTACTGAGGTAGTATGAGCTGAGGTAAGAAACAGGAAAGGAGAGAACACCCTGTTTGGAGTTTTCTATAGGTCTCCGAATAGTTCCAGAGATGTCGAGGAAAGGATAGCAAAAATAAAAAAGTAGGAGCGAGAGTAACAGGGTAGTTGTTACAGGGGACTTTAACTTTCCAAATATTGACTGGAAACACTATAGTTCGAGTACTTTAGATGGGTCAGTTTTTGTCCAGTGTGTGCAGGAGGGCTTCCTGACACAGGATGGAGACAGGCCAACAAGGGGCGAGGCCACATACGATTTGGTATTGGGTCATGAACCCAGACCAGGTGTTAGATTTGGAGGGAGGCAAGCACTTTGGTGATAGTGACCACAATTCAGCTACATTTACTTTAGCGATGGAAAGAGATAGCAAGATACCACAGGGCAAGAGTTATTGCTGGGGGAAACGCAATTACAACTTGATTAGGCAAGATTTAGGATATATAGAATGGGGAAGGAAACTACAGGGGATGGGCACAACTGCGATGTGGAGCTTGTTCAAGGAACAGCTAATGTGTGTCCTTGACAAGTGTGCACCTGTCAGGCAGGAAGGAAGTGGTCGAGCGAGGGAGCCGTGGTTTATTAAAGAAGTGGAATTTCTTGTCAAGAGGAAGGCGGCAGCCTACGTTAGGATGAGACATGAAGGCTCAGTTAGGGCGAGAAGTGAAGCTCAGTTAAGGTGCTTGAGAGTTACAAGTTCACCAGGAAAGACCAAAAAGAGAGTTAAGAGGAGCCAGGAGGGGACATGCCAACGACTTCTCAAGGAAAACCGTAAAGCCTTCTATAGGTATATCAGGAATAAAAGAATGATTAGAGTAAGAGTAGAGCCAGTAAAGGACAGTAGTGGGAAGCTATGCATGGGGTCCGAGGAGAAGCACTAAATTAATATTTTTCCTCAGTTTTGGTCACACTGGAAAAAAAATCTTGTCAAGGAGAATACAGAATCTCAATACAGGCTACGAGACCAGACGGGATTAAGGTTGACTAGGAGGTGGTGTTAGCAATTTTGGAAAGAGTGAAAATAGCTAACCTGCCTGGGCCGGATGGGATTTATTCTAGGATCCTCTGGGAAGCCAGCGAGGAGACTGCAGAGCCTTTGGCTTTGATCTTTATGTTGTCTCCAGGAGTAGTGCCTGAAGACTGGACGATAGCAAATCTTGTCCCCTTGTTCAAGAAGGGGAGTAGAAACAACCTTGGTAATTCTAGACCAGTGAGCCCTATTTCAGTGGTGGGTAACGTGTTGGAAAAGGTAAGAAGAGATAGGATTTATAATCATCGAGAAAGGAAGGAGTCGATTAGGGATAGTCAACATGTTTTTGTGAAGGGTAGGTTGTGCCTCACAAACCTTATTGAGTTCTTTGAGAAGGTGACCAACAAGGTGGATGAGGGTAAACCGGTTGGTATGGGGTATATGGATTTCAGGAAGGCATTACATAATGTTCCCCACGGTAGACTATTGTACACAATACAGAGGCATGGGATTGAAGGTGATTTTGTGGTTTGGATTAGAAATTGGTTAACTGAAAGAAGACAGAGAGTAGTCCTGATGGGTAATGTTCATCCTGTTCATTTAGTTACTAGTGGTGCACTGGAAGGATCTGTTTTGGGGCCACTGCTGTTTGGTGCACTGGAAGGATCTGTTTTGGGGCCACTGCTGTTTGACATTTTTATAAATGACCTGGATGAAGGCATAGAAGGATGGGTTAGTAAATTTGCAGATGACACTAACATTGGTAGGGTTGTGGATAGTGCTGAAGGATGTTGCAGGTTACAGAGGGACATAAATAAGCTGCAGAACTGGGCTGTGAGATGGCAAATGGAGTAATTGTGGAAAAGTGAGAGGTTATTCACTTTGGAAGGAGCAACAGGAATAAAGAATATTGGGCTAATGGTAACATTCTTGGTAGTATAAATGAGCAGAGATAGCTCGGTGTCCATGTGCATGGATACCTGAAAGTTGCCACCCAAATTGATAGGATTGTTAAGGCGGCATATGGTGGGTTAGCTTTTATTTGTAGAGGGAATGAGTTTTGGAGCCACGAGGTCATGCTGCAGCTGTACAAAACTCTGGTGTGGCTGCACTTGAAGTATTTTGTACAGTTCTGGTCACCGCATTATAGAAAGGATGTGGAAGCTTTGGAGAGGGTTCAGAGATTAGATTAGATTAGAGTAGATTAGAGTAGATTACAGTGTGGAAACAGGCCCTTCGGCCCAACAAGTCCACACCGAACCGCCGAAGCGCAACCCACCCATACCCCTACATTTATTCCTTACCTAACACTACGGGCAATTTAGCATGGCCAATTCACCTGACCTGCACATCTTTGGACTGTGGGAGGAAACCGGAGCACCCGGAGGAAACCCATGCAGACACGGGGAGAACATGCAAACTCCACACAGTCAGTCGCCTGAGGCGGGAATTGAACCCGGGTCTCAGGCACTGTGAGGCAGCAGTGCTAACCACTGTGCCACCGTGCCGCCCACAGAGGGGATTTACTAGGATGTTGCCTGGTATGGAGGGAAGGTCTTGTGAGGAAAGGCTGAGGGACTTGAAGCTGTTTTCATTATAGAGAAGAAAGTTGAGAGATGACTTAATAGAGACATACGAGATGATCAGAGGATTAGTTAGGGTGGATAGTGAGAGCGTTTTTCCATGGATGGTGATGGTAAGCATGAGGGGATTTAGCTTTAAATTGAGGGGTGATAGATATAGAACAGATGTCAGAGGTGGTATATTTATTCAGTAGTGGGGGCATGGACTGCACTGTAGTAGACTCGCCAACTTTTAGGGCATTTAAATGGTCATTGGATAAACATATGGATGAAAATGGAATAGTGTAGGATATAAAGGCTTCAGATTGGTTCCACAGGTCGGCGCAACATCAAGGGCCAAAGGGCCTGTACTGTGCTGTAATGTTCTATGTTCTCGTCAAGATGGGGGGCAGTGAATAAATCAAGAGATAGAAAAGGTATTTAAGAAAGGCACTACAACAATAATCAGGTGGACTGCGAAAGTAAGTGGGTGGAGTAGCCCAAGAAAAGGTCATCCTGGCATACCTATAAGATGATTTCTTTTAGAGAAGCTGGTTGAAGACCCTATGAGAGAGCAGACAATTTGCACTCAGTATGAAATGATGCAGACTTGATTTGGGAACTTAAGGTGAAGGAGCTCCTGGCAGACAGTGAACATGGCATGATAGAATTCACCCTGCGGCTGTTTTTTTAAAGCTGGAATCAGATGTATTGGCATTACAACTGAGTAAAGATAACGACAAAGACATAAGGGAGAAGCTGCCCAGATAGCAGGGAAGATATTGCAGGAGCAAAAGCAAGAGTTTCTGGAGTAAATCAGGAAGTACAGCATAAATTCAACAAGGAAGAAGAAACATGTTCAGGGAGGAGAAGACAAACATGGCTGGTGAGGGAAGTCACAAACAGCATAAGAACAAAAGAGAAAGCATATGATGTAATGATGATTGCTGGCAAGTCTATGAAACCAGAAGAAATTAAAAAAGCAAAAAGGGGAAGAGAATGAAAGATAAGCCAGCTAGTAATATAGGAGAGGGCAAGAGTTTTCTTAGGTACATTATAAGGTGTGTGAGTGTGTATGTGTGTGGAGAGAGAGACAGAGACAGAGACAGAGAAAAAGAGACAGAGAGAGAGAGAGAGAGAGAGACACAGAGAGAGAGCGAGAGACAGAGAGACGCACAAGAGTGGACATTGTGTAGCTGGAAATGAGACTGCAGAAGTAGTAACGGGGAGAAAGAAATGGCAGAGGAACAGAATAAATACTTTGTATGAATCTTCATCGTGGAAGATAGCAGTCATACAAGAACTTCAAGAGTTGTGGGCAGAATCAAATATAGTCATCAACATGAATGAGGTGATGCTGGGGAAACTGAAAGATCTCAAACTGGATAAACCATGTGGACCATGTGGACCAGATTGACCACACCCCAGAGATCCGAAGGAAATGGCTGAGGAGATTGAAGAGACATTGATGTCCAGTCACTAAATCACTGGAGTCAGGCAAGGTCCCAGTGTACAGGAAAACGGTTAACATAACACCCTTGTTTGAGATGAGAGGGAAGCAGAAGAGGGGGAAATTATAGACCAATTAATCTGACCTTAGTCGTTGGTAAGATTTGAGAGTTCAATATTAACAATGATATTGCAGATTACATGGAAGTACATGGTAAGTTTGCAAATGCAGGTGAAGAGGCAGGTAGTATTGAGAAGATGAGAAGCTGCAGGAGAATTTGGACAGACTAGGAGAGTGGGCAAAGAAGTGGCAGATGGAATACAATAGGGGAAAGCATGAGAGCATGCACTTTGGAAAGAAGAATAGAGGTGTAAATTGTCTAAATGGAGAAAGGTTTAGAAATCTGAAGTACAAATGGACTTGGAATTCCTGGTTCACAATTTGTCTTAAGGTTAACAGGCAGGTTCAGTTGAGAGTTAGGAAGGCAAATGCAATCTTAGCATTCGTTTCAAAATGGCGAGAATATAAGAGCAAGAATGTACTGCTGAAGCTGTACAAGGCTCTGGGTCAGACTGCATTTTGAACATGGAGCAGTTTTGGGCCCCGATATTAAGGAAATATATGCTAGCATCAGAGGAAGTTCAGAGGAAAGACCCCAAAAATGAAGGGCTGACATATGGGGAATGGTTGAGAAAAATGGATCTGTCGTCAATGGATTTTAGAAGGAAAGGGGTGGGGGAAGGGGAGGATGGGTGGAATCTCATTGAGACTTGTACACACAGAAAGACCTGGATAGTGTGGACATGTAGCAGATGTTTCCACAAGGAGGAAAGACTAGGACTCAAGGGCACAGCCTCAGAATGAAGTGATCCTTTGGAACTGAGATGTGGAGAAATTTCTTCAGCCAGGTGATGAACCTGTAGAATTCACTGGCGCAGAGGGCTCTGATGGCCAAGTCATTGAGCGGAATTTTAAAATTCCTGATTATTAAGGAGATCAAAGGTTCCAGAGAGAAGGCAGAACGATGAGGATGAGAAACATAATTGAACAATGAAGCCTAATTCTGCTTGTATATCTTATGTTCTTAAGATGGAGGAGTCAAACTTGCTCCTTTTCCTAAACATGTTTGAAAAACTCACTTTGTTCTCTAGTGTGGTCTATGGCAAACACACCTTCACCGATCAATATATATGTTCGGATTTGTTGCTCCACACATTGGATTAGTGTTATTAACAGTCTCAAATAGGGCTCAAGTCAATTGCACATTTTGCAAGGTTGACAGAAATAACTCACATGAAATCTGTCCTGCAGCACACTGAACTAAGATGGTCATATCGTTGTTTGCTGTGAATCATGTAACATCACAAATAGCCCAAAAGGCAATTAATCACTTTCACTTCTGAAAGGTACCAGTGTATCTCAAATTGCTCTTGAATCACAAAGTATCTCAAAACATTGAATAAGTTTATTTCATGTTGCTGCTAAGCAGTGGCTACTCAAATGGTATATTTCACTGATAGGATAATTCCATCAGGCAAAACAAAGATTGGTTGCCATACCAGAAACAACATAGTGTGGGGATTTCAGTGCCAGTGTGCTGCCAGGTAGTTAAGCTGTACATACCAATGAATGAGGCCATGCTTTTCCTTTGGCTGTTAGTAATACAGAGTAAGGACCATATTCAACAAAATGTGCTTGCAAATTCCAAAACAAAATGTCTACTGCAAGCAACTGGGCAGCACTTGCTGAATATCCTGTACGCTAATCGCTACACTGACAACAATGAAGCTTGCTTCATGGCTCATTTAATGTTTCTAAGAACCAACATAGATTCGGACACAGAGATATATTCACTAAAAATGAAAGGAGCATGCTTGAGCCTTGTGCCTTCCCTCAATTATTCAGGCGCTTGAACATAGGCCCTTCTGTGAAACCAATCTAAAGCCCATCTAACCTACGCTATTCCATCATCGTTCATATGTTTATCCAATAACCATTCAAATGCCCTTATTACTCTCCCATAATTCGCCATTGCTTTCTTGTCAAGACAATACATTGGCAAATCTCTCTCTATAGCATAAAATGCAATGACCATTTGAAATTTGCAGTCTTGTTTGTCCTGATGAGTGCGAGACGGAACGTTTGTGATCTCTCTCCATTTCATCAATATTCACATTAAAGATGTGATTTGGAGATGCCGGTGTTGGACTGGGGTGTACAAAGTTAAAAATCACACAACACCAGGTTATAGTCCAACAGGTTTAATTGGAAGCACACTAGCTTTCGGAGCGACGCTCCTTCATCAGGTGATTGTCAATTCCAATTAAACCTGTTTGACTATAACCTGGTGTTGTGTGATTTTTAACTTTGTGCACATTAAAGATCGTTTTAAAAAAGGCAAACTAGTATTGTCTCAATTGTTCTGAAGTGTTCAATATATGATGCTACCTGAACTGGAAGATTGAGTTAGAAGGAGAGGTTAGATTGGCTTAGACTTTTTTTCCTTGGAGCGTAGGAGACTGAGGGGTGACCTGATAGAGGTTGATAAAACCAGGAGGGGCACAGATAAGATAGATAGTCAACAGCTTTTCCCCATGGTAGGGGAGTTTAAATCTAGAGGGCATAGGTTTAAGGTGAGGGGAAAGATACAAAATGGCCAAGAGGGGCAATGTTTTAAAAATAAAAAGAGGGCAGTGAGTGTATGGGACAGGCTGCCAGAGGTAGTGATGGAAGAGACTACAACTTTGTCATACAAGTCACATTTAGACAGGTACATGGATGGGAGAGGCATGGAACCAGCTTAAATGTCTAAAAACAGACTAAAATGTCGGCAAATGGGACTTGTTTAAATTATGCAAAGTGGGCAGCCTGGGCAAGTTGGGCTGAAGGGCCGGTTTACATGCTGTACACTTCTATGACATCCAGATTGCAAATTGCAAAGAGCAAGGAGAAAATGAATCAAGACAGATTTGTACGTGAGGAGGGAGGGAACAAGCCAGAGAGTGTAGGACCCAGACCAGAACATGGAACAATTCTAAAACAAAGAAGGGAAGAGGACCACAATGTCAAGAGGGAGCAGACTTTGACCTGGGCCTTAGAAATAGAGGTGGTTGCAAAAGCAAAAATAACTCCTGGTAAATTGGAAAAGGAAAACTGTCGTCAAGCTCCTCTCTGCTCCAGGCAAACCGAAAGGCCATATGAAAAATATCCTTCAAACGATAACATAGTACTGGCAGTCGCTGAACTTTATACCAAGCCAGAAACAGCAAAAGGAAATGTCTCAATGCCACCTCCACTAATTACAGTTAACCCCAGAGTGCGAGTGTGTAGTGCTGTGGAAACTGGAAGCAAACTGCTTTCAACAAACTACAGACCAGGAGAAGGCAGATTATAAAATGAAGCACAATTTCTCTCAATCCTTCATCCAAATTTCCCAACACTGTTGTTTGTTATTGGAAGCTCTGCTTATTTAGGGTCCTGCAACCAGCTTTCACAACAGAGCTGGCTAGCTCATTTAGTGGAAACTACTACAAATGGTTACTAAAAATATCCCTGCACCACAGTTACTGTAGGACACTGACAGGCAACTGCAACTTCAAAGTTACCATTTACATTCCTCTAATATGACTCACCTAGCAACATGCTTTCCACTTAAAGGTGGCATTTTCAATGTTTTTCCCACCCCAATTTCAGACAATACAATTTGCTATCAGCATTTTATGTTCAAAGCTGGTTCTAGTAAAAGTAGGAGGAAGATTTCTAAAGTATTTTGATCCTAATCTTTACATACACACATGATAGTTATTGAAAGGTGTGGTGCTGGAAAAGCGCAACAGGCCAGGCAGCATCAGAGAAGCAGGAGAATTGACGTTTCGGGCATAAGCCCTTCTTCAGGCTCAGGCCCGAAATGTCGCTTCTCCTGCTCCTCGGATGCTGCCTGGCCTGTTGCGCTTTTCCAGCACCACACCTTTCAGCTCTGGTCTCCAGCATCTGCAGTCCTCACTTTCTCCTACACACACGCACGATAAAATTGTAGGAAGTGGAAATGCAGTGACACTGAAATGATGAGACATCATTTTGCTCTATTTTTGCGATACAATGGAGTAATTAGAAGAACAAGGAATACCATGAAAAATGACTCGTGGTCATTGCAAAAGGAAAATTCAAGGAGGAGAGAAAGTTTGTTGTTAGAATATTGAATGGACTAGAGATTAAATGGAACGGGGGCAGGACAGCTCTGAAACAGCATGAAGTGGTGCTGATAGAGATGTCAAGACTGATTAGATTAGATTAGATTAGATTACTTACAGTGTGGAAACAGGCCCTTCGGCCCAACAAGTCCACACCGACCCGCCGAAGCGCAACCCACCCATACCCTTACATTTACCCCTTTAATCTAACACTACGGGCAATTTAGTATGGCCAATTCACCTGACCTGCACATCTTTGGACTGTGGGAGGAAACCGGAGCACCCGGAGGAAACCCACGCAGACACGGGGAGAATGTGCAAACTCCACACAGTCAGTCGCCTGAGTCGGGAATTGAACCCGGGTCTCTGGCGCTGTGAGGCAGCAGTGCTAACCACTGTGCCACCGTGCCGCCCACTGCGTTTATGGCAGCGCACAACATTGAGTGCGCATCTCAAGATGTCATGAGAACAGCTGTCTAAGGAGCGTTTTACATCAGAGATACTAGTCAATGTGGGTGGACAAAGGACAAAACTTCAGTTGTAATCTACATGGGATGAACCTGAGCTAGCAAAGTCACTGAGGAATGGGATGTTGCTGTGGAAGCGAGTTTTGACAAATACCTTGACAAACACGAGAAGTAATGATGGTCAACGAGAGATTAGAATGGAAATCCTATCCGACAGAGGATTAGAACTTCAAGTTGGGCATACCCGGAAGAAATGTAACAGTGAGTTAAAACACTAAAATAAAACAAAGAACGGAGGATGCTGAAGATCTGAAACAAAAACAGAAAATGATGGAGAAATTGAGCAACTGGAGCAGGATCTGTGGAGAGGAAGCAGAGTTAACGTTATGAGATCAGTGATCTCCTTTAGAGTGGACTGTAGTTAGGAAGAACTAGTAAATATGCGAAGAGATGAGAGGGCGTGAGCAGATAGATGAAAATAAAGCCCAGAGTGACAGTGACTGCCAGTTCTGAAGAAGGGTTACAGGTCTCGAACATTAACTTTTTCTCCCCACAGATGTTGCCTGACCTGCTCAGTTTTTCCAGCTACTTCCGGTTTTGTTGCACATCTTTAGGGTCAGTAGTTCTTCATTTTATTTTGGAAAGTGGAAGGACGGTTAAAGGAGATAGAGTAATACATTACCTCCAAGCTGGAACAGATTATACAAAAATATGACTGAAGAAGATAAAGAAGCGCACATATATAGTATCTTTCATAACCACTGCATACCTCAAAGCATTTTCCAGTCGAGGAAGTACTTCTTTAATATCCTCACTTTTATAATGGAAGGTACAGGGCAGTTAATGCACACACAACATGTTAATGCCTGACCAGATAATCTGTTTCCTATAATTGTTGATTGATGGATTAATATTTTCCAGGACTAAGGACAAGCAATGACAGTACAGATGATGAACTCTCACCTGACGCATGTGCAATCACAGAGTAAAGTTCCTGAGGCCCGCCCACTCAGTCTCCAACTACAAACTTCATAATAGTCAATAGGGATTGAAAATAATGTTATTTCACTGGCTTTCATCAACCGAACATAATGCTCAAAAAATGAAAGATAGTCAGAGCTACAACATCCTGAGTGTGTATAAAACGAGTTAAAGAGCTACACCACCCCAAGAGGGTGTTAAAACCAGCCAGACATGTGAGGGAGAAATATTTTTATTCAGAGTATGGTGAGTTTAGTACTCACTGACCGCAGGGGTGCTAGAGACTGAAAGTGTCATAACATCGTAAAAGTATTCAAAATCCAAGGCAGACAAGGCTATAGGACGTGTAGAAAATGGGATTAGAAATAGTATGGATGCAATAGGCCGAGGGCTTTTTTGGTGCAGAGATCTTTATGATTCCATGAAATGAAATATGACAAATGCTATTAAGGATGAAATTACAGTGCACTATGGGCCCTTCGGCCCTTGATGTTGTGCCGACCTGTGGAATCAATCTGAAGCACATCTAATCTACACTATGACATTTGCATCCATATGTTTATCCTATGCCCGTCAAGTTGGCAAGTCTACTGCTGTTGCAGGCAGGGCATTCCACGTCTCTACTACTACGTAAAGAAACTACCTCTGACATCTGTCCGATATTCTATCATGCCTCAATTTAAAGCTCTTGTGAGCCATCACCATCTGAGGAACATTTTGGAGCTTGCGAGGGATAGGAACAAACAGTGTGGGAAGGTCTTGACAGTATAGGAAGGTATTCAATTGGGTGAGGGGAAATTATACTGCTATAAGACAGGAGCTCTGGAGTATAAATTGGGAATAATTGTTCTACCGGAAAGGCACAACACAAACGTGCAGGCTGTTTAAGGAGCACTTGTTGCAAGTGTTGGATAACTTCACTCCACTGAGACAGGCAAGGGATGGTAAGGTGAAGGAGTCTTGGGTGACAACAGCAGAGGAGCTTCTCGTCAAAACAAAGGAAGCAAGGATCTGGCACAACTTTAGAGGATTACAGGGTAGCTAGGAAAGAGTTGAAAAATGGACTGAGAAGAGCTAGGAGGGAGCACGAAAAAGCCTTGGCTGGAAGGATTACGGAAAACCAAAAGATGTTCTGCACGTACGTGAGGAATAACAGAATGACCAGATAGACGGTAGGGCCAATCAGGCATGGTGGAGCAAACGTGAGCCTGGAGTCTGAAGAGGTGGGGGACGTCCTAAATAGTGTTTTGCTTCAATATTCACTAGAGAGAGATCTTGTTGATAGTGAGAACACTATGGACCAGGTTAATAGGCTTGAATAGATTAATATTAAGGAAGTCGATGTGCTGGAAATTCTGGGAAGCATGGAGATAGAGAAGGCCCCAGCGTCGGACCAAAAATATCCAAGTTTACTACTGGAAGCGAGGAATGAATGAGATTGCTGCGCCACTGGCTATGATCTTTGCATCCTCACTCTCCACAGGAGTAGTACTGCCTGAGTTGAGGGAGGCAAATGCTATTCCTTTGTTCAAGAAAGGGAATAGGGAAATCCCTGAGAATGACAGACCAGTCAGTCTTACATTTGTGGTAAGCAAGGTACTGGAAAGGATTCTGAGAAATAGGATTTATGACAATTTGGAACAACAGTTTAATTAAAGATAGTCAGCATGGCTTTGTGAGGGGCAGGTCATGATTCAGAAGCCTTACTGAGTTCTTTGAGGATGTAACAAGACAAGTTGACTAAAGTTCGAGCAGTGGATGTGGTGAATATGGATATCAGTAAGATATCTGGTAAGGTTCCCCACGGTAGGCTCATTCAGAAAATTAGGAGACATGGGATATGGGAAAATTTGGCTGTCAGGATACAGAATTGGCCGGTTGAAAGAAGACAGTGAGTGGTAGTGGTTGGAAAGTATTCCACCTGGAGGTTGGTGACCGGGGCGATCTGTTCTTGGGCCTCTGCTCTTTGTAGTTTTCATAAATGACTTGGATGAGGAAGTGGAAGTGGAAAGGTGGGTTAGTAAGTTTGCCGATGACACAAGGGTCGGTGGTGCTGTAGATAGAGTGGAGGCCTGTTGCAGGCTACAAGGCATTGACAGGATGCACAGCTGGGCTGAGAAGTGACAGATGGAGTTCAACCTGGATAAATGTGAAGTTATTCATTTCGGAAGGTCAGATTTGAATGCTGAATTCAGGATTAAAGACAGGATTGTTGGCAGTGTGGAGGAACAGCAGGATCTTGGGGTCAATGTGCATAGATCCCTCAAAGTTGCCACCCAAGTTGATAAGGTTGTCAAGAAGGCATATGGTGTTTTGGCTTTCATTAACAGGGTGATTGTGTTTAAGAGCCGCAAGGTTTTGCTGCAGCTGTATAAAACTCTGTTAGACCACACTTGTTAGACCACCATAATGTGCCTAGTTCTGGTCGCCTCATTATAGAAAGGATATAGATGCTTCAGATAGGGTGCAGAGGTGATTTACCAGGATGCTGTCTGAATTGAAGGGCTTGTCTAATGAAGAGAAGTTGGAGAGGAAGAAAGAAAGAGAGGTGACTTGATAGGGATGTACAAGGTAATGAGAGGCATAGATAGAGTAGATAGCCAAAGACTTTTCCCCAGGGCAGAAACGGCTGTCATGAGGGGTCAAAATTTTAAGGTGATTGTGTAAAGAACCTAACTCTGACATCTACCCTATACCTTTTTCCAGAGTGGTGGCTGTGTGGATTGCACTGCCAGCGGTGGTAGTAGAGTCAGATCCATTAGGGAGACTTTAACGACTGCTGAACAAGCACATGGGCGGTAGTAAATTGTGGGGCGTGTAGGTTAGGTTGATCTTAGATTAAGATAAGTGTTCAACAGACCATAGTGGGCCCAAGCGCCTGTGCTGTGCTGAACTGTTCTATGTTCTACATAATTTGAGTAAATTGTGAGCTAATTAGATGTAATAGGAAGTACAGCTCAATCCACAATTCTGGAAAGTGGCAGTGCACAATAGCAGATCTGAAGGGGCTTAAACATGAATACGTTCACTGTTATGGGAAAGAGTGGATTCTCATGCAGAACTGCATCAACATGGGAGTAAAGCATCAGCAAGGCCAGCTCATGTTACTGCATCAACATCTATTTTCTCTCCATCTTGGCTGCAATCCCATTCATACAAGCCCAGATCCGGTTAATTCTTGCTAGTGTAATCCCAGTTTCCTAAAAACCTACTTGGCAATGGTTAGAATACTCAGAGCCAAAAATGTTCAGAGTGTCAGAATAAGATTAATGTGGATTCCATTCTTAAATTTACTTTGGAGGTCTGAGTCAATCCAAAACAAATTCAAGTCTGGAAGGGCTTTCTTTCAAGACAAGGGTGGAATTAGAGTCATAGGATCTTGCAAAATGGAATCGGATAAATATTTGGAGGGCAAAATTTCCACGACATAAGGGAAAGAGTTATGTAGTTTAAGTCCATTCATGTCAATACATGAATAGCTCCACCATGGTTCTCACTGATGAAACCCAAAACAGTAATGCGGTTTCCCTCTCCACAGAGGCTGCCTGATTTCCTGATTTGCCAAGCGTAGGCAACACAATTTTGTTTTAACTTGATTATTAATCCAGTCCCAGTAAGAGAGACAGATAGAATGTATAAGTGATGTCAGCCTACTAGATCCACTAAATGGAAAAACAGAATACTAGAACATTATAAGATAAGTGAGACCCTTGGCATTGCTTTGGATGATAAGTAGACAGTGTGGCTAGACAGCAGCTTTTTGTTGGTTTCTGAGCAGAACAGCTATGAGAATTAGAAATGCATGTTGGGCTGGGTTTTTACATCATGTTTATCAAGTACTAAGTGGGCCAGTTCCTGCCTTCTCAACAAATTCCCACCAATATGTTCGCCTCAAAGAGACTTGCCAGTGTAAGGATGGGTTTTGCAATTTCCAATTGGATGTGTGCTTGGTGCAGGTCTGGCAGGGCTTGACTGTGGAGACAAGGGTGACCTGTCTTCTGCCCAATCTCAGGTAAATAGTCAATGGAAATCATACTGAGACCACATTGATGCTGGTGAGACCACATCTGGGGCACTGTGAATAGATTTATTCTTTTAATTCAGTAAGGATGTGATTGTATGAGGTCAGAAATCACACAACACCAGGTTAGAGTCCAACAGGTTTATTCAAAATCACAAACTCCTTCCTCTGAAGTTGCTGAGATTTCAGATAAACCTGTTGGACCATAAACTGCGCCGTGTGACTTGTGCCCACAGTCCAACACCAGCACTTCCACATCATGATTGTATTAGACACAGTTCAAATAAGTTCCACTTGAATGATTCATTGGATGAGGAAGTTGTCTTTTGAGCAAAGTTTGGGCTTGAATCCATTGAGATTTAAAAGAATGAGAAATTTATTTATGGAGACATACAAAGATCCTGAGAGAGATTTGAGTGGACGATAAAAAGATGTTTCTTCTTTTGGAGAAACTCCAACCAGGGGACAGAGCTTTAAAATAAGGGTTTCCCATTTTAGACAGAGGTTAGGAGAGCTTTTGTTTTCTCTGAATGCCACTGCTTTGTGGAATTTTCTTGCTCCCACGGCAGCATCATTGAACATAGTTATACAGCACAGAAACAGACTTCGGTCCAACTTGTCCATGCCAAGCAAGTTTCACAAACTAAACCAGTGCCATCTACTTGCATTTGGCCCATATCCCTCTCAATCGTTCCCATTCATGAACCTGTCCAAATGTCTTTTAGATGTTGTAACTGTACCTGCATCTACCACATTCTCTGGCAGTTCATGTCATATATGTGTGAGTAAGTTGCTCCTCAGGTCCCTTTTAAATCTTTCTCCTTTCACCTTAATATTGTACCCTCAAGTTTTGAAATCCCTATCCAAGGGAAAAGACCTTGGCAACTCACCTTATCCATGCCCTTCATGATTTTATAAACCACAACCTCCTACCGATGTAACTATCCATGAACTATCGTGAACTCCCCGCCCGACCATTAACTGTATAAGATTAGATTACATTACAGTGTGGAAACAGGCCCTTCGGCCCAACAAGTCCACACCGACCCGCCGAAGCGAAACCCACTACGGGCAATTTAGCATGGCCAATTCACCTGACCCTGCACATCTTTTGGACTGTGGGAGGAAACCGGAGCACCCGGAGGAAACCCACGCAGACACGGGGAGAACGTGCAAACTCCACACAGTCTGTCGCCTGAGGCGGGAATTGAACCCGGGTCTCAGGCGCTGTGAGGCAGCAGTGCTAACCACTGTGCCACCGTGCCGCCCACATATAAGTCCTGCCCTCGATTGTCTTACCAAAATGCAACACTGCAATTATTTACATTAAACTCCATCTGTCACTGCTTGTCCCATTGGCCCAATTAGATTATAGGTTCGATTAGATTAGATTCCCTATAGCATGGAAACAGGACATAGAACATAGAACAGTACAGCACAGAACAGGCCCTTCAGCCCACGATGTTGTGCCGACCACTGATCCTCATGTATGCACCCTCAAATTTCTGTGACCATATGCATGTCCAGGAGTCTCTTAAATGTCCCCAATGACCCTGCCTCCACAACTGCTGCTGTGGCAATGCATTCCATGCTCTCACAACTCTCTGTGTAAAGAACCCGTCTCTGACATCCCCTCTATACTTTCCTCCAACCAGCTTAAAACTATGACCCCTCGTGTTAGCCATTTCTGCCCTGGGAAATAGTCTCTGGCTATCGTCTCTATCTATGCCTCTCATTACCTTGTACACCTCAATTAGGTCCCCTCTACTCCTCCTTTCCTCCAATGAAAAAAGTCCGAGCTCAGTCAACCTCTCTTCATAAGATAAGCCCTCCAGTCCAGACAGCATCCTGGTAAACCTCGTCTGAACCTGCTCCAAAGAATCGACATCTTTCTTATAATAGGGCGACCAGAACTGGACGCAGTATTCCAAGTGCAGTCGAACCTAAGTTTTGTAGAGCTGCAACAAGATCTCACGACTCTTAAACTCAATACCCCTGTTAATGAAAGCTAAAACACCATACGCTTTCTTAACAACCCTGTCCACTTGGGTGGCCATTTTAAGGGATCTATGTACCTGCACACCAAGATCCCTCTGTTCCTCCACACTGCCAAGAATCCTATCCTTAATCCTGTACTCAGCTTTCAAATTCGACCTTCCAAAATGCATCACCTCGCATTTATCCAGGTTGAACTCCATCTGCCACCTCTCAGCCCATCTCTGCATCCTGTCAATGTCCCGCTGCAGCCTACAACAGCCCTCTATACTGTCAATGACACCTCCAACCAATGTATCATCTGCAAACTTGCTGACCCATCCTTCAATCCCCTCATCCAAGTCATTAATAAAAATTACAAACAGTAGAGGCCCAAGGACAGAGCCCTGTGGAACACCACTCACCACTGACTTCCAGGCAGAATATTTTCCTTCTACTACCACTCGCTGTCTTCTGTTGGCCAGCCAATTCTGTATCCAGACAGCTATGTTCCCCTGAATCCCATTCCTCCTGACCTTCTGAATGAGCCTACCATGGGGAACCTTATCAAATGCATTGCTGAAGTCCATATACACCAATCCACAGCTCGACCCTCATCAACCTTTCTAGTCACATCCTCAAAGAACTCGATAGGTTTTGTGAGGCATGACCTGCCCCTCACAAAGCCGTGTTGACTGCATTTAATCAAGCCATGCTCTTCCAGATGGTCATAAATCCTATCCCTCAGAATCCTTTCTAACACCTTGCAGGCGACAGACGTGTGACTTACTGGTCTGTAATTGCCGGGGATTTCCCTATTTCCTTTCTTGAAGAGAGGAATTACATTTGCCTCTCTCCAGCCCTCAGGTACGACTCCAGTGGAGAGCGAGGATGAAAAGATCTTCGCAAACAGCGAAGCAATTGCATTTCTCGTTTGCCAAAGCAGCCGAGGACAAATCTGGTCCGGGCCTGGCAACTTGACAAAATTTTCAGCACATCAGCTTCCTCTATCTCTATCCATTCCAGCATGCACACCTGCTCTTCAAAGGTTTCACTCACTACAAAGTTTGTTTCTTTCGTAAAGACAGAAGCAAAAAACTCATTGGGGGCTTCCCCTACCTCCTCAGACTCCACACGCAAATTCCCTATGCTATCCCTGATCAGCCCTACTCTTTCTTTGACCATTCTCTTATTCCTCACATAAGTGTAAAATGCCTTTGTGTTCTCCCTAATCCATTCTGCCAAGCCTTTCTCATGCCCCCTCCTGGCTCTCCTCAGACCATTTTTAAGCTCCTTCCTTGCCTGCCTGTAATCCTGTAGAGCTGAGCTTGACCCTAGCTTATGTAAGCTATCTTTTTCCTTTTAACGTGAAGCTCCACCGCTCTCGTCATCCAAGGTTTCTTTATCTTACCACTTCTTGCCTGTCTCAGGAGGGACATATTTATTCATCAGTTGCAACAACTGTTCCTTAAACAGTCTCCACATGCCTATAGAGCCTTTACCATGGAACAATTGCTCCCAATCCATGCTTCCTAACTCATGTCTAATCGCATCATAGTTTCCCCTTCCCCAATTAAATATCCTCCCATTTTGCATAATCCTCTCCTTCTCCATAGCTATGTAACGCACCCATCAGGAGCACCCAGAGGAAACCCACGCAGACACAGGGAGAACATGCAAACTCCACACAGTCGCCCGAGGTGGGAATCGAACCCAGGACCTTCAGCCCAACAGGTTCACACCGACTCTCCAAAGAGTGACCCACACAGACCCATCCACCTATCCTATATCTACCCCTGACTAACGCACCTATCAGGAGCACCCAGAGGAAACCCACGCAGACACAGGGAGAATGTGCAAACTCCACACAGTCGCCCGAGGCAGGAATCGAACCCAGGTCCTTAGCACTGTGATCAAGAACCTTTTGCGATCTTAGATAATATTTCTTACTGTCTACTACCAATTCTGGTGTCATCTGCAAAATTACTAACTATGCCTCCTATTTTGTGGCCCAGATGGAGTCCCCAGCCATGCACTCAGATCCTGTGTGGACCAGCTGGTGGAAGTATTCTGACATCTTTAACTTCTCCTTGCTACAATCCAAAGTCCCCAACTGCTTCAAGAAGACCATCACCATCCTCTTACTAAAGAAAACACAAGAAACATGGCTCAGCTACTACTCTATTTATGAATTACTTCGAGGAGTTAGTCATGGCTCACATGAACACGAGCCTCCTAGCCTGCCGTGATCCCTTGCAATTTGCCTAACATCACAACAAGCCCCCAGCAGACGCCATTTCCCTTACCCAAGGCTCAATGATTAGCACTGCTGCCTCATAGCACCAGGGACCCAGGTTTGGTCCCAGCCTCAGGTAATTGTCTGTGTGGATTTTCTACATTATCCCCCTGTCTGCATGTGTTCCCTCAGGGTGCTCCGGTTTCCTCCCACAATCCAAAGATACGACGGCACGATGGCTGTGTGGTTAGCACTGCTGCCTCACAGCACAGGGTCCCAGGTTCAATTCCGGCCTCAGGTAGAACATAGAACAATACAGCACAGAACAGGCCCTTCGGCCCACGATGTCGTGCTGAACATTTGTCCTAACTTAAGCACCCATCCATGTACCTATCCAATTGCCGTTTAAAGTTCGCCAATGATTCTGACTCTACCACTCCCACAGGCAGCGCATTCCTTGCCCCCACCACTCTCTGGGTAAAGAACCTACCCCTGACATCTCCCCTATATCTTCCACCCTTCACCTTAAATTTATGTCCCCTTGTAACACTATGTTGTACCCAGGGAAAAAGTCTCTTACTGTCTACTCTATCTATTCCTCTGATCATCTTATAAACCTCTATCAAGTCACCCCTCATCCTTCGCCGTTCCAACGAGAAAAGGCCGAGAACTCTCAACCGATCTCACGACTCTTGAATTCAATCCTTCTGCTAATGAACGCTAATACACCATAGGCCTTCTTACAAGCTCTATCCACCTGAGTGGCAACTTTCAAAGATCTATGAACATAGACCCCAAGATCCCTCTGCTCCTCCACCTTACTAAGAACCCTACCGTTAACCCTGTATTCCGCATTCTTATTTGTCCTTCCAAAATGGACAACCTCACACTTGACAGGGTTGAACTCGATCTGCCACTCCTCAGCCCAGCTCTGCATCATATCTAAGTTCCTTTGCAGTCAACAACAGCCCTCCTCACTATCTACAACTCCATCAATCTTCGTATCATCTGCAAAATTACTGAGTCACCAGGTAATTGTCTGTGTGGAGTTTGCACATTCTCCCCGTGTCTGTGTCAGTTTCCTCCGGGTGCTCCGGTTTCCTCCCACAGTCCAAAGATGTGCAGATCAGGTGAATTGGCCATGCTAAATTGCCCACAGTGTTAGGTGCATTAGTCAGAGGGGAATGGTTCTGGGTAGGTTATTCTTCGGAGGGTCGGTGTGGACTTGTTGGGCCAAAGGGCCTGTTTCCACACGGTAGGGAATCTAATCTAATCTATATGCAGGTTACGTGAATTGGCTATGCTAAATTGCCCATAGTGTTAAGTGAATTAATCAGAGGGAGATGGGCCTGGGTGGGGTTGCTCTTCGGAAGGTCGGCGTGGACTTGTCGGGCCGAAGCGCCTGTTTCCACACTGTATGGAATCTAATCTAATCTAGATTCACCTGTGCAACAGCTGGATAAGGAGGATACCAAAATAACTACAACTCTGCCTTCAACACTGTGATCTTCTAACTCCAAGACCTTGGTCTCTCCTCTACCCCATGCAACTGGATCCTCAGCTTCCTGACCTACAGACATCAGTAAAGATGGACAACAGCACCTCCTCCACGATACTGGCACTCCACAAAGATGCATACTCAGTCCCCTACCATATTCCATGTACAGTCATAATTGTGTGGCCAAATTTAATCCTAATGCCAGTTACAAGTTCACTGACAACACAACTGTTGTAGGTCAGATCTCAGTCAAGCATGAGTCAGAATACAGGTAAGAAATAGAATGCTTGGTGACATGGTGCAAAGATAACAATCTCTCCTTCAATGTCATTAAAACTAAAGAGCCAATCATCAATTTCAGGAAAGAAATGAGGACGACATTGCTATCTACATCAATGGAGCTGAGATGGAAAGGGTTGATAGTGTCAAGTTCCTAGAAGTGACGATAATCAACAAATCTGACCTGGACCACCGATGTCGATGCAACAGTAAAGGCGGCACAACATTTCTTCCTCAGGAGGCTCAGGAATTTCAGCATAACCACAAGGGTTCAACAACTTTTATAGATGCACCATCAAAAGCATTCTGTCTGGATGCATCATGGCTTGGTCCAGCAACTGCTTTGCCTAGGACCATACAAAACTACAACTAAAGCCCAAACCATCCATTGACTCCATCTACACTTCTCGCTGCCATACCAGCAGGTTCAAGAACAGCTTCTTCCCCGCTATTCGACTGTTGAATGGACATGGAGGACTGCAGATGCTGAAAGGTCAGAGTCAATCAAATGTGAAGCTGGAAAAAGCACAGCAGGTCAAGCAGCATCAGTAGAGCAGGAGAATCAAAGATTTGACCAGGACCCTTCATCAAAATGAAGGGTCTTGGCCGAAACATTCATTCTCCTGGTCTTCCGATGTTGCTTGACCTGCCGTGCTTTTTCCAGCTTCACATTTGATTGATTGTTGAATGGACCTTTCAAATTTCAAATTTAATGTTGAACTTGTTTTTGTATACCTCCTGTGCAACTGCAGCTTTGTACGCTTCGTTCTGCTCAAATCACTATGAGCTGTATGTGCTTGTTATATATAGTCAGCCTGTACTGCATGCAAAACAAGTAGTGAAAAGGTATGGGTACATGTGACAATAAATCAAATCAAATTCTCTTCAAAATAGTTTATAACAACGACAAACAACAATGGACATAGCAGTGATCCCCATGGAACACCAGTTAGAAAAACAACATTGCTCCAACCACCACTTACTCTCTCCTACAGTCGAACCAATTTTGTATCCAATTGGCAAGCTCTCTAAATTCCATGATCATGTGTATCCCAGGACATTTTACTAACCAGTCTACCACATGGAACCTTTTCAAAAGGTCTTACCTAAAGTCCATGGGGACAACACCGACCGCTCTGGGAGCAGTTTCCTACTTCTACCAGCCCAACCTTCACTGACAAGGCTCTCATATCCCCCATCTTCTTGGCAACATCCTCAATTTATGAGGCATGATTTACCCATACACAAAGATATGCTGACTATCCTTAATTAGTCCTTACCTTTCCAAATGCATGTAAATCCCACCTCTCAAAATCCCCTCCCAACAACTTGCTGCCACTACTTACATCAGACTCACAGGTCTATAGTTCCCCAGGCTTTTCCTTGTTACTTTCCTGAAACAAAGGCACAACATTAGCAACACTCCACTTTTCTGGTATCTCACCCACGGCTGTAGGATACAAATATCTCTGCTAAAGGCCCTGCAATTTCTTCCCTCGCTTCCAAAAATGTCCTGGGATACACATGATCAGGTCTCACTACCCATACCTTTTCACTACTTGTTTTGCATGCAGTACAGACTGACCATAAGTAACAAGCACATACAGATCATGCTGCTTTTTTAAGACCTTCAGCATTTCCTCTTCTCTAATGTAGAGTGTTTTCAAGACATCAATGTTCATTCCCCCAGAGTTTCCTAGCTTCCACGTCATCTTCCACAGTAAAAAGTGAAGTGAAATATTCATTTAGTATCTCTTCCAGCTCCTGTGTTTCTACAAATAGACAATCCCATTGATTTTTAAGGGGCTCTAATTTCTCCCTCGTTGCTCTTTTGCCATACTTGTAGAATCTCTTTGGATTATCCTTAACCTAAGGTGACAAGGCTGTCATATCCCCTTTCTGCCCTCCTGATTTTCCTCTTGAGAATGCCCTACTCCCCTTATACTCTTGATCTCAGTTGCCTATACCAGACATATGCCTCCTTATTCTTGATCAGACCCTCAACATTTTTTTATTCATCCATTGTTTCCTACTCCCACCAGCCTTACCCTTCAATCTAACAGGAATATATTGCTATTGAACTCTCATTATCTTGCATTTGAAGGCCTACCACTTGCCAGTCATCCCTAAACCTGTGTGCAGTAAAGGCGAGTTAGATTCTTCACTGACAAGGTCAAAGACATACAGGTAACTGACAGGAGAGAATGATAAAGGGGGCCAAATGGCATAGTCCTATTCCTAATTGTATGTTCATGCAATTGTTCGTATAATCATTCACCCACCAGGTCTTCTGTCTACCAACAAACTGTGAGACTGATTTTCATGCAGCTCAACAATTTAGAGCTGTGAATAAGAGAGATAGAAGCCTTCAGACATCCTTCAGACCACCACCAGCTGTTCTCTGCAGTAAAAGCTACTTTCAGCCTTCAGAAAACCAGTTTACTTTTCTTTCAGCAGTGTTTTCAACCAACAGTCAATACAACACACAATGCATCTTGTACAAGAGAAGTACTGCATACTCAGCCACAAGAGCTGCTCAAAAATGTTTACAGAAGAGACTTCAGGTGAAAGGTGTTATCAGATACACGCTCAAAAAGCAAGTGCGCATTAAAACTGCTGGGACGGAGGAGGGCGGACCCAGGTGCAAGTATCCAGAGTAGCTGTAAAATTACACCAGAAATAGCAGTCTCTGAATTATAACCAGGCCTTACAACCTGAAACTGGCCCAGAGTTTCAACTGGTTTGTGAATCATGGGTTGGGATATTTCCTGGCTTTTCATCGGCTATACATTACTCCAACTTAGGTCCAAAACATCCAACTCAATTCAGACAGTGTCACACGAACCTCAGAGTTATTTTCAAGCAATGTTCTTCAATGAGCCTACATATCATCCTTTGTTTCTTTTGCTTTCGGACAATCAGAAGATCAGATTTACAGCACAGAAGGAAGTCTTTTAGCCCAATGTGCTCATGCTGGTATTGAAGCACCAATCTACTCTAACTCACAAGCATTTAGCCTGCAATATTGCCTGCTGCGTATCAAGTATTTATGGAAATACTTCCTACTAAATGATGTGGTGGTTCCTACCTTTTCAGGCAGTGAGGTCACTTATTGGGTGCAAAGATTTTCTTTAAATCCCCTTGAAATCTTTGTCCCCAAGTAACTGACCCTTCAACTGAGGAGAGGAGCCTTTCCCCATCTACCATATTTGTGCCCCGCAATTTTGTACACCTCAAAGCAGTCCTCTCTCATCCATCTCTGCTCTAAGCAAATCAAAAAATGTTCCAGCAGAGGAAAAATAATGGCGAACCCCCTCTACAAAGAGGGCCCAAAATGCTATTGTCCGTTCGGTAATTGTTTTAACAACGAAGTATAGATATCAAGTTTAACAATTTTTCCACTCTATACCTGAGGAGCAATCAGCTTGTAATAAACTAAAATAAAAATGGCAATTACTGGAGAAACTCAGCAGGTGCTATGGCTTTAGTATCCGAGAGAGAGAAGCAAAGTTCACGCCACGACTTCAACATAACCAAAGAGGTAATATCATCGACTCGGAGATATACAGCATTTAAACTGACCCTTTGGTCCGACTTGTCCATGCTGACCAGATATTCTAAATTAATCTAGTTACAAATGCCAGCATTTAGCCCATATCTCTCAAAAACCTTCCTACTCAAATACCCAGCCAGATGCTTTTCTGGCAGCTCATTCCATACTTGCATGAAAGGTTGCCCTTTAGGTCCCTTTTAAACCTTTCCCCTCTCACCTTAAACCTATGCCCTTTAGTTTTGGACTCTCTTAGCCTGGGGAAAAGATATTGTTGATTCATCCTATCCATGCCCCTCATGATTTTATAAACTTCTGTAAGGTCACCCCTCAGCCTCCGACGCTCCAGGGAAAATAGCCCCAGCCAATTCAGCCTCTCCCTATAGCCCAAATCCTCCAACCCTGGCAACATCCTTGTCAATCTTTTATGAACCTTTTCAAGTTTCATAACATCCGTCCTATAGTCGGAAGACCAGTATTCCAAAAGTGGCCTAATCAATGTGCTATACAGCAGCAACATGACCATCTAAACCCTAAACTCAATGACTGATCAATAAAAGCATGCGTATCAAACACCTTAGTCACGACCTTGTCTACCTGTGACTCCACTTTCAAAGAACTACAAAGGTCGCTTTATCTGGCAACACTCCATTAAATGTATGGATCCTGCCCAGATTTGCCTTCCAATATTTGCTTCCAGACACTACCAGACCAGTTGAGTTTCTCCAGAACCTTTATTTCAGATCTCCTGTATCTACAGGCATTGTGGATCTTCATACAGCAGTTCAGGAAGGCAGCCAGCTACAACCTCACTGACGTCATGTTTAGACAGGAATCGTTACAAAGTAAAGGCTACATGAGCTACATTAATCAATGGTCTAGAGCCCATATCAGGGATGCACCTGATGGTCATGACAAGGCCATCTGGCTGTCCCACCACCGTAAACAATTTGTACACATATAAACCCAGGTTTTTCTGCGAATTGAAAATTGTACATTTTATTTTACATTGCCTCTCTTTACTCTTTTTACCAAGAGTAATCACTTCACGCTGCATTAAATCTCCCACTTTAACACCCATTTGAAGTTATGTTCCTTCCTATTCTAGGCTGGAAATGTGTTGCTGGAAAAACGCAGCAGGTCAGGCAGCATCCAAGGAGCAGGAGAATCGACGTTTCGGGCATAAGCCCTTCTTCAGGAGGGCTTATTCAGTTCCTGAAGAAGGGCTTATGCCCGAAACGTCGATTCTCCTGCTCCTTGGATGCTGCCTGACCTGCTGCGCTTTTCCAGCAACACATTTCCAGCTCTGATCTCCAGCATCTGCAGACCTCACTTTCTCCTTCCTATTCTACTCAATACTTCAAAGTTTATGTCAACTGCAAATTTTTAAATTGCTTCCTGTATAACCTGCTATATTGTTCATAGATTCATACAGTGCAGAAAAAGCCCTTTGGCCCATTGAGTATACACTGCTATAACTACCACTAAAGGTGTGCTAATCCCTAATTTCCTTCACCTGTCCCATCTTATCCTCGAATGTTATACTTGAGAAGCTCATCCAAAAGATTTTTTTTAAAAAAAGAAAAGAGAGGGGTTAAGGATTTTAGCCTCTGTTATCTTCCCAGGCAGGACATTCCCGATTCCCCCAACCTGAGTGAAAATGTTTATTTCCCCCAAATTTCCTCAACCTCCTGCCCCTTACACTTAAACTATGTGCTCTCACAATTGACCCCTCAAACGACGGGTACAGCTGCTCTCTATTCATCCTGTCCATAACCCTCAATCTTATACATCTCAATCAAGTCCCCCCTCAGCCTTCTCTGCTCTGAAGAAAACAACCTATTCTTATCTAGTCTCTCCTTAAAGCATAATTTTTCCATCCCAGGCAACATTCTCGTGATATTCCCCTGCATCCCCTCCTCTGCTATCATATCCTTCCTATAGTGAGGTGACCAGGACTGAACACAGTAGTCCAGTTGTGGCCTGACCAATGCTCCATAGAACTCCAACACTAGCTCATTGCTCTTATACTCTGTGCCATGTCTGATGAAAGCAGAAGTCCCCTATGCCATCTGAACTATCCTATTCTGTTCTGCCGACTATTCCTCTGCTCCTTTCAGCTACCCAGTGTCCTGCCAAACATTAAATATTCTCTCATCTTGTTTCTTCTTCCAAAGTGCATCATCTTATAATTATCAGGGTTAATCATCATCTGCCACCAGTCCACCCATGCAACAAACCCATCAATATTTTCTTGTAACCTATTACCATCATGATTTGGAGATGCCAGTGTTGGACTGGGGTGTAAAAAGTTAAAAATCACACAACACCAGGTTATAGTCCAACAGGTTTAATTGGAAGCACACTAGCTTTCGGAGCATCGCTCGTCACTATCACCTGATGAAGGAGCGGCGCTCTGAATGCTAGTGCGCTTCCAATTAAACCTGTTGGACTATAACCTGGTGTTGTGTGATTTTTAACTTTGTATTACCATCATCTTCACCATTAACCACTCAAGCAAATTTGCAAATGACACTAAATGGGTAAACGCTCCCCCATATTTTCATCAATATCACTTAGATATATAACAAACAATAAGGATCCCAGTACTGATCTTTGTGGTATGCTGCTGGACACCAGCCTCCAGTCATTTTTAATTTGTTTCTTTATTGTCACATGTATCTTGTTACAAAATACAGTGAAAGGTGTTGTATAGTGTCACCATTCTCCAGCCCCATTTTTAAACACAAAATAAAAGTGAAGGAATAAGGGAAAAAAGGGTCCAACTTTACAGTCCTTTTTGTTAAGTGCCCCGTCATGGGCCTGGCCAAGCACGAGTCCCCTTCACCATGTTGCTGCCAACGGAACAAAGGTCGCCACTCTTCGGCACCACCTCACCACTATGAGTCCTCTCTGGACCTCGTCAATACAGTTGCTACCAATGCTTTAGGTACCAAATGGGGTCAAACTTCATTCTGCCTCCACCAACAGTCCACTTCAGGCCCAGCTCACCTTCACTGCCACTGCTGGATCTCCAACTTGGTCCAAACTCCTCTCCACCATTGCCTCCACGAATCTATGCTGGAAGTAGCAGCCACCGGGAACCCAGACCTGCCTCCAATATCACTGTCACAAAGCTGCACTTCTGGGTCTGCTCAAGTTTGCACTGCTGGGTCCACTTGCTGCTGCCGCAACTGAGCTCTTCATTAAAAGGGAAGTCTCAAAATAAAGAAAACCAAGAGGGGATTAAAAAAAAGAATCCAAAAGAAAAGCAGATGGAGATGAGCCCTGGGAGCAAGCCTTCTAACCACTACCCTTTGTTGCCTAATAAGCTAGTTTCTGATCCATCTCAACAAGTTTCCCTCAATTCGACCTTCTCAAATCATTCTCCCATGTGGGGCCTTGTCAAAAGCTTTGCTAAAATCCATATAAACTAGATTAATTGAACTTCTTTCATTCACATACTTCATCACATTTTTAAAACACAACAGATTTGTTGGGCATGACCTCCCTCTGACAAAGCCATGCTGACTATCCCTAATAAACCCGTGGTTTTCCAAGGGGATATACATATGGGTATTAGCTTGCTCCTTCAGAATTTTCTACAATACTTTTCCTATCACTGACATGTAACCCGCCAGTCTGGAATTTCATGGTTTATATTTTCCACCCTTCTTTAAAAGTTGAACTGCATGAGCTGGCACTTCCTCGGTGACCAGAGGGGAACTAAAAACTTCCTGCCTTGCATCTCTCAGAAGCCCGGAGATAAAATTCATCCAGGCCAGGGGTTTGCCTGTTTTTAAGCCCAACAGGGCTCCAATACCTCCCTACTTCATATATCAAAGTGTGCCAGTTCCTCATAGTCCTCTTCTCCTGAATTCTATAGCTATGTTCTCCTTTCACAGAGGAAAGGCCAAAGGGAAGTGTTCAGTCAACATCCTTCCAATATCCTGCGGTTTCACACACAGTTTGTGGCACCGAATACTTGCCCAGCTTCTTTCTCCAGCACTGCACCATCCCTTGTTGGGCTGTCTACATATTAATACAAAAACTCTCCCAAATGCATTTCGAAGAAATCCAACCCCCTAAACTCTTAGTACTATAACTATCCCAATTTATAATGGGAAAGTAGAAATCCCCTATTATATTTACCCAATTACCATATTTACACACCTCTGAACTGTCAACATATTAGCTCCTCTACTTCCTGCTGACTCTTTGGGACTTAGAATACACTCCGAATAATTTAGCAGCCCCCCCTAACATTCCTAAGTTCTTCCCACAAAGGCTCTTTTGAGGACCCTTCAAATATATCATCTCTCCTTATTACAGTAGTTGACTCCTTAATTAATACTGCTACACCATCACCCTTTTTACACTCTCCTCTGTCTTACCTAAAGATCCTACAGCCCATATTGTGGAGTAGCCAATCCATCCCTTCCCTCAATCATGTTTCTATGGTGGCTTCAATATCATACTTCCATGTCTCAATCCCCACTATTAACTCTGTTACATATTAACTCTTAACACTGATAATATAAATCAAGAAAAGCCAAGGTTCAAAAACTGACACCTGGAGAACCGCAATACATAATTTCTTCCAGTCCAAAAAATGCACCATGGTCTGTGTTTCCTGTCACTCAAGCACATTTCTATCCATGCTGCTACTGCCCCTTCCTTTCTACCTGCTGAAAATTCTGCTGTGTGCTTATTATCAAATGTCCTTTGGAACTCCATGTGTATCAGACCAACCTTTTGGTTGCTGCATTGAAAAAAAACTGAGTTAGTTACACAACTTTTCATCAACAAATCCAAGCTAGCTTTCTTTAATTAATCTATTAATTAAATACTTGGGTATTGAGGGCAAACAATATCTGGAACTCATTCTAAGATGAGGAGAAAAAGTTTACACAGAGATATCAGCAGATTAATTAAGTGGACAAACAGGTCAGCAACTACAGTGTTGAGAAAACGTGAAAATTAAAAGAATCTGCTGAAAACTACAACACAAAAGGACTTGGCGATACATAGAACATTACAGCATAGTATGGTGTCTTCGACCCCTCAATGTTGCACCAATCTATAAAACCAATCGGAAGCCCATCAAACCTACACTATTCCATCATCATCCATATATGTATCCAATGACCATTTAAAAGCCCTTAAAGTTGGCAAGTCAAATACTGCTGCAGGTAGGGCATTCCATGCCCTTACTACACTTTGTAAAGAACTACCTCTGACATCTGTCCTAAGCACATGAAACACCAAGCTACCATAAAGATTCAGACAGGCTAATGGAACAGTAGAACATACAACAGAATAGTACAGCAGAATAACAGACTTCAGCAATGGAAAGGGAAAGGTGTATAATGCAGGGGAAAAGTTATAGCTGGGGGAAAGGCAATTATGATGAGATTAGGCAAGATTTAGGATGCATAGGATGGGGAAGGAAACTGCAGGAGATGGGCGCAATTGCAATGAGGAGCATGTTCAAGGAACAGTTACTGCATACCCTTGATAAGTACGTACCTGTCAGGCAGGAGGAAGTTGTCAAGCAAGGGAGCCGTGGGTTACAAAAGAAGTTGAATCCCTTGTCAAAAGGAAGGAGGAGGCTTATGTAAAGATGAGCAGTGAAGACTCAGTTAGGGCGCTTTACAGTTTCAAGTTAGCCAGGAAGGACCTAAAGGAGAGAGCTAAGAGGAGCTGGGAGGAAACGTTGGACATCTTTGGCAGGTAGTCATGATTTGGAGATGCCGGTGTTGGACTGGGGTGTACAAAGTTAAAAAAAAATTACACAACACCAGGTTATGGTCCGACAGGTTTAACTGGAAGCACTAGCTTTTGGAGCGCTGCTCATTCATCAGGTGATTGTGGAGTATAACATTGTAAGACACCACATTTATAGCCACAGAAGTGTCACACAGGGGAGCTCACACTTTCAATACATTACCTGGGCTGACAGACACCAATTGGTAAAGTTCACTTGAGAATGTAACTTTCAAAAAAAAAGTTTTGTGATTTATATATGAAAGCTGAAACCAACATGGTCATTCTCACAGATGAGAGAGAGTCTTAACAAACAATTCAAATCTTTTTCAATACATAATATCAGTTACATTGTAAACTTTTGCTATAAATTCTGTGTCTTACAATCTTGTACTCCACAACCACCTGAAGGAGCAGTATTCCGAAAGCTAGTGCTTCCAATTAAACCTGTTGGAACATAACCTGCTGTTGTGTGATTTTTAGCTTTGGCAGGTCGGATCAAGGAAAATCCAAAATTTTTCTATAAGTATGCTGGGAATAAAAGAATGACAAGAGTAAAAGTAGGGACAGTTAGGGACAGTAGTGGGAAATTGCACACGAAGTTGAAATAGATAGACGAAGTGCTAAATGAATATTTGTAGTCAGTATTCACACAGGAGAAAGATAATTTGTCAAGGAGGATACAGAGATCCAAGCTATTAGACTAGATGGGATTGAGGTTCATAAGGAAGTGGTGTTAGCAATTCTGGACAGTGTGAAAATGGATAAGTCCCTTGGGCCAGATGGGATTTATCAGAGGATGCTCTGGAAAGCCAGGGAGGAGATTGCAGAGCCTTCGGCATTGAGCTTTGTCATCACTGTCTGCAGGAATAGTGCTGGAAGACTGGAGGATAGCAAACGTTGCTCTCTTGTTCAAGGAGGGAAGTAGAAACAACCCTGGTAACTAACTTGGGTTGTGAGCAAACTACTGGAAAAGATTATAAGAAACGGGATTTACAACAAACTAGAAAGGAATAATTTGCTTAGGGCTGGTCAACATGGTTTTCTTAAAACTAAGTCGTGCCTCACAAACTGAGTTCTTTGAGAAGGTGACCAAACAAGTGGGTGAGGGTAAAACGGTTGATATGGTGTATATGGATTTCAGTAAAGCATTTGATAAGGTTCCCCACGGTAGGCTATTGCACAAAATATGGAGGCATGGGATGGAGGGTGATTTAGTGGTTTGGATCAGAATTTGGCGAGCTGAAAGAAGCCAGAGGGTGGTGCTTGAGGGGCAACGTTCATCCTGGAGTTCAGTTACTCGTGCTGCACTGCAAGGTTCTGTTTTGGGGCCACTAGCCGTTTGTCATTTTTATAAGTGTCCTCTATGAGGGTGTAGAAGGATGGGTTAGTAAATCTGCAGATGACACAAAGGTCAGTGGAGTTGTGGATAGTGCCGAAGGAGTTGCAGGTTACAGAGGGACAAAGATAAACTGCAAAACTGCGATGAGAGGTGGCAAATGGAGTTTAATGTGGAAAAATGTGAGGTGATTCACTATGGAAGGAATAACAGGAATGCAGAGTACTTGGCTAATGGTAATATTCTTGGTAGTATGGATGAGTAGAGAGATCTCGGTGATAGATCCCTGAAAGCTGCCATCCAAGTTGAAGGGGTTGTTAAGGTGACGTATGGTGTGTTAGCTTTTTATTGGTAGAGGAATTGAATTTCAGAGCCATGAGGTCATGTTGCAGCTGTACAAAAAACTCTGGTGTGGCTGCATTTGGAGTATTGCATACAGTTCTGATTGCCGCATTACAGGAAGGATGTGAAAGCATTGGAAAGGGTGCAGAGGATATTTCCCAGGATGCTGCCTGGTATGGAGGTATGGTCTTATGCGGAAAGGCTGAGGGACTTGAGGCTGTTTTTATTAGGGAGGAGGTTGAGAGGTGACTTTGAGACATAAGATGATCAGATAGGGTGGACAGCGAGAGCCTTTTTCCTCTGATGTTGATGTCTAGCATGAGGGGACACAGTTTTAATTTGAGGTGATAGACATAAGACAGATGTCAGAGGTAAGTTCTTTACTCAGAGTAGTGAGGGTATGGCACACCCTGCCTGCAATAGTAGTAGACACACCAACTTTATTTAGATAGTCATTGGACAAACATTTGGATGATAATGGAATAGTGTAGGTTAGATGGGCTGCAGATTGGTTTAACAGGTCGCGCAACATCAAGGGCCAAAGGGCCTATACTGCGCTCTAATGTTCTATATCCTTCAGCTCACCATGTCTGTGTCAATCATAATACAGAGTCTTAGAGATGTACACCACTGACACAGACCCTTTGGTAGAACTCGTCTCCATGCCAACCAGATATGCTAACCCAATCTAGTCCCATTTGCCAGCACTTGGCCCATATCCCTCTTAACACTTCCTATACGGATACCCATCCAGATGCCTTTTAAATGTTGCATTCGTACTAACCTCCACCACTTCCTCTGGCAGCTCATTCCATACAAGCACTACCCTCTATGTGAAAACGTTGCACCTTAAGGTTCCTTTTAAATCTTTCCCCTCTCAACCGAAACCTATGCCCTTTAGTTCTGGACTCCCTCACCCCATGGAAAAGACCTCAGCTATTTATCCTATCCAGCCCCTCATGATTTTATAAACCTCTGTAAGATCACCCCTCAGTCTCCAACACTCCAAGGAAAACACCCTGAGCCTATTCAGCCTCTCATTGTAGCTCAAACCCTCCAAACTCAGCAACGTCCTTGTAAATCTTTTCCAAATCTTTTCAAGTTTCACAGCATCCTTCCCGTAGGAGGGAGACGAGAACTAAACACAGTATTGCAAAAGTGGCCTAACCAATGTCCTGTACAGCCGCAACATGATCTCCCAACTCCTGTACTCAATGCTCTGACCAATAAAGGAAAACATACCAAACGCCATCTTCACTATCCTATCTACCTATAACTCTACTTTCAAGGAGCTATGAACTTCCAACACTCCAGGGAAAATAGGTCCAATCTATTTAGCCTCTCCCTTTAGCTCAAACCCTTCAATCCTGGAAATATCTTTGTAAAGCTTTTCAATCATTTCTTCCTATCTTTCCTGTAGCAGGGAGACCAGAGTTGAATGCGGTACTCCAAAACTAGCCTAAGCAATATCCTGTACAGAGTTTGTGGTCATGGTTGTTAACCACAGCACTGACCTTACTGAATTCCTCTTCCTGTATGCTTATAGTGAGAGAAGAGAAGCAGGAGGAGGTCACAGGATTTCTAGTCAAGCTGGATAACAAGATCAGAAAATTGCTGGCAAACTCAGCCCATCTGATAGCCCACAGATGCTAACATTTCACCTTTGGTGCCTCTTCATCAGAACGTCAGCATCTGAAGTGCTTTGTTTCATGTAAGGGGATAACAAGATATATGGCATCAAACAAGTCTTAAATACTCACTAAGGATAGGAATACTAACACTGAAGGAGTGGCAAAGAGAGAACTGAGCTCAATTAATTCCATAAGTGAAAACAGAAAGTCTAACTTTGTGAATATGCAGCCGGCAGCAACTGTGTTCACCGAGGGATTTGTGAATAACAGCATTGAGCCATATTATGCTCAATTGAGCTGAAGGGATTATGAATATGCAGTCTGCAGCAACTGTGGGCTAGTTCAGGAGCTTGGGAGTGCACAGCCTGCAGTAACATTGTGCTCATGGAGGGATTTGAAAATATGCAGAGTCGATAAAGTGTGGCGCTGGAAAAAGCACAGGTCAGACTGTATCCGCGGGGCAGAAGATTCGACATGTTAGGCAGGACCGTTCATCAGGACTCTCCAGCATCTGCAGTCCTGACTTCTATTTGTGAATACACAGCCTGCACCAACATTGTACAACCTGAGGAGTTTGCCAAACTTCCTGCCCAACACTGCAGTGGGTTAGCGCAGCATCCATGGGAGGCATTGGGAGACTGCAACAGCTGTGACTTGGCAAACAACTATCTTTCTGCATTCAAAACAATTTGAGCTGCCTGGTTAATAATTGTTGATATTCAATGTAAATTGGAATAATGTGCATTGCCATAGATACTGACAATGTTCACACAAAGGCAGTCATCACAGATAATTTATCAACAATCCCAAAAGTTGCAAATTTAAACATGACAAGAGTTTCCTTCCCTCTCCAACCTGTAGACTGACATGTGAAACATCACTCTCTGTTAAGAACTGAGTGGCACCAGGACAGAATGATACAATTAGAAGCCAGAAAAATATTTCTCAAGCAAAAGAGCAGACACTGTGCTTCATTCACCAAAACAGTGGTTATGACTCATTTTTTACTCTGGTTACAAGTAACCCAAAAATTTAGGAGCTGCCGCTTTTTTTACTCATATAACTTTTAATGTGGAATATTAATGCTGCTGGATTGATTCAGCATTCAGCCTGTTCATTCCTGTTCTATGAATAATTTTACCTCGCAACAAATCATACTCAGCTGGCAGCCTGTCTAAATCTATTCCATCTTGGCAAGAATTTAAAGACTGTCTGGGAGTATGAGATTTTTCAAATGGTAATCTGCGCCATTAACTGAGCATGTGAAAATGATGCTGTACCTAGTTTCTCCCCAATTTCCTTCATTGCTTCCACCAGGGAAATAAAAAGCTTCAGATAAGTCTTCTTCAAAGACAAAGACAGATTAAAGGAAAAATTGACAAATTCTTTAACCTTGGACTTCCAATAGCATATGAACCCAGTTCAAAACGGATTCGAGACACGGAAGAGGAATAAAAAGCTGTGAAGACGACAGTCCTTCCTCACTTAATGTTTAGTTGCATTCTTTATAAGTGTAGATGGCCTCTGCTGAGCAACTTCGCCCAAAATCCCCAAAAACAACAGCACAGGGGGTAGAGTATTAAGGAGCTAGACATCAAGTGGGCAGGATGAGGAATAACAAGCAGGAACAGCAGAGGTTGGGTGGGATCAATGCTGCAGCATGCTATTGAAGTAGTCCTTGAGGAGGTCAGGAGGGAAGCAATGGGGAACATAATGACTTTAATAGGATATAACCTCCTATCATCATTTACAGAGGATGGTGCACGTATGGAACGAGCTGTCAGAGCAAATGGTGGAGGTGGGTACAACTACACAACATGAAAGGCATCTAAGACAAGTATTCAAACAAAAAGATATGAGCCAAAAGCTGGCAAATGGGACAAGGTCAGGTGTCTTATTCACCAGAGGAGTTGGACAAAAGGGTCCATTTCCATGCTGTATGGCTCTATGACATTATAATGGACCAGATTAAGCAAAACACAAGGTGGCACGGTGGCTCAGTGGTTAGCACTGCTGCCTCACAGTGGCAGGGACCCAGGTTCAATTCCACCCTTGGGCGATTGTGTGTGTGGAGTTTGCACATTTTCCCCATGTTTCCAATTTCCTCACACAGTCCAAAGATGTGCAGGTTTAAGTGGATGGGCTGGGAAATGTAGGATTACAAGGTTTGGGTACAAGCATATGTTTTGGTGGGATGCTATTTGGAGAGTTAGTGTGGACTCAATGGGCCAAATGGACTGCTTCACACTGTAGGGATTCTAAAGATTTTGTGATTGCTGTGTATATACAATACATTAAGTGAGGAAGGACAGTCATCTACACAGCTTTTTATTCCTCCACAGTATCTCGAATCCACTTTGAACTGGGTTCATATGCCATTGGAAATCCAAGGATAAAGAATTTGTCAATTTTTCCTTTAATTTGTCTTAGAAGCCTACTTAGCTGAAGCTCAGAAAACCTCAGGCTGATGTGGCTGGATGGGCCAATCAAAAGATGGATTTATGATAGATTTGAGAGAATGGGCAATAACTGGGGCATGCTAGAACATGGAACATAAAACATTACAGCACGGTAGAGGCCCTTCAGCCCTCACTGTTGTACCGACCTGTGAAACCAATCTGAAGCCCATCTAACCAACACTACTCCATTATCGTCCAGATATTTATCCAATGACCAATTAAATGCCCTTAAAGTTGGCGAGTCTACTACTGTTGCAGACACGGCATTCCACGCCCATATGACTGAGTAAAGAAACGACTTCTGACATCTGTCCTATCACCCCTCAATTTAAAGCAAAATCCCTTTGTGCTAGCCACTACCATCTGAGGAAAAAGGCCCTCATCATCTAAATTTGTCACCTATTTTCCAAGAGTCTGTACCCCCCTGCTCCCTGCCCATTCATGTATCAGTCTAAATGCATCTTGTATGTGCTATTGCACTTGCCTCCATCACCTCTGTAGGCAACACATTCCAGGCACCCACCACCCTCTGCATGAAGAACTTCCCATGCACATCTCCCTGAAACTTTTCCCCTCTCTCCTTGAGCTTGTGACCCCTAGTGATTGAGACCCCCACTCTGGGGAAAAGTTTCTTGCTATTCACCTTGTCCATATCTCATGATTTTGTTGACCTCAATCAGGTCCACCCCAACTACAGGTTTTCTAATGAAAATAATGAAAATGGTCACAAATAAGGCTTCCAAGGTCGCAAGAGTGTGCCAACTGGCTTGAAGTGTGTCTCAACTTCAACACCTGGAGCATCGGAATAAGGTGGGTGAACTTGCAGCATGGGTTGGTACCTGGGATGTCGATGTTGTGGCCATTTTGGAGACTGGATAGAGCAGGTACAGGAAAGGTTGTTGCAGGGTCAGGGATTTAGACGTTTCAGTTAAGAACAGGGAAGTTGGTAAAACAGGGGGAGGTGTGGCATTGTTAGTAAAGGACAGGATTACAGTGGCAGAACGGACGTTTGATGAGGATTCGTCTACTGAGATAGTATGGACTGAGGTTAGAAACAGGAAAGGAGGGACACCCTGGGGATCGGGAGTTTTCCTTTGGCCTCTGAAAAATTCCAGAGAAGTAAAGAAAGATTGCAAAGATGATTCTGGATAGGAGTTAAAGTAACTGGGTAGCTGTTATGGGGGACTTTAGTGTTTCCAGTCAATATTTATAAAGTTATAGTTCGACACTTTAGATGGGTTTGTTTTTGTCCAATGTCCGCAAGAGGTTTTCTGACCTACCTTGTAGGTAGGCCAACAAGGGGTGATGCCATATTGGATTTGGTACTGGGTAATGAACCAGGCCAGGTGTTAGATTTGGAGGGAGGTGAGCAATTTGGTGATAGTGACCACAATTCAGTTAAGTTTACTTTAGCGACAGAGGGATAGGTATATACCACAGGACACAAGAAGCTGAATCTCTTGTCCAGAGGAAGGAGGCGGCTTACGTAAACATGAGATGTGAGGACTCAGTTAGGGTGCTTGAGAGTTACGAGGTAGCCAGGAAAGACCTAAGAAGAGAGATAAGAAGAGCCAGGAGGGGACGTGAGAAGTCTTTAGCAGGTAGAAAACCCTAAAGCGTTCTATCGGTATGTCAGGAATAAAAGAATGACTAGGTTAAGATTAGGGCCAGTCAAGGATAGTAGGTGTGGAGTCTGAAGAGATAGGAGCGGCACAAAATAAATATTTTTCATCAGTATTCACACTGGAAAAAGACAGTAGTGTCAAGGAGAATACTGAGATACAGGCTATTAGACTAGACAGGATTGAGGCTCATAAAGGAGGTGGTGTCATCTTTTTTCACACATTCCAGAATTGCTAAGTCCCCTGGGTCAGATGTGATTTATCCTAGGATTCCCTGGGGAAGCTGAGGAGATTGCAGAGCCTTCCGGCTTTGATCTTTATGGCGTCACTGTCTACAGGAATAGCGCCAGTTGACTGGAGGATAGCAAATATTGTCCCCTTATTCAAGAAGGGGAGTAGAGATAACCCTGGTAATTATTGACCAGTGAACTAACTTTGGTTATGGGCAAACTGTTGCAAACGATGAGAAACAGGATTTATAATGAACTAGAAAGGATTCATTTGCTTAGGGCTGGTCAACATGGTTTTGTTAAAACTAAGTCATGCCTCACTTACTGAGTTCTTTGAGAAGTTGACCAAAAAGGTGGGTGAGGGTAAAGCGGTTGATGTGGTTTATACGGATTTCAGTAAAGGTTCCCCATGGTCGGCTATTGCACAAAATACAGAGGCATGGGATTGAGAGTGATTTAGCGGTTTGGATCAGAAATTAGCCTGCTCTAAGAAGATAGGGGTTCATGGTTGAGGTGTAATGTTCATCCTGGAGTTCAGTTACTCGTGCTGTACTGCAAGGATCTGTTTTGGGGCCACTGTTGTTTGTCATTTTTATAAATGACTTAAGGGCATAAAAGAATGGGTTAGTAAACTTACGGGTGACGCAAACGTCAGTGGAGTTGTGGACAGTACGGAGGGATGCTGCCAGTTACAGAGGGACATAGCCCAGTTCTGCAGCTTATCTGAGAGGTGACAAATTAAGGTTAATGTGGAAAAGGGTGAGGTGATTCACTTTGGAAGGAATAACAGCAAGACAAAGTACTGGAATAATAATAAGATTCTTGGTAGTGTGAAGGAGCAGAGACATCTATGTCCATATGCATAGATCCCTGAAAGTTGCCGTCCAGGTTGATAGGATTGTTAAGGCGGCTTATGGTGTGTTAGCTTTTATTTTGTAGAGGGATTGAGTTTCGGAGCCATGACGTCATGTTGCAGCTGTACAAAACCCTGGTGTGGCCACACTTGCAGTTTTGCATATAGTTCTGGTCTCGCATTACGAGGAGGATGTCGAAGCATTGGAAAAGGTGCAGACGAGATTTATCTGGATGTTGCCTGATATGGAGGGAAGGTCTTAAGAGGAAAGGCTGAGGGATTTGAGGCGGTTTCCGTTCGAGAGAAGGTGGCTTAATAGAGGTGCACAAGATGATCAGAGGATTAGATACAATGGACAGCGAGAGCCTTTTTCCTGGATGGTGTTGGCTAGCATGAGCTTTAAATTGAGCGGTGATAAATATCGGACAGATATCAGAAGTATGTTCTTTACTCAGAGTAGTAAAGGCGTGGAATGCCCTGCTTGCAACAGTAGGAGACTCAACAACTTTAAGGGCATTTAAATGGTCGTTGGATAAATATATGAATGATAATGGAATAGAGTAGGTCAGATGGGCTTCAGATCACTTCATAGGTCAGCGCAACAGAGGACCAAAGGGCCTGTACTGTTCTATGGCAGTGCTAAATTGCCCATATTGTCCAGGGCTGTATAGGTTAGGTGCATTAGTCAGGAGTAAATATAGGTTAATAAGGTAGGGGACTGGGTCTGGGTACGTTACTCTTCGGAAGATCGGCTTGGACCTGTTGGGCCAAAAGCCCTGTTTCCACACTGTAGGGATTCTATTTAAAAATTGGCACAAACGAGTATAAACTGGGAAAAACACACAATTGTCCACTTTGACAGGAAGAATAAAAAAGCAGAAAATTATTTAAGTGGAGAGCAATTGCAAAACATTCTGTCCTCGTACATGAATCAAAACGCCAGCATGGAGGCTTAGCAAATGATTAAGAATGGCAGCCTTCATTTGAATTCTTTAAGATAGTGGTAAGGAGGAATTTCTTCATTCAGACGATTGCCAGTCTTTGGAATTTTCTACCCCAAAAAGCAGCAAAAGCTGCGTCAGTCAAGGTGGAGTTAGATAGATTTTTGTTTGACACGGAAATAAAAAGGATTGAGGGACAGATGAGGAGGAAGAGTTAAAATCTTGTCAGATCAGCCATGCTCTTATGGTCTGGCAGAGTAGACAAAGTATGCTGAGTGGCCTACTCCTATTTCTTATGTTCTTCACAGCACAGTCAAACACTCCACACAAACTCTGCATATCTACTGCCAACATTGCTGTCCAAGACTTTCACTCCAAAATACAGCCAGATCTCAAGTTTCACTGAAGCACCGGATAAATCAACATCTCAGTTTGGCAAAATACCATTCGTTCTGGGTGACAGAATGGTGATGTTGTACTTCAGCTGTTGCTAACTTGAGTTTGAGGGGTTGCTGTGGAGGCTGTAGCCTGCTGTTGCGTCAGAAGCCAATTAAACTGTTCAGCCACATGCTGAGGCTTTATTTCACATTGACTACAACTTAAAGTGAGCAATGCAGCCCATGAGAAAGGGTTCATTCAACCCTCATCTGAGGAATGGACAGCAAAGGAACACAACTGATCAAACGCTAGTTCAGTGTCAGAATAGATCACTATTATATCACATAACATTAGCATCTGGAACATGAAGCATCAGTCACATATTATTATTGTGGAATACTTCAAAACCATCTGCAAAAATATTTACAGATGTATTTGCAATGCCAAGTTCTCTCATTAACTTAATCCTGTTAAGTATAAACAAACTAACCAGCGTCCGAAGTTAATCTATGCAATGCATGTTGTGTATAAAACTTCTGGAATTACTCAAGGGATTGTGTCAGTTTTCTCATATTTTGATGAAAGTTTGCTGCCAGTGACATCACAGCAGCAAGTGGACAAATGTAACTTTGACATATGTCAGAACAAAATTACAACCTGCCAATTTCTTCATGTTACTGTATCTCAAATACAGCGTGATTTCAGACATCATCTGAAACTCAATTAAATAACACAGCTTTGTTGCCGCCCAGTGTTACAACAGTTTCCTCACTGATGTTCTTTTTGGGAATTCCAGAGGCCAATCCCTCAGCAGTATTTGTTTTTCACATGCGAAACCAACTTGGTCAGCCTCCCTCTCACATACCACAAAAATACAGCAGTACTTGGCAAAGAATTAAAAATTAATTCATTAACTTCTCCCCACCATCCCCCTTCTTCATGTCAACCTTCAGTGACTCACATCAACAGATGTCTCATCCAACAGCCCCTTTACTTCAGGTTGAACTGCTTTAATTGCACGGCCCTTGAAATGATGCTTAGAAACAGATGCAGAACAATGCTCAAGGTTTTCTGCTCTGGGAGCCATAAACCACTCAGTGCACAGATTTAAACCAAAATTATAGCCCTAAGCATCTGCTGAGGTTTCTCACAATGGCAATGAGCAGCAAGTAAGGGCAGAATGGACAATGCTGTACTATAACCCCAAAGCTGGGAAGATAAAAACCTATGGTTTTCTTTGGTTTCCAAGTGATTGACCAAAACATCCCAGTTTCAAGAGGTGCATATAGCATTTTTAAATCTTCGAAGAACACGCAAAGGACAAAAAGCTTTAACAATAATAATCAACCACTGGCTTCAATGTCCTCACCATAAGACACAGGAACAGAAGACGAACATTCAGCCCACAAGTCTGCTCTGCCACTCAATGACTCGTTGGCTGACCTTCAACTCCACTTTCCAGTCTTTTCCCCTAAAAACCTTGATTCCTTTACTGAGTTAAAATCTGCCTTGAATACACTGAACAATCGAGCATCATCCGCCCTCTGTGGTAAAGAATTCCACAGGTGCACTACCTAGAAAAGAAATTCCTTCCCATCTGCCTTAAATGCGTGACCCCTTAGAACACAGTACAGTGCAGCACAGGCTCTTTGGCCCACCGTGGTTTTGCTGACCATGATGCCATTCTAAAATGGTCTCATATGCCTGCACATGGAATATATCCCTTTATTCCCGACCTGCTCACATCTGTCAAAATGCCTCTTTAATGTTGCGACAGTACCTGCTTCTAATCCCTACCCCGGCAGCACATTCCAGACACCTACCACGCTCAGCTTGAGGAAAAATTTTAACACTATCTGCTTTAAGATTTTCCCATCTCACAATAAACCTGTGTCCCTAGTATTTGATGTTTCCACCCTGGGAGAAAGACTGACTACCTACCCCATCCATGCGTCTCAATTTTCAATACTTCTATCAGGTTGCCGCTCAGCTTCAGCCACTCTAGCAAAAGCAATTCCGGTTTGCCAACAGATTCCAGACAGCATCCCAGTACACATTTTCTGCACCCTGTCAGAAACCTCCACATTCTTCTGTAGTGTGGTGACCAGAACTGCACACAATACACCAATTGTGGCCTAACCAGAGTCTTACAAAGCTGCAACATGACTTGTCAACTTTAAAAGTGCGATGCCCCAACTGAAGGCAAGTATGTCATATATCTTCTTTGTCATTCTAACCACTTCTGTTGCCACTTTCAGGGAGCTACGGATTTGAACCCCAAAATACCTCTGTATATCAATGCTTCATTTATCATGTTCACACAATCCCTCCAAGTCCACACTGACTCTCCAAAGAGTAACCCATCCAGACACCAAACCCATTCTATTCACATACCCTTGACTAATGTACATTGCCTCCACACCCCTGAACAATTAGGGCAATTTAATATAGCCAATTCACCTAACCTGAAAATGTGTTGCTGGAAAAGCACAGCAGGTCAGGCAGCATCCAAGCAGCAGGAGAATCGACGTTTCGGGCATGATCCCTTCTTCACCTAACCTGCACATCTTTTGGACTGTGCGAGGAAAAAAACCGAACACCCTGACGAGACCCACACCGACACTGGGATAATGCGCAAACTCCACACATGAGGCTGGAATCAAATACAGATCTGTGGCGTGGTGGTATACTTTCCTCTTGCATTCATCTTTTTAAAAAAAAGATTAGATTACTTAGTGTGGAAACAGGCCCTACATCTACCACTCCGGGCAATTCACCTAACCTGCACTTTTTCTTTTTGGACTGTGGGAGGAAACCGGAGCACCCAGAGGAAACCCACGCAGACACGGGGAGAACGTGCAAACTCCACACAGATAGACAGTCGCCTGAGGCGGGGTTGTACCCGGGTCTCTGGCGCTGTGAGATAGCAGAATATATCTCATACTTGTCTGGATTAGGCTCCATCTGCCATTTCTCCGTCCAACTTTCCAACTGGTCTACCTCATGCTGCATTTTTCAATAAACTTCCTTACTATCCACAACTTCACCAATGATCATGTAGGTAGTTTGATAATCTTGCAGGCGACATTTCCATCCAAGTCATAAACAGAGATCCTAGCACTAATTCTTGAAAGCAAAGGCCAGAGACCTCCAGTCAGGAAACATGCTTCCACAGTTATCCTGTCTCTTGCATCACCAAATCAATTTTGTCTCCAACATACTGCAACTGTCCTGTCAAGTCTCTAAAGAATTTGGATATTTCAATAAGATCAATTCTTATTCTTAGAACTTTCAGTGAGTACATGCTCAATTTAATGTCATCTTAAGACAGGTCCTTTCGTACCTGATATCAGCTGAGTGAAATTTCTCTGGACAGGTTCCAATGCAAGTGTATCCTTCCTTAGGAAAGCAGATTAAAGCTGCTCACAGTATTCCAGTTGTGGTCTGATTAGTGCCTTTTACAGTTTTAGTAAAACCTCCCTACTTTTACACTCCTCTGTCTTTGAGATAACAACAAACGTTTTACTTGCCACTGAACATGGATGCTAACTTTTAGTGGCTCATGGATGAAGACTGCCAAATCCTCTGCAGTAGCCAATGCTCACCATCTCCATTTAAATAATATTCAGGTCCACTATTCAACCTACCAAAGGCCATAGCGTCACATGCGATTCCATCTTCCAACTTGTTGCCCACTTGCTTAGTTGGAGATAAGCGAAATAATAAACAGGAAATGAAATAATCCAGAATTTACAACAGAGATATATAAAACTTTGTGAAATCAAATCTCAACGGAAAAGCCATCCAAAAATCCACAAATGTGGATTTGGCTGGCAATAAGTAGCTAATTGATGACTGGTCACCATTTCACTGGCATAACGGCACCCTGCCAGCTAATCATGCGACTGACTCCTGGGTAGCTGAACAGCTTGTGGGTGAATGTTTCGGTCAGAAATAATCAGAATTCTGCAGTAAAAAGCACCTCAAGCCTGAAGACGGTGAGTATATTTTCATTCACTGGGTGCTGTAAGCAGGGACTGTCATTTAATAATTCAGAGGCCTTCAAAAGTACAAAGCAGTCACAATATGCCTCCTTCAAATCAAGTGAAGGTATATTTAACCGCTGCATTCTGGTCAGAAAAGGGTACTTCTCAACAAACAGTGTAGACAGGAACTATTGAAATCTATGTTTTCTTGTATCTGTCTATATGCGTGTGCAGACGGAGTATTTATAAAGGGGTTAGAGTTTTAACTAGTAGAGCTGTATATCAACTAGCTCATAACTGTTCATCTGGAGTTAAACTTCATCAACTTGTAACAAAGGGTCATTCTCATTAGATACACAAATCTGGTCTGTGTTTTCTGTCAACCTGAGTCTAAAAGAGAGAGATAAATTGGGAAAATCTTCATGTTAGTTTAAAATAGTCATAGAGCCATAGAGATGTACAGCACAGAAACAAATCCTTTGGTTCAACTCACCCATACCAGATATCCCACCCCAATCTAGTTCCACCTGCCAGCACCCAGTCCATATCCCTCCAAACCTTTCCTATTCATATTCCTATCCAGACACCTTTTAAATGTTGCACCACTTCCTCTTCTGTGTGAAAAAGTTGCCCCTTTGATCTCTTTTATATCATTCCCCTCTGACTCTAAACCTATGCACTCTAGTTCTGGGCTCCACAACTCCAGGGAAAATAATTTGTCTATTTATCCTATCCATGCCCCTCATAATTTTATATACCTCTAGAAGATCACCCCTCAGCCTCCAACGGTCCAGGGAAAACAGCCCCAGCCTATTCAGCCTCCCCCATAGCTCAGATCCTTGAAAAGGTTCAGAAAAGATTTACAAGTTTCACAACATCCTTCCGATAGGAAGGAGACCAGAAGTGCACACAATATTCCAAAAGTGGCCTAACTAACGTCCTCTACAACTGCAACATGACCTCCCAACTCCTGTACTCAATACTCTGACCAATAAAGGAAAGCATACCAAACGTTGCCTTCGCTATCCTATCTCCTGCGACTCTACTTTTAAGGAGCTATGAACCTGCACTCCAAGGTCTATGTTCAGCAACACTCCCTAGGACCTTACCGTTAAGTGTATAGGTCCTGCCCGGATTTGCCTTTCCAAACTGCAGCGCCTCACATTTATCTGAATTAAACTCCATCTGCCACTTCTCAGCCCATCGGCCCATCTGATCAAGATCCTGTTGTAATCTGAGGTAACCTTCCTTGCTGTCCACTACACCTCCAATTTTGGTGTCATCTGGAAACTCACCAACAATACCTCTTGTGCTCACATCCAAATCATTTTATATAAATGACGAAAAGTAGTGGACCCAGCACCAATCCTTGTGGCACTCCACTGGTCACAGGCTTCCAGTATGAAAAACAACCCTCCACCACTAACTACTGTGAAGATTCTGGGAATAAGATGGCTTGATTTTCACTATCCCAATAGGAGGGATCAAGTAAAATTCAACAGAAGATAGTAATAAAAGAAAATAACCTTATTGAGATATATAAAATATTTGAAGAGGTGGAAGTGTTTCCCCACGTCAGACTGCGTCAGGATAAACTGTTGAGCCAATTACAAAGCATCAGCAACCCTACAATTGAAAATGTACTTCTCTGGCTGCAAAACACTTTGTGGACATCCTGAGGTTCTGCAAAGAACTGTTGAAATACAAAGTTTGCTGAGAAAGATAAAACATTTCACTACTGAAACACAAGGATAGGGTGGGGAAGAACAGCTAGTGTAGAAATTTAGCCATAATCTTTCCGAACAGAACTGAGCAGATTGAAGGGATTTGCAACGGTACCGCGATACTTCCTACTACCCTACCCTGCAATCCCCTCCCCCGCAAAGTAACATTGTCAGGAAGCCCCTGGACTGGTCAGCAGTGCAATGCACATAAAACTCTAAGCTTTCTGTTTAAATCAAATGGCAGAATGACAACCCTACTGTGCTTCTTCAAAATAATGTCTTTCAGCCTTTTACTGTCATCTGGGACATGATGAAAGGAATTTAGCTGTGTATTTTGAAATAAATTATGACCATTTTGTTGCTTGTGGACACAAACGAATGCCTTATTTTAAGGTATTCTTGTTGCCTATGTAACAAGTAAATGCATTTCAAAAATTATACATTAAAGACACGAAGTACATTGATATTTTTGAGGACATAAAAGGTGTGTCAAGTTCTTTTTCTCATCAAATTAGCATGGACTGTGACTGCTGATAAGCAGCATGTTGGTTTCTAATGGTTTGCACTATACCTCTGAACAGACAAATTCTTTAACTGTTGCACTCCAGTGTAACAAGTTCTTGTTCTGACATGTTGTCCACCTGCTTTTGGATATCTTCAAAGCTGAACAGATGGACTTATGTACTCACTTGTTGATAATGTAACCAAATAACATGTCTGCATTCTTCAACCTAATCTTTGGTCACAAGAGTTTGCCTTAACTAATTCAAAACCGATTGCATGGGCAGAATTTGAATAGATGGAATCTGCATTCTTAAAATTCAAAACAAATTTACCAGTATCAAACCAAGGTAAAAACTGCATACTTTGCAATTCTGATGCATTCGATCTATATTTGACTCTCATATTAATCTATCTGCAAGGTATTTCTACACTTGAAAATGCTTTAAATTTATACTTTTATTTCTATCGCAGTCAGTCTGCATGCTCTAGAATGTTCTGCCATCATGGCCTAGGGGACATATGCCAACTGGTACACCATTATTATACACTTAGAATCTACTAGGCTTCCTGTTTGTGGGTCTAAGATTACAGGACCATACAAAGGAGCAAAAGGCGGCCATTCTGCCATTCAATGAGATAATGACTAACCAGATAATCCACTTCACTTCTGCTTTTCCCTCACAGTCCTCAATTCCCTTACTGATTAAAAATGTAGCTGAAAATGTGTTGCTGGAAAAGCGCAGCAGGTCAGGCAGCATCCAAGGAGCAGGAGAATCGACGTTTCGGGCATGAGCCCTTCTTCAGGAATGATTAAAAGTGTACTTCAGTTTTGAGCACTTAGTGACCCAGTCAACAACTCTCTACAGTGAAGAATTTTGCAAATTGACTACTCTTACCATACACTTTTTGGAAATCCAAATATATCACATCCACTGGTCCCCTTTTGTCTGTGCTGCGCTGCTTTATCTCAAATAATTTCATGAAAATTGTCAGACAAATTTGGAAGATATGTTCTCCCACTACTTCTGTAATTACTTCCTTTAGAGTTCTTGAATACAACCGATCAAATCCAGTGGACATGTTGGCATTTTGTCCCATTAGTTTCCTATGTAATTTTGCTCATTATATTTGTGGTATTATCTCTCCTCATTTTGCCCCTTGTTTATTTAGTATTCTTGGAATGTTATTAGTACCTTCTACCGTCAAGATTGATGCCAAGTATCTATTCTACTCCCGCCATTTCCTACATGTTTATTTCTTTCCCCAATCTTGGTCTCTAAAAGGGCCTGTGTTCACTTACTTGCTGTGCATTTTGATATTACTTTCAAGTAAAGCATCAAGGTTTATCTTCTCCCTCTAATTATTTGGCTATTTTTGTTGGTTTTTAAATCTTACCATTAGTTTTTGCCAACGTATGATCTTTTTTCCTCCAATTTGATGCTATCCTGAACTTACTTGGATAAGCATAGATCTTCTTCCTAGAATCTTTCTTCATTTCTGGGTTTATCTTTGAGCTATTTTATTAATAATCTGCCGATGTGCCTCAACTGTCTTATATAAACTCCATTCCCAGTCCTCTCTAGCCAGCTCTGCCTTATGCCTGTGTAATTACCCTCTTAAATAAGGCATAGTCATTTCTGACCCACATTTCTCAGTCTGAAACTGAAAATGGTCATTGTTCATTAGGGGAACATCTACTGAGATTATTTAGTAAACCTCTCTCATTACCTATTCCCAGATACAAAATTGCCTGATCACTGTTTATATCCACAATAAATTGTTCTCTGAGTTGTCCCAAATACACTGAATTCTTCCACATGGCCACCTCTGCCAATGTTTTTCTCAACCTGCACTAAGATTAAAGTCACCCATAACTAATGCACTGCCTTAAAGTTCCTCATCTCCTGATTTACTCTTCCCCCATCATCCATTACAATCAGAGCCAAATTGTCATTTCATTTTTCCCATAAACCACAAACTGACTCTCAGTTTCCGAGTTCTGGTTCGCCTGGTTCTGACAAAGTCAAAGTTTTAACTCTGCTTTCTTCCTCCAGATGCTGCCAGACCTACTGAGCTTCTCCTGCAATTTATGTTTTGTTTGCGATCTCCAGCATTTGGAGTTCTTCACTTTATTATCCCAGTAGATGAGAGTATACGTTGTACAGGATGTTACACATATGTGGATTCAACTAAAGAGACCTGCTGGCCTTTTCCGGCTGCCGTTTTCTTCATACTCAGAGGGACAAATTCATTTTGTCTCATCTGCATTTTACTCACATTATCATGAGTTGCAAACAGTTTGCTTATTACAGGGAACACCAATGAACAAAATGAACAGGAGAACAAGATTGACAGCAGAGTGCTTTTGGTTAGCACTGCTACCTCGTAACACCAGTGAACAGAGTTCAATTCCAAACTCAGTCAACTGTCTGTATGGAATTTGCACATTCTCCCAGTGGCTGCGTGGGTTTCTCTAGGTGCTCCAGTTTCCTCCCACAGTCCAAAGATGTGCAGATTAGGTGGATTGGCCATGCTAAATTGCCCATAGTGTCCAGGGATGTGAGAGATAGGTGCATTAGCCAGGGTTGCGGAGTTATAGGGATTTGGTGGGGGGGGCAGGGAGCATGTGTTGGGCCAAAGGGCCTATTTCCACACCATAGGGATTCTATAAAAAAGGTTAGCATAATTACACTCCTCAGGTAGGAGTAAAAACTTCAGAGGGAATGAAAACAGCAATACTTGGAAATGAATGAGCTGGATCCAAATGTATATAGATGATTTGGATCAGTGGGTGACATTCACCAGTTTTACTGATTTTTCCTCTTGGTTTTTCAAGACCATAAGAAATAGTTCACCATTCAACCTCTCAAACCTGCTCCACCATTCAGTAAGGCGAGACTCATCTAATTACGGGCTCGTCTCAACTTTGCTGACTGCTACCACAACCCTCCAATTCAAAAGTCTTTCCATCTCATCCTTGAATAGAGGGAATGAACAGCTTCCACAGAACTTTGGGAGTAGAGAATTCAAAAACATATCAACTCAGACAAAATTATTCCTCATCTTCATATCCCTATCTCAGAAACTGTGTTCCCCACCTCGAGATTCCTCAGAGGGAAAAATATTCTCCCAATATCCATCCTGTCAAGCTCCCTCAATCATATTTCAAATGATAAATTCTAATGAAAACAGGTGCACAGGTGCAATCTTTCCTCATAAGACAAGCTGCAATCAAATGGAGTGGACTGACTGTGAAATGCTTCCAAACTAATATATCCTTATATAGGTGGCTTCAAGGCATTATAGAGTTATACAACATGGAAACAGACCCTTCGGTCCAACCAGTCCATGCCAAATATGCTCCAAACTAACCTAGTGCCACATGCCTTCTCCTGGCCCGTATTCCTCCGAATCTTTCCTGTTCATGTATTTACCCAAATGTTTTTTAAATGTTGTATTGTACACAAATCCGCCGCTTCAAGAAGTTCATTCCTCACACGAACCACCTGTTGTGAAAAGTATTTGCCTCATGAATTTTTAAAATCTCTGTCCTTAAAACGTGTCCCCTAGTCTTGAAATCCCCCATCCAAGGTAAAGACAACTGTCATTAACTCTATCTATATTTCTGTTTTATGAACTTCTAATCATTTCACCTCTCAATCTCCAGTGAAAATGGTCCCAACCTATCCAGCTTTTGTTTATAACTTAAACGTTCCACACCCAGCACCATCCTGGCCAGTCTTTTATGAACCCTCTCCAGCTCTATAATATCCTTCCAATAACTGGGCAACCAGAACTGGGCACTGTAATTCACAAGAGGCCTCACCAATGTCCTACACAATCTCAACATGACTTCCAAACTCCTATACTCTAAGGACTGGGCAAAGAAGGCAAGCATGCCAAATGCATTTTGAACCACTTATATGACATAAATTTCAAAGCACTGTCTCCCTGAACCCCTGGTCCCTCTGTTCTACAACACTACCAAGGCCCTACCCATTAACTGTATAAGCCCCGCTTTTGTTTGTAGCACAGAAATGTGATAGCTCATTTATCCAGATTGAACTCCATCTGCCATTTTCAGCCCATTGACCCACTTGATCAAGATCCCTTTGTATCTTGGAAAGCCTTCTTCACTGTCTATGCCACCAATTTTGCTGCCATTGCAAACTTACTAACCATACCTTCTATAGTCTCATCCAAAGCCATTTATATATTTGCCAAAGAGGACCCAGAACCAATCCCTGTGGAACAGTGCAAGTGGCAAACCTCTAGTCTGAAAAGCAATCCTCCACCACCACACTCTTGCCATTAAGCCAATTATGTATCCAATGGGCAAGTCACCCTGAATCCATGTGACCTAACTTCACTAATTATTCTACCAATTGGAACCTTGGCAAAGACTTCACTAAAATCCAAATAAATGTCTATGGCTCTGCCATAACCAATCGTTTTGGTAACTTCCTCAAAAAGCTCCAATCAGGTTGTGAGACACTACTTTCCTTGCACAAAACAATGCTGACTATTCCTTATCAATTTTTGCCCATCTAAACATCCAGAAATCGTCCCTTTTATAATCACCTCCAACAATTTATCCATAACCAAAGTCAGACTCACAGGTCTATAGCTCATCAGTTTCTCCTCACAACCTTTCTTAAACAGAAGTTTCAAGATTAACTGCCTTCCACATCAGTCACCTGTAGTGCAAATATTTCTGCAAGGGATCTCACAATTTTCCCCCTTATTTCCCCAATGGTTTTAGATACATTAAATCAGGTCATGGAGATTTTTCCATCTTTATTATTCTTTAAGACCTCCGAAACTTCATCTTCTGTCATGTGAATTGCTTTTAAAATATCAATTTATTTCTCTGTATTCTCCAGATTCCATTTCTTTCTCCACAATTAAAACTGACGCGAAATATTCATTTACAAACTGCACCTTCTCCTTGGGTTCAACACAAAGGCAACACCTTGATCTTTAAAGAGGCCCTACCAGCTTTCTAGTTATCCACCTGCTCAATGTATTTGTAGAATTCCCAGGTTATCTTTAACCTTACCTGCCAATGTTATTTCATATTCTCTCTTTGTCTTCTTGATTTCTTTCTTAAGAATACCCACACACTCCTGATGATGGGCTTATGCCTGAAACCTCATTTCTCCTGCTCCTCAAAAGCTGCCTGACCTGCTGTGTTTTTCCATCGCTCCACTCGTTGACTCTGATCTCCAGCATCTGCAGTCCTCACTTTCTCCTGATTGTTGTAACCTTACTGCAAAGCCTCTTCCAAGGATGCTCACCTTGAAGTAATTCTGCCCCTCCCTCCACAAGGATCTCCGATTCTCTCTCTCTCTCACTGCATCCTCCTCTGCCCTCAACCTCTTCAATCATGACTTGAAGCAAACCCGCTACTCCAGCCAAAGTTTCCTTCCTCAGCACATGCCGATGCAACCGACTCATCCCATGTGGATTCCAGACTACATTCAGACCATCACAATTTGGACCTGACTGGGATAACCACTACATACAGCAAATCCAAAGCCTCCAAAAATGGTTCTCCCTCTGGATCGTCTGCTCCACATTCGCAGCCGTGCGCCACAACCTACTCTCCCTGCAGTCAGCCCTGCTCCAGTTCAGGGCCACACTTTTGCAGACTTGCAAAGGACCTCTGCTATTCTTCATCCTGAGAATGATCCACACACTCAACAAATGCTTTTTCACCCGACATCAAGGAATGCAAGTACACCAAACTCTCATGTACTTAACTCCAAATTCAGGATTCCTCGACCAGAACCATTTGGACATTATCCACACGGCCTCATTTCGGACAAAAGCCAGACACCACCTCTGACTGTCCCCTCGCTTACAACCTCACCAATCATCTCCCAGACCATCCACAACCTCATCACCTCAGGGAATCTCTCATCCACACCCTCCAACCTCAGTCTCTGAACCCCACACTACCCGGTTCTGCCACATTCCTGATTAAGGGCTTATGCCTGAGATGTCGTTCTCCTGCTCCTTGGATGCTACCTGACTTGCTGTGCTTTTCCAGCACCACAAGATTCCAGCTTATTCTTGACAAGAACCTCAATATCTTCATTCATTCATTGTTCCTTAACCTTACCAGCCTTACATTTCATTCTAACAGGAACAAAATGGCCCCTGAACACTCATCGTCATACTCTTGAATGCCTCCCACTTGTCAGGATGTCCTTTAACCTGTGAACAGTCTACTCTAATTGACTTTTGAAAGTTGTCTCATACCATTAGAATTTGCCTTATTCCAATTAAAAAGACTTGGGAAGTGTTCCGGGAATCAGGGCTTGAATCCTACCATGGCAGATGGCAGAAATTGGAGTCAATAACAATTTTGAATGAAGATGGTGATCGTGAAATTATTGACAATTGTCAGGTAACCTTCTTCGCTGTCCACTACGTCTCCAATTTTGGTGTCATCTGCAAACTTACTAACTATAATTCTTATGCTTGCATCCAAATCATTTGTATAAATGACAATAAGTAGTGGACCCAGCACCGATCCTTGTGGCACTCCGCTGGTCACAGGCCTCCAGTCTGAAAAACAGCCCTCCACCACCACCCTCTGTCTTCTACCTTCAAGGCAGTTGTATCCAAATGGCTAGTTCTCCCTGTATTCCATGTGATCTCTCTGGACTCTCATTATCTCATTTCAGAAGGCTGCCCATTTTCCAGTTGTCCCTTTACCTGCAAACATCTGCCCCCAATCAGCTTTTGAAAGTTCTTGTCTAATACCATCAAAATTGGCCTTTCTCCAATTTAGAACTTCAACTTTTAGATCCAGTCAATCCTTTTCCATCACGGTTATGAAACAAATAGAATTGGCCCCAAAGTGCTCCTCCATTGATACCTCAGTCACCTGCCTTAATTCCCTGGAGGTCAAGTTTTGCACCTTCTGCAGTAGGTACATCCACGTACTCAAATGTAAACTTTTTTTTACAAACTTAACTTGCTCTCATCCAAGCCCTTAACACTATGGCAGCCCCAGTCTATATTTGGAAAGTTAAAATCCCTGACCGTTACCACCTTATTATTCTAAAAGATAACAGATTTCCTTCCAAATTTGCTTCTCAATTTCCCCACTGACTATTTTGGGGGATGGGGGAGGGAGGGTGTGAGGGTTATGATACAATCCCAATTGGGTGATCATCTATTTCTTATTTCTCAGCTCCACCCAAATAACGTTTTTGGACGTATTCCCAGGAATATGCTAAGTACAACCATAACGTTATCCTTATTCAAAAATGCCACTCCTCCCTCCTCTCTTGCCCCCTTTCTATCCTTCCTATAGCATCTACAGGCTTGAACATTAAGCTGGAGGAGAAAGTGAGGTCTGCAGATGCTGGAGATCAAAGTTGAAACTTTATTGCTGGAACAGCACAGCAGGTCAGGCAGCATCCAGGGAACAGGAGATTCGACGTTTCGGGCACAGGCCCTTCTTCAGGAAGGAGGGCATTAAGCTGCCAGTCCTATCCATCCCTGAGCCACATCCCTAATTGCTACGATATTCCAGTCCAATGTTCCCAACCATGCAGAATTTATCTGCCTTACCTATACATTTATCAGTTCTACTTAGTTCTCTCCTTTGTTCCTGACTGTTTGACTTGTTCCTTTTCTCAACACCAGTCCCAGACTGATCTGTTTCCTCACTATCTGCCTGGGTCCTACATCCCACCCTTACTAGTTTAAGTCCTCCTGAGCAGCTCTAATAAATCTCGCCACCAGTATATTAGTCCTCTTTCAATTCAGGTGCAATCTGTTCTTCTTATACAGATCACTTCCACCCCAGAAGAGATTCTAGTGATCCAAAAATCTTTCACCCCTGCACCAGCTCCTCAGGCACACGTTCATCTGCTCTATCCTCCCATCCTGATTCTCATTAGCTTGTAGCAACAGGAGTAATCGAGGACCTATTTTCTATATTCTCTCTTCCAAACCTCTTCCTGCATTGTTAATTTCAACATGTACAATGTCATCCTGCTGGTCCCTCGCCTCTGAGAACATTCAGCACCCTCAGATATCCTTGATCCTGGCACAAGGGAGGCAACACACTATTCTGATGCCTTGTTGTCGGTCACAGAAATGTCTGTCTGTGTCTCGGACTAGACAGTTACCTATCACAATCGATTGCTTGGAACAGGACGTACCCCGTGTAACATAAGAGCTAGTCTCTGTATCTGACACCTGGCTGTCAGCACTACATTCCCCTGAGAACCCATCACCCACTACATTTTCCAAAACAACAGACTTGTTTGAGATGGAGATAGCCACAGGATACTTCTGCACTACCTTTCCCTTTCTCACCTTGCCTGGAGGTAATTCATTTACCTCATTCTATTTGCGATTTTTCTACCTTTCCTAAACTGCCATCCAACATACCCCTGGCCCCCACAAATTCCTCACTGATTTGAACTGCTGCTCCAGCGATCAAAGCACACGGATATAATTTACAACCAAGTACACTTCCTGCAGACATAATCAGAAACATTGCAATTCTCTAACTTCCCAAATCAGACGGGAAGAACCTCCAGACGTTGAAAGGCATGATGGCTCAGTGGTTTGCACTGCTGCCTCTCAGTGCCAGGGACCAGAGTTTGATTCCATACTCGGGCAACTGTCTGCATGGAATTTGCACATTGCCCCAGTGTCTGCGCAGGTTTCCTCCCACAATCCAAAAGATGCGCAGTTTGGGTGAATTGGCCATGCTAAATTGCCCATAGTGTTCAGGTTTGTGTAGGTTAAGTGCATTAGTCAGGGGTAGATGTAGGGGAATGGGTCTGGGTCGGTTACTCATCGGAGGATCGATGTGGACTTGATGGGTCGAAAGGCTTGTTTTCATACTGTAGGGAATCTATGATTCTATGAAAATAGCAGGCAGTCTTACTGCTCTAAAAACCTTGCTTCAGGGTGACTTAGTACCTAATGTTTTATATTTTTCAAATTTAATCAAGAGACAGATCTCAATAAAATCTATCATCTTAAAAAAAACCTACTCAACTCAGTATTGTAGATTTACAAAAGAGCACTTCAGGGTTACACTTTTTTTTTAAAAAAGCCCCGAGACTGCTCCCGAGGTCAGCTGTGAATTTCACTGTCTGGAGTTCTTCCAAAAAAAGACCAGACATACTTGAAACTAACAGCAGAAGCTGTCAGTTGTGAACGTTCCAGGCTGGTTTTTCCACCTCCCACATAGTATCTGCACTCTCTCCCTTCCTTTTTAAAGTGCTGTTGTTTTGATCGTTTTCCCCCAAAGTTCCAAAACAAAGCAACAGCTTATAAAACAGTAATTACTATTCCAAGAATTCAAAGATTGACTCCAACACTGAAAATACCTCAAGAGAAAAAGGAGCATCTCTAACAGCCACAATTTTTTCCTGCCCTCCAACTTGGAATACCTGAATTCCTTGCATTTTTATGGGAAGGAAATCCCCAACTTTACCTGGTCTGGCCTACATTTGACTCCAGATCCACAGCGTTGTGGTTGACTCTTAATTAGGTCCAGACAGTAAATGCTTGTCTCTCTGCCCACATCATGTGAATTAATACAAAAGAGACCAAAACTGTGCACAGTACTCTCTCAAGTACAGTCTCACCAGTACATTATTTTATACTTCATGTATGAAGATAGCCAGATCCTCCTTTGCAGCATTCTGAAAATATTTAATTTCAGTAATACACTGCTTTTCTGTTCTTCTGATCAAAGTGGTTATCCTCAAATCTTCTCACATTATATTCCATCCATGATATTTTTTTCCTGCTCAATCAATCAATGCTTCCGCATACCTCCAGGCTGGGTCTTATAGGGCTGGGAAGGAATATTGCTATGATGTGAAACTCGGTACCACGAGTTTCCAATGCCTCTAGAATAAGATGTCAACAGGAGGGTGGTGTCTATCATCAGAGGACTACTGCCCCTCCAATTAAGTAGCTGTTGAATTAATTGTCAGGTTGATTAAAAAACCTCACCAGGCTAGTTCAGGGTGTTCAGGTGGTGGCGTGTAGAACACAATGTCAGGGGTAGCATCTGGGTGAACCGGCTATCAGCAGTCACATCAAGCTCATGAGGGCAACTGGTCAACCCATCTAAAAGGTGAGCATTCACACTTAGCTACTCATTCGCTAACCTGGAGCTGCCAACCTTGGTGCTGAGAGTTTATGCTGCTCAGTGTGGGGCTCCTGGCATCTCTTGGGTAACAGATGTTGATAGAAGCTGCCCTGCTGCACCAACCATTAGTAGTTCAGGGACTGGAGATGGGAACAAGCTACTCAAACATCTGGCAGAGCTGAGAGTATACAGCCTCAGTACAGGTTTCCTCTTGGCCAGATAAAGGCGAGAGAATCATGGGATTTAGTGTAGATAGATCAGTACAGACCTGATGGGCCAAAGGGTCTCTTCTGTGTTATGTGATTCTGGGGACCAAGAATGGAGCAGCAGAGAAGTATCTTGAGAGAGTCTAGGAACACAGGACATAGTCTCAGTATAAAATGGCACCAACTTAAGACTGAAATGAATGATGAGGAATTCCCTCTGAGGGTTGGATATTTATAGCAAGGAGTTCCAAAGAGCTGGAGGGGCAACATCCTTGTGTGTCTGTGTGTGTATTTCAGGCTGAGATAGGTATTAATCGGTAGTGGAATCAAGGGTTACAGACAAAAGCAGGAAAGTGGACGTGAGGAATATCAGATCATCCAAGATCCTATTAAATAGCAGAGCAGGCTCAAGGTGAACAGTCTCCATCCTGCTCCTATTTCTTATGGTCTTAAAGGAAATTTCCACCCACAAGTTTGGGTGTACTGCCCTGGAATCAGCTGCCTGCGGGTGACAGTGCTAACCCAAGCAGATGAACAAAGATTTGCACTGTCAAGACCTGATGTCTCGTCTCATGGCAGACTTGTTTTCTTTCTGTCAAAACTGAACAAGAAACCTAAATATATAAAATTACCACTCTGCTGTCAGTACTGGGAGAGAGTGAAACAAGTTGTATTCAATCCTAGATCCTTACACAGAAGCGGAAAAGCCAGTTTTGCATGTTGTTGTCCATGAATCAACTTTGAACCTTTTAGTTTGAAATGCACAAAAATGCACAAAAAATTTTGGATAATGGAACAATGACCTCAACAGATTGTCTTAGGAAGAAGAGATCCTGAGAGATCACATCTGCTCAGAAAAGAGAAACTCATTTTTTAAAAAAATTCCCTACAGTGTGGAAACAGGCCCTCCGGCCCAACAAGTCCACACTGACCCTCCGAAGAGAAACCCACCCTCCCTATATTTACCCCTGACTAATCCACCTAACACGTAGACAATTTAGCATGGCCAATTCACCTAACCTGCACATTTTTGGACTGTGGGAGGAAACCAGAGCACCCGGAGGAAACCCATGCAGAAATGGGGAGAATGTGCAAACTCCACACAGACAGTTGCCCAAGGCGGGAATTGAACCTGGGTCGCTGGCGCTGAGGCAGCAGTGCTAACCACTGAGCCACTGTGCCGCTCATTCTCAAGATATTGGAAGTACAAGGGCTAATACACTGGGGTCATGGGTTCAAATTCCACCAATAAAGCTAGTGGAGTTTAAGTTCAATTTAAACATTTACAATGGTGACCAAGATAATTATCATTAATTATTAAATACTGCCAATGCCCTTGAGGGGAGTGAACTGCCATGACTAGCAACTTTGGCCTATGTGACTTCAGACCCACAACAATGTGGTCAGAGAGTGGTGGGTGTGTGGAATGCTCTGCCCCAGAAGGCAGTGGAGGCCCAGTGTCTGGATTCGTTTAAGAAAGAGTTGGATAGAGCTCTCAAGGATAGTGGAATCAAGGGTTACGGAGATAAGGCAGGAACAGGATACTGATTGAGGATGATCAACCATGATCATATTGAATGGTGGTGCAGGCTCAAAGGGCAGAATGGCCTACTCCTGCACCTATTGTCTATTGTCTTAACTGGCCTCTGCAAGCCATTCAAGGACAGTTAGGGATGGACAGCAATAAACTTGCCAGTGATGCCCACATCCCAATGAAAGAAAAAGACTGCCTTACTTGTCTAAGGACTGAGATTGCCAATTATCTGAAGTGTATTGATGGGAAGAGAACTAATTAAAGATAGTCCAAGTGTTCAGGACAATTTACAACACGTTTTGCAGCAAAATCAACATTATTAGATGTAAATACTGCAGTGTCCCCCAAAAACAAGCATACCCAGTACCCTAAATTTAAAGAGATGTAGGAGTGGCATTGCTAATCAGGGACAGCATCACAGCTGCAGAAAGGGAGGTCATCGAGGAGGGTTTGTTCACACACTCCGTTTGGGTGGAAATCACAAACAGGAAACTAGCAGTCACTTTACTGGGAGTTTTCTACAGACCACACTCCTCCCCCAACCCCCCCCCAACAGCAACAGAGACACAGAGGAGCAAATTGGGAGGCAGATTTTGAAAAGATGCAGAAGTAACAGGTTATTGTCATGGGTGACTTTAACTTCCCAAATATTGATTGGAACCTCCTTAGTTCAAATCGTTTGGATGGAGCAGTTTTTGTCAAGTGTGTCCAGGTTCCTGATGCAATATGTAGATAGGCTGACTAGAGGGCAGGCCATAATGGATTTAGTGCTTGGCAACGAGGCAGGTCAGGTGTCAGATCTCTCAGTGAGAGAGCATTTCGATGTTAGTGATCACAACTCCATGACCTTTACTATACTCATGGAGAGGGTTAGGAGCAGATGTTATGGGATAGTATTGAGAATAGAACCTTAGAATCCCTACAACGGGGAAACAGGCCCTTCAGCCCAATAAGTCTGCACTGACCCCTAATGAGTAATCCATGCAGACCCATTCCCCTACCCTATTATTCGACATTTATCCCTGACTAATGCACCTAACTTACATATCCCTTAACACTACAGACAATTTAGTATGGCAAATTCACCTAACCTGCACACCGTTGGATTGTGGAAGGAAACCCATGCAGACACATGACAATGTGCAAACTCACACTCCAGTCTGTGGTTGCAATCGAACCTGGGTCCCTGGCACTATAAGGCAGCAGTGCTACCTACTTCAGCAAATGTGCCGGTGTAAAGGGAATTGCAATGCTATTAGGCAGGAACTGAGGCGCCTAAATTGGGACCAGGGAAATGCACAACAGAAATTGGAGGTTGTTTAGGAAGCACGTGTTGATTGTGCTGGATAAGTTTGTTCCACTGAGGCAAGGAGGGGATGGTAGGGTGAAAGAACCTTGGGTGACAAGGGATATGGAACATCTAGTCAAGAGGAAGAAGGAAGTTTTGATTAGATTAGATTACATTACAGTGTGGAAACAGGCCCTTCGGCCCAACAAGTCCACACCGACCCGCCGAAGCGCAACCCATCCATACCCCTACATTTACCCCTTACCTAACACTACAGGCAATTTAGCGTGGCCAATTCACCTGACCTGCACATCTTTGGACACTAAAGGCTGCGAAGGCAAGGATCAGACAGGCCTTTAGAGGGTTACCAGGTAGCTAGGAAGGAACTGAAGAATGGAATTAGAAGAGCTAGAAGGGGGCAGGAGAAAGTTTCAGCAGGTAGGATCAAGGAAAACCCTAAGGCTGTAGGTAATTTTAATAAGGAATAAGAGTATGGCCAGAGTGAGGGTATGGTCGATCAGGGACAGTAGAGGGAATTTGCGCCTGGAGTCAGAGATGGTAGGAGAGGTCCTTAAATTAATACTTTGCTTCAATGTTCATTCATAGGAACCGTGACAATTCTGAGAACTATGTAAACCTATATGTAAAACAGAACAAGCTGATGGTAAGAAAGAGGATATGCTGAAAATTTTCAAAGACATAAGGATAAATAAATCCGATTGTTGCTCCTTTGGCAATGATTGTTGCATCCTCACTGTCCACTGGAGTAGTACCCGATGATTGGAGGGTACTACTCCTTGTTCAAGAAAGAGAATAGGGATAATCCTGAGAATTACAGACCAGTCAGTCTTACGTCTGTGGTGGGCAAAGTATTGAAGATGATTCTGAGAGACAGGATTCATGACTACTTGGAAAACCACAGTTTGATTAGAGATAGTCAGCATGGCTTCGAGGGGGGCAGGACATGCCTCACAAACCTTACTGAATTCTTTGAACACATCGATGAAGGTAGAGTAGTGAATGTGGTGTACATGAATTTTAGCAAAGCATTTGATAAGGTTCGCTATGGTAGGCTCATTTAGAAAGTAAGGAGGCATGGAATAGAGGGAAGTCTGCCTGTCTGGATACAGAATTGGCTGGCTCATGGAAGACAAAAGATGGTGGCAAATGGAATGTATTCAGCCTGGAGCTTAGTGACCAGTGGTGTTCCACAAGGATCGGTTCTGGGACCTCTGCTCTGATTTTTATAAATGATTTTGATGAGGAAATGGAAGGGTGCGTTAAGAAGTCTGCCAATGATATGAAGGTTGGTGGTGTAGATAGCGTGGAAGGCTGTTGGAGGGATTGACAGGATGCCAAATTGTGCTGATAAGTGACAAATGGAGTTCAACTTGGAAAAGTGCGAAGTGATTCACTTTGGAAAAACAAATTTGAATGCAGATTACAGAGTTCAAGGTAAGATTCTTGGCAGAGTGGAGGAACAGATGAGAAGTGATTTGATAGAGGTGTACAAGATGATGAGATGCACAGATAAAAGAGTGGATAGCCAGAAACTTTTTCCCATGGTGGAAATGTCTATCATGAAATGGGGCATAATTTTAAGGTGATTGGAGGAAGGTTTATGGGGGATGTCAGAGGTGGGTTCTTTACGCAGAGAGGGATGGGTGAGTGGACTGCACTGCCAGCAGCGGTAGTCAAGTCAGAGACATTAGGAACATCCAAGCGACTCTTGGACAGGCACATAGAAGATAGGATAATGGGCGGCACGGTGGCACAGTGCCTCACAGCGCCAGAGACCCGGGTTCAATTCCCGACTCAGGTGACTGACTGTGTGGAATTTGCACATTCTCCCAGTGTCTGCGTGGGTTTCCTCCGGGTGCTCCGGTTTCCTCCCACAGTCCAAAGATGTGCAGGTCAGGTGAATTGGCCATGCTAAAATTGCCCGTAGTGTTAGGTAAAAAGGGGTACATGTAGGGGTATGATGAGTTGCGCTTCGGCGGGTCGGTGTGGACTTGTTGGGCCTAAGGGCCTGTTTCCACACTGTAAGTAATCTAATCTAATCAGTCATAATGAAGGGTCTGTAGGTTAGTTTGATCTTCGAGTAGGATAAAAGGTCAGCACAACATAGAGGGTCAAAAGTATTTTGCTGTACTGTTCTATGTTCTATTAAGCCACACAACTTTACATGCTGCTGGAAAGAGAAAAAGTGAACAGTTGAAGATAAATGCGGAGATGTCAGGCAATGGTTAGATTAGATTGCCAACAGTATGGAAACAGACCCTTTAGCCCAACCGACCCTTCGAAGAGTAAGCCACCCAGAACCATTCCTTTCCCGAAATGTACCTCTGATTAATAAACCTAATACTACGAGCAATTTAGCAAAACCAATTCACCTGACCAGCACATCTTTGGACTGTGGGAGGACACCAGAGCACCTGGAGGAAACCCACGCAGACACAGGGAGAATGTGCAAATCCCACACAGTCGCCTGAGGCTGGAATCGAACCTGGGTCCCTAGCGTTATGAGGCAGCTGTGTGAACCACTCAACACGTGCCACCCCATGCCCCACCATTCTGAAGCATTAACTCATATACTAGAGCAGTTTGGCATCAAGTTTCAAGGTAAAAGATCTGTTCTGTTGCAACATTGGCTGCAGAAGGAAGGCATCAAATGAATGTGAAGACAATGACCCTTACGTGCAAGATCTCAGGCTGCGAAGATCTGTGGGAAGTTGCTCAAGACCGTGACTAGAAAATGATGCAGGTGGTGAAGTTGAGGCCCTGTGCTGGAATAACACTCAGTCCAAGACAACTGAGCTGACTGAGAGCCCAATGAAAAAAAAAGGAGATGGAAGAAAAAGGATCTTCGGTTCCAGAGAGCAGATGCTACTTAATACACGGACACAAAGCTCAGCTGAAATCAGTCAAAAGCTTGGACGAAGAACACTTCACGTGCCAGAAGAGAGGTACTGTATTTTACACAACTTTGAGTCACTGCCTAAAGAATTGACAAATTAGAAAGATATTTTCAAAGATCTCGAATATGTGGTGAATATCATGTCAAGTACACAAGAATGAGAGAATATACCCAATGAGAGGTCCAGCTATCAAGTCTAGCCTGCAAGAGAAGATAGAGGAACTGGAAAAGAGAAATCAAAAAAGTCATAACTTGCTCTGGATGGATAAGCAGCAAGCTCTCAGTGAAAGGGCCTCTAATCCAGAGTGTGTTGAAAAGCTTCAAAATATCTGAGTAAAGTTGATGAAGTCAACTGAAGAACGTTCCTTTGAAAATATCCCAAGACAAATCTCAATGCAAAGGATAACTACTGGTAAGTAAAGCTGGATGGAAGTAGCAGTCTGACCAGCTTCTGGACACTATGACAGATATGCAGATGATTGTATATGGCATGTTGCATTTTCACTGCTCCAATGGAATATAACTGACAGCATGAGAACATCAGTGGCATCCAGACAAGAAGTAATTGTAACCCATTAATCTATCGAGGCAAGATTACCATCACAGGATTAGATAGGATAGACAGCGAGAGCCTTTTTCCTCTGATGTGATGGCTAGCACAAGGGGACACAGCTTTAAACTGAGAGGTGATGATGAAGGACTGATGTCAGAGGTAGGTTCTTTACTCAGAGTAAAGGACATGGAATGCCCTGCCTGCAACAGTAGTGGACTCACCATTTCAATATTTGTTACCAGAGTGTGAACCTGCACATGAGCTCATTAGAAACCATGGCAAAAGTGAGATGCTGGAAATCAGAGTCTAGACTAGAGTGGTGTTGGAAAGGTACAGCAGGTAAGGCAGCATCCGAGGAATAGGAAAATCGACGCTTTGGGCAAAAACCCTTCATCAGGACAGTCATTACAAACCATGTTCAGTGTTACTGGGACATAGAACAAGCAGCTTTCATGTACATTAAAATCCAAATGTTAAAACACACAAATTAGGAGTAATAGACCAATCTGCAACCCCCCCCCCCCCCCCCACTCCTAAGCTTGTTCAACCATTCAATATTATTACAGCTCAGATTGCGACTTCCAACTCCATTTTTGGGGCTCAGCCTCCAGGCAAGAATCTACTTTCTCCCACTGTAAAAATATTGAATGACCCTGGCTTCACCACACTCTTGGGAATAAAATTCCATAGGCTTATGATTCTCAGAAAATTTTCTCATCTGTGTTAAACGGAAAACCCCTTATTTTAAGGTTGTTAACCCGAGTTCTATCCTCTGAGGGGGAATACCTTCGTAGCATCCATTGCCTTAACTTCTCTCAGAACCTAATAAGTTTTGGCAAGACCATCTCTCATTCTTCTAAACATATGGACTCAAATTGCCAAACCTTTCCTACGATAAACAGTTCCAACCCAGATAACCATAGATTCTCCTCTGCATTGTTTTGCAAAGAAGTCCCTTTTAATAGGGAAGAGTTTTAGTGAGGTGGTCACAACTAAGGTGCAGGCAGAGAATACCTGGGTGACTACCAGGAAAGAAAGGAAGCAGGCAGAGAGTATAGGAATCCCTCTGGCCATTCCCCTTGTAAACAAGATGAGATCTATATGGACTTCACTAAGGCGTTCGACAAGTTTCCCCATGGGAGACAGGTTGGCAAGGTTAGGTCTCACGGAATAAAGGAAGAACTAGCCATTTGGTTACAGCACTGGCTCAAAAGGGAGAAGACAGAGGGTGGTGGTGGAGGGTTGCTTTTCAGACTGGAGGCCTGTGACCAGTGGAGTGCCACAAGGATCGGCGCTGGGTCCTCTACGTTTTGTCATTTACATAAATGATTTGGATGAGAGCATAAGAGGTACAGTTAGTAAGTTTGCAGATGACACCAAAATAGGAGGTGTAGTGGACAGCGAAGAAAGTTACCTCAGATTACAACAGGATCTGGAACAGATGGGCCAATGGGCAGAGAAGTGGCAGATGGAGTTTAATTCAGATAAATGCGAGGTGCTGCATTTTGGGAAAGCAAATCTTAGCAGGACTTACACACTTAATGGTAAAGTCCTAGAGAGTGTTGCTGAACAAAAATACCTTGGAGTGCAGGTTCATAGCTCC